>NC_143562.1:35780000-36116666 GCF_054136105.1 Typopeltis vanoorti
TAGAATTTATAGACTGAACAAGCCAATAGAAGAATATTTTTATAGAACTCTATGCATTTTATTGCCAGTATATTGCCATATTAAGGAACGGAGAAACCGTTCCTTAATTCTGGACATGGGCGAAACGGCTTCTGGTTACTTTTCACTTGAAGTCGGGTTTCTAAGTTTGAAAAGTTTGGATACCACCGTTACAAGTCACCTGTGTTTATGGAACTAAAAAGAAAAGGTAAATGATTGTCTATAAATGAATATCAAAAAGGAAAGGACATAGCACACATCTTTTACTATACTGACTTAGACGCATCCTAACACTGCTATAGTCTATCTGGTAGATGAGAGAGAGAGTAAGAGACGGAAAGTCAGACAGAAGGAAATGCTAAACACCATGTGTGGACAAAAATGGGTGGTCTGTAAATTGTAGGCTTCCGTATTCCGTGGGTGGTTGAAAGGAAGGTTGGCCTCACAGCACTTTTTTTTTTTTTTTTTTGAGGTGGGGGGGGGGGTTATCTTTGTAGCCAGCGACTAAATTGGAGCTATCAGAAACAGGATCTAAATCGGGTCATGTGGGTCGGCTCTTTCGAGTGAATAAGAACCTGTTTGACTAAAGGGAAGGCGGGAAAGTTTAGTCACTTTCAACTCGTGGCTCGTGACAGCTCAACAATATTAAAGAAACAATTGCAGTCGTTACTCATCCTAGTAAATAATGAAAACAAAATAATATTTGTAAAAATACTGAACAGTTTGTATCGTACATAAGTCACACATAAATAATAAATAGCATTTTTTAAGTTAATTAGTAATTTTTCAAAATTTACTAGCTAATATCACGTACCAATTCTGTGTGTGTGTGTGTGTGTGTGTGTGTGTGTGTGTGTGTGTGTGTGTGTGTGTAAAAGCAACAATAAGATAAAGTCAAAATACCTTCTATTCAAAAACCCAAGGACGAAAAGTCAATTTATGTAAATGCATCAATGAATTCGAAACCTTAAATTTCAGAATATTTAAGCTTAATTCAAATAAATCGTTTAATAAATGCTATGAATTTCTACATTTTTCACTTTAAATTTTTAAGTGAATATCTTACTAGAGCAAAGTTTCCCAAACTTTTTTTTTCCGTGGCCAGGTTATTTTGATACTTCATCTTCGTGACCCACTAAAAATTTTATGGCCAATAGGTAAAATAAAACAGATTTGAATGTTCACAGAGTTTTCATTTATTATTATTATAATAAAGAAGCATTTACTCTCACAAAAATAAGAAGAAATTAAAGCTACTTTACCGCGAACAAAGAGACTGTGAAATGGCGACGCGGACGGAGCGCGTTTTTCGTCTCTATTAATTAAATTATTTATTCATTAGTCCCAATTAAACGCTATTTACTTGTATTTTAGAGTTTCGTGAAAAAAAAAAGAAAACTCAAAAACGAAACACCTAGGTTTTCGAGAGTTTTTTTAGGCGACCCGGCATTTAGCTTTCGTGACCCGGTGCCGTCGTGACCCACCATTTGGGAAACGCTGTACTAGAGTGTACATCTCATAATCAATAGTATTTGAATGAATATAACCAAATGCCTTTTTCACTCTTAATCAACTTGCATTTCCTTTAGAAAAAGAAAGCAAAAAATAAACCTTTTTACCATTACAAGATCTGTCAATTTATATCATGATAATGATAAATAGACAACATAATGTCTTATAATCTCCGACCATCAAAAATAATATCCAAAAATTTCTTGTAACAATTTTGTACCTCATCGAGCCATAAATTGCTATCATCAGAAAAGACACCTCAGCCAGTGATTGCATATTTTATTATTTTTCTTGCTCCGTTTCAGCCTTATTAATGAAAAATTAATGCGACTGAAAAATAGATCAGGTTGAAAATTGAGCATTATTTTAATCTTTTAATCTTTACAACCTCTTTCATTAACGGTAATGCTTGTATTTTGTTAGACACTGCGTATTAAAACTACGCGATATGAAGATAATATTCAGACTTCTCAAGAGTTTCATTTTCAATTTTCATTTCAGATGTAGACACATGTAAGTCTCGAAAACGACGTCTGGATTATTTTCTAGGATGGGGCAGTATATGGACATTAATTTTGGACAAAATTAATGTCCATATACTTATTTTTATTTTTTTAAAAATGAAGTGAATAGACTTTATTTTTTAAAAATAAAGTCTATTCACTAGAGCATTATCGTAATGCAATAACATATCATATGTATCTTCAGTTCGTTTTTTTTTTTCTCGTTTGCTATTTTTCTTTAAGAATGTCTGAAGTTGCAAAAGCAGCATACTCATACTGCTGATGTAGTATAGCCATAAATTAAATAAAGCAACGTTGTATTGCTACAGTCCTTAAAATGAATTAGCATTGTTGTTATGCTAGGAATTTCATTTTTCATAAGCACATGAAAATGCTAATTCAGCTATCATTTTTCATATAATCTTTTTCATTTTATCAGGTAGTTAACAAACATCATTTTTCATATACTATATCATATAACAAATGATAGTTTACTAGTGTAGGAGGATACATCTAGTCAGCAAGCAGTTAACAAACTATAATTTTTCATATGCTACAGCATATGAAACGTGGATTTTTCATCTTGCAATTAGGCAAACCGACTAGTAGAACATACGCAATTACACACAAATATATATATATTTAGGCATAATCCTAATACATAATCCTAATACATAATCCTAATACATAACTACATAATCGTAATATTATGGTTATAAAAGCCCAGGATACTTGGCCCGCTTCTGAGCTTAAATGTCTTGTAGGTACTATGGATTATTATTATTATTATACTGCCACTTTCACTCCGTTTCATGCGCAGAGGAGTTTCCTGAAAAGGATGAACTGTAAAGTGACTATTGAAACGGCAATTTAAACTGTACATGTAAAATACACAACGTGAAGTAACTATGAGGACAGTACTATATTTCAGAGAAGTATGACATAATGCATTGTAATGCTGAAAGAGACAATGTCTGTTTCGTAAAACTCTCAGAATTTAGTAATTGTTGTAGTATTAGTAGAGCTGCACATCCTTAGGGTATAGATTCGGATCCAGATCCGAATCTATACCCTAAAAAAGTAGCTCCAGACCATTACTACATTGCAGACTGCATCATTCCAACTTCCCAGTCGGGGTGCTACAATCAGACACAAGAGTTTCTCAGGTACTCGCCCATCCCTAGCCATCTAATTTGAATAAGATGCAATACAATTTGTCTCTCCACCGCTCTAAGCACCAATCACGCTGTTCTTTATATGGTTTGCACTGTTGGTTGATGTTTGACTTATGTATACATGTCATTCCTTAGAATGTGCAGCTCTTTACGTAGTGATCTGATATTCCCTTTCAGTCGTTTCCGACCGTAGGTGACTTTGCAGGCACCACAAAGTATTCCTGGTGATTTTTACATGGTAGTTCACCATTGCTTTCCCCAACCCCAATTTTATCCTGGCTCGGGACCGGCATATGGCAGGGACGTATTCATGACTGTAATCCATGTGTGTTCACGGGGCCGGTTTGCCTATTCTGGGGGACGAAAAACCCGAGTTTCCGGGTGGAAAATCCCCTACTTCCGTATGACACCAACTAACTCACCTTTTGTCGAAAGAGACCAGATCAAGGATCCTCACGCCACTGACGGGAATCGAACCCAGGTCTTTTCGACTAAAGGGCTTCGTCTATACTGACTGAGCTACGGAGGCTCTTTTACGTAGTGTCCCTCCTATTATTAACATAAATTCCTGAAGATCCTTTGAACCCCTGGCTGATCACTTCTACACTACCGACGTTTCCAGACAATTTTTCCAAACATCATTTGGTGTTAGCTTTCTGCCTCTTCTAGTGCGTTTCTCGGTTGAGATGGCATCCTCTCATTTCCATCGGTTGATACTGTTGCATGCATTAGATTTTGGGTTAATTCTTTAACCAATGTCACGAAAGGATGGCACACTTGTATGGTATCACATTAGTAGGAAGATCAATCCTACATATTAGTAGGAAGATCGATATTCGAGCTTTCTGGAATATCTTACTATATCTCTAAGAAATTGGAGCAGGATTTCTTTGAATCTTATCACGTCACCTGTAGTAACATTCAGTTCAAAGTAGAGAAGATATCATAGTAGTGAGTGTTTCAAGTGATCCAGAATTCTATTAATGGGCATTCTATTATTCTGAAAGTTACCAGTGTAGTAAGAAATGATCGATCCAAAAATAATCAAAGAGATAATGTCGGGTCAGTGCTGATGACAGTATTCATGCAGCTCTCAAGATATTTATTCTTCTCTCTCTCTCTCTCTTTCTCTGTCTAGAAAAAATGATAGAACTATTGAGTGAAATTTTAAAACTGTCTGATTAGGTTAGGAAAAGCATCAGTGTGCAGGATTTATAAACAAAGCTTACGTAAAGAAATCAATAAACGCTTCTGCCATTTGTATGTTAAGCCAATTTTTTAAACTTTGGTCTTTTCAACTGAATTCCTTACACATATTCCGTACAGTTCAATTTGTTGGACATTCAGTTATAAGGAATACATTTTTTAGCCTAACTAGAGAGACAGAAAAAAGGAGATAAATTTTTATTTCGAATGTGGTATGATTTATTCCTTGAATACTCACACCACTAGAATAATATCCAGAGGAACTGTTGAATCCCAATACTAAACGCGACAGTACACTGAGATAAAGGAAGAGTGGCAGTAAGAGATTATTCAATTTGACAATTTTCTAGTTGTTACATGTTCGAAGAATTACTGGCAAGGAAATGATCAACGGCATTCAGAGACTGCGCAGAATTCTATGACATTCTAGTGTATGTGTGTGTGTGTGTGTGTGTGTAATAGGCTATTTGAAGAAAATTACTGGTAAGAGCAATGATGAAAAGCCACTACCAGATAAGGGGTTGTGAAAGTTTACAAAGGAAACGTAAACTTTCTAAAGGAAGCCAGCTAGAGTAATACATATTAAAGTCACTAAAAGAATGACCTTGATCAAGGCTGTTCTTAACTATTCGGTTACCCGAGTGACTTTTTGGTTATTATTATTATTGTTATTGTTATTTAATTACATTTATTTATTTATTTATTTATGGATGAAAAGGTAGTAAGATTAAGGACCAAGCTCTCAACGTTTTCTGAAACTCAACGTGCCTCAATGTGTTTTTAAAGTATGCGATAACTTTCTTATAAAATTATCATATCATGTTAAGTTACACAATTTATATAAAATTAATTAATTTATATTATATAATTATATAATTTGGAGAGAGAAATAAAAGCATAACATTTGCTAACGTTTGTCGCTAGTTCAGAAGAACCATTAGCTGTCACACTTTCAGACATTAGCAAATATGATACATGGGTTCAAGGATGATTCAGAATACGAAACAGATGGCAGTTCCAATAGCATATTCTAACTCTGAATGACACAAATCTATTCTTAGTGTTTTATGAATCTTTGTTTGAATAATGTTAAAAAACGAATCTGTGTTAGTGAACTTGATGTTTTAAATAAAATGAGAGAGAGAGAGTAGAAAAAAGTGTTTAAATCCCAAGCTATAGAGTTTGCGGCTATTGTAAATCACTGATACTGGTGATTATGATGATGATGACAAGAAGCAAGATGTGATCCTCTATACGGAAGTGCTATCACAACTTCAACATTTTCCTTAGTGGCAAAGATTCGGATGTGAATGAGATCTATATGGCGAGAAACATTTATATGATCTTTTTCATGATCGTTTTTATATGATCGTTTGGTCTTTTTCTGCTGGAGAAGAACATATACAATCAACAGACACTAAATTGGACACTAAACTTGCGCTCGTCACTACAAATGACGTTGACATTTTAGTAAACTTGTCATTTGTAGTGGCGAGCGCAAGTTTTATGTGAATGAATGAGTAATAAACAACCTCTTCACATCTTGGGAAGCAAAGGCTCCCATATATTCGTATGATACTAAAATGACAGTACGAAAGTAAACATGTTTTTTTTTATGTATCACAAATGTTTACGACCAATTCTTTTGATTAATAAAACAGTATCACTAGTGCTCTGTATAGGACATAACGGTTAGAAAAGCAAATGTACCTTGCATAAAAAGCAGAGCCTTCTTTTTGTAGAATTTTTACTGAACATTTCACATGGCAACAGAGCAAATAAGGAGATTTAATTGCTTGTGTGACTCTGTAAATATATCGCAGAATGATCACATAAACCACAATAAAATCCATGCTACACTGGGACTTTAATCTATAGCCTGCTGGTTGTAAATACTATCCACTTTGTCAAGGCTTGCAAACTAACCTTATTTAATTATTGAATCGAGAACCTAAGTTTCAAGACATTTGTAAGTTTTACAATAACATACATTAAAAGTATATGTTATTGAATGAAGAACATCTATTAAACGACCCATGTTAACTACTTAAATATAGTGGAGAAGAACAAATTTCTGATTTTTTTAAAGCAAGACATAATGGTGGGGAAACACTGGACAATATAATTAAAACTAATGTGTTTTCAGCAAAAAAATGTTTTAGAATCACTGGTGTAAACTGAATCTGTATCATGAAGCCTCAACTCCTCTAGGAAAAGTTTAAATCAGATATCGAAAACTGGTTTCGAAGTTTAACGGAATATAAAAGCTCGCGGACAAAAATAAATAAATAAATATTATACTCGAATATAATATTGCACCTTCCGTTTATGTCTAATGTGCAAGTAATGCAGTACTTTCACTTCAGAGTCTTCACGAAAGGTTTTATAACTGTTATTGTTTACACAAAATCCACATTTATTAATTATTAAGATCGAATAACTTGACTCAAGTAGCAATCTCGCTTCTGATTTTGTAATTAAAATAAATCTGCCTGATACTTTCTCTTACGTAATAGTTTTTTAACATTCTTTTAAAAATAAATGCCACGTTTGAATATCCTGCGGACGTTTCTCTTATACTATCAGCTGGGGAAGCAATCGCCTCCATGTCAGTAGAGATGCACTTTAATAATCAACTTCACATCTACTTTCCCCACCACAAGTGAAAAAATACAGCTGCGCATTCTGACAAAATAATTTCGTTCACATCATTTTGATGCATATCTTTTTTATCTTCATTTAATTAATGCCAGCCTCATCATCCCACTTCCCCTCCCTCCTCTCTGCAGAGAAAGAGAGAAAGAGGTGCTGTTTCTTCATTATAGCCTTACTTCATAAAGCAGAAACAAAAAATGATTTCCTTCCACTTTTAAAAATAATGTCTGCATAAAAACTCCCTCTGGCATAATTAACTTCTATCTCTCGTAGTCTGGCTTTAGTTTTCCATGACTTTAATATTATCCAGGGAATACCCGTTTGATAAAATATGGATACGTCAAGAGTTCTAATATTTACCAAAGAGAACGCGGTATTAGAATGGAAAGCAATTTACCCCTTCTATAGAAAGTTCTCGAATGAATTTTATTTACAGCAAGTCATTCTAAACTAAAATTCCCTGTAGTCTTCATTAACTTTCGGCCGTCCGAGACACTTTATTACACATTAAACCTTCCGATTTGTTCTAGCTGAACAAGTTACAAAGTCATTATTTCTCTCAAGCCAGACATCAAACGCCGCAGATCGGATTGTTTTAAGAACTCCTATTTTTTATTCTTTCCATTAGTCCGCGTTCCGCCCGTAAGTGCAGGCGCCGCCGCTCCATTAAAACGGCTTCTGCATCTTCTTCTCCATCCCCCTTCCCCCAGTCCGCACAATTTAAACAGGAGCGTCCCATTTGGGACGTTTAATTATTTTTGCAGATGAAGCAAAATTGCCAGGCCCTCTTGGAAAATTCTGATCAAATCAAAAAGAAACATTAGGCGTTGCTGAAGCTAAGGAGGGTGTTTAAGGAGCTAAGTCGTCAGTGGAGCAAAAGTTAACAACTCACCGGTAAAATAGGAATAATAAGAAATCACATGAAACTACTACAAAGTTAAAGTCCTCAGTTCTTCGGATCCATTTGAAGTCATTAGAATCTCGAAATTCCACGAGCTAAATAGTTTTGCAACAGTGTACAGAAATAGCATTGCTTGTTCATTTTTTTAATTCAAAATTAAAAAAAAAAAATAGGAAAATTAAAGTGATTTCAATTTATGTGTTTAGCCATGAAGGTCTTCTTTTGTTTGTTGCAATTATTATGTTATATTAGGATATTATTATGTTAGAATTCACAATTCTAATCAGAGTTTATCTGGTGGCATTATCGGACTGTGCATAAAAAATTATAAGCATAAAACAGATTTTTTTCGTGATTAGAATTTTTAAATCAGTTCGTTTGAATGAGGAACTTAACACAGAAGTTTCGAATTACGGTGTATCTATAAAATATTAATTCAGTACATTCGACAAGGAACTGTTCATTGCAGTTTATAACTTTTTTTGTTTTACTGTTTTTAAGACTAGAATAATCGTCTGTTTTGGTGATCATGTTTTGTCCTCAAATATTTGGAGTAATTAATGCCATATTTTTAGAGAAAAGCCCACGCGCGCGCGCGCACGCACGCACGCACGCACACACCCTGCGCAACACGAAACAGATTCCTGTTTGAGACAACCGAGTGGTATTTGCATTCATGATTTTAAGTCATCTACGGTAAGGGAAACCGAAGATAACTGGCACAAGTTTTGATTTAAAAGATCTATTAATGATTATTTTTAATGAAAAACATACTTCTCAAGTTTAATGTGATATTGCGCGGGTAATAATGAAAAAATGATATACTTTGCATCAGATCTTTTCTTCAGACTTCACATACACTAACCAACTCCAATATTAATATGGTAATTTGCACATAGTGAAAAAGGAACATCAGAATTGAAATGTTATAATCTGTCCCTTTTCTTTCCTGTACATATGACGTTTTCTTATGTTTTTCAGTATTTCAGCAGAAAGTGGAGATGTTTTGAAGCTCTTTCATCTTTTGTAAAAGAAAATAAAGATAGGATAAAAAATAATCAGAAAGAAACACGTTTATATTCTAAACATCAAAAATGAAAAATAAACTAAAAAAATCCAAACGTATCACGACGACTAGTGTTCTTTCAAGGTTTGAGTTTGTCCTTAAATGTTACGGTCATTCATTTTGTAATCAAATCTCAAACAACATTAATTTCAAATTTCCAAAGTATGAAATTCATGCATATTCGTCTAAAATTCATGTATTGCGTAACGCCAAATACAACACTAAAGAATAGAGTTCATTTTAACAGAATGAAAAAGAAATTAAAATTGGCAGCAGCATGTTTTCCGGTAATAATATGAATAAGTACACATCAAAGTTATGAATTAATAACTTTATGACAAACGTACTTTGTTATGTTACACAGGAAAGGAAAAAATAGACAAGGCATACCATAGCAACAGGACATGTTTTGAACCATTGTACTGCCAGATTTTTTAAAAAAGAAAAGTGAGGGATTAAAAGATTCGATAAAGTTATACCATACAATCACGATCACATCATAAAGAGGAAGATTCCTGTTTCATGAAAAGCAGTGAACGAAGTTTTTCGCATATTGACTTTTCTGGACAAGGTAAAAAGTACTTCATAAAATATGTTAGGCAATTGATCAGATATCATGCAAGAAAGTCACTTGCGAACAGGCCATAGAAATTGGGTTTTGTGTCTGAACTAATAGAAAGTTTCACGAAGGACTTTTCAACATTTCATGCGTATTTACAGTTACATATGTAGAGTAGTAGGTTTATTCTGATTTACTGATAACACCAAATGTGCAGTTACGAAGCGTTCTAAAACGGAATGTATTTCCACATGTACTACTGGTAGCCTGATTATGATAATTTATGACAAATTTTCGATTTCATAAACCTGCTTTTCACATATATGTATAAATCTCTTCACAGGAGCATCGATGATCTCACATTTTGTAGTCATCTTTCGGGTATTTTCAAGAAAATATTTTTTTACAAAGATCATTTGTTTATCGGTATTAATTCGTTCAAATCAGCATTGATTCGCAGCTGATTATTTAGAAGAGGAAAAGCCCATTCCGTAAATAGAGCATAGAGCATACCCTTTACTGAATTCACATTTTATTTATGTATTGAGTTTTATTAACTTATTAAAACTCAAAATTTAAACGATATGACGCAAAGTTATTCATCATTTATAAAAGTATAGAAAGAGGAGAAAAAATGAGACTTCGTAGCGCAGTTGTGATGACCATAGACATTTGTAATTGGGTTCGAAAGATCTGAGTTCAAATCCCGTCTAGGATAAGAAGAATTTTTATAAGACTTTCAACCTGAGAGGATAAGCTAGTTGAGCCATATGAAAATAACTGGATTTTTCAACCAGCACAGCAGACAAATTGGCCAAAATACACCTACAAATGGTAGTCTCATAGCCTTAAGTTACTTCAGCAGTAATTCCAAGCACGCAACTAACAGTCTTTTCTCGAGTAACATTTGATTCAATGATCGTTTTATTGAACTTATTCATAAACTTTTGGCACAAGCTCTACTATGACATTATTATTATTATATGGTTCTTAAATGGCCATTAAGTGCACATAACCGTCTAAGGTATCCTTGGATTTCGTAACCATGATTCCAGGATAAGGTGGTTAGCCCTATGCCTATAAGTGTACTTTGTGTGTCAATTGCGTTTTCTCCTGACCGGTTGCTCTAAGATTCATTCATTCATTCATCTTCAAGGCCCACCTTTCCTAACTGGGTTGTGGGGGAAGCAGATGCAAAGGAGCTTCCAAGGGTCACGATCCTCTGCCACCAAACTCAGGTGTTCTGGTGGGACTCCCAAACGTGTCCACCGAGTACATCAATGTCAGACAACCTGAACCCACTACTTTGTCCAACAGTTTTCGAAATATACAGAAAATTGAGATTTTTAAACCCATTTTATAAGTTTATAAATATTTATAATCTTAAAAGTTCAAAAAAGACTGTTTTGTGTTGTGTGTTATGATAATACACCTCTGTGCTATATATTTTGGCAATCTTTCACTTATTTCTAATTGATAGATTAGAAAAGTAAAGTTTATCATAACAGGTCAATTATAAGCTGCCAGTTTTTGTTAGTGACAATCGTCGTAAATAATTTCTTATACCAATAGGTATACAATATCTATCGGATTTATAAACGTTATAGTTTACTCCAAAGATAAGTTTCTCTTCAGTCAATTTTTTGCATTACAAATCATTCATCTCGCTATTAATAAATGTTCAATTAAAATTAAGGAATGTGATATATAAATTAAGTTCTTTCCATTAATTGCAGACGTCAGCAAAATTTTCAATTAATGATTATTCCAATTTTAATTATTAAAATTTTACGGTGTGGGAGTTTCTAAGGTATAGAACTAGCCTCTTTGCAAATTATATCATATCATACCTATTTTCTCATGGGCCGGACTACTTTATTACCTTATTCGAGCTAATAATGCCAGCTTTAAATTTATTTCAGATGTTCTAATCACAATACAAATATTTCTGTTGTGAATCATAGGGAGATAGGGAGGATGAAAATAAATAGAACCAAACACAGACTTCTTCTTCACTTCCAAAATGGAATAAGAAAACAAAAAAGTTAAATATGTTTCACGAAGTTGGAATAACATCGATAATACATAAGTATGCTTCTCAGTTCGTCTTTCTTCTTTCAGAACAGTTTTCGATGATCCTTTTTCCATTTTATAAGATTCTTCATCGTTATCCGAAAATATCAGTTCATTAAGACTAACAAATTTATAAGATTCTTAATGATTTTTCAAATATAAATAAATTTTTATCTGCCGAAGTAGACCTGAATAATGTAAATCTGTCATTTACATTATTATGTAAATGACAGATATAAAAGTAAACATTCTACTTTTTAAGCCACTTTTGAACCCGCAACCAGTCTGGAGAGCGACGATGCTCTCCATTCGGCAAACGCACTTGTGTATATACTTCTGAGATAGAAAAATAATTCAGCCATTAGAACATTTCGGGAAGCATTTGAAAATGCATTATACTTACAGTTGAAACATTTTTTTCTTGAAACGATGTGAATATTATATTTCACATTATCTCCATAAAATTTGTGACAGCCCTCTTTTTTTTTGACTCCCACTGAAATATAGTTCAATTTTCTGCTGCCCCAATTTTCGCATATCGTGAGTTATAACGCATTCCAAAATTAAACCATTAACTGTATGTATTAAAAAATTACATTCTAAAACTGATTGTTCAGCAATACTAATTGCACTTCTGCACTCCGGTAGCGTTCGGTCTACTATATTTTCGAGCTTTTCTTCTAGTATTCTGCTTTGTAAAGAAAAACCAGTTTTTGATAACCTGTCTGTATTTGTTGTAGGAATTTAGTTGAAAAATTTATTTCCTTGTGCATCCTGGTTTTACCCCATAACTTCTAGCTCCCCGTCGTAGACACAACAATGAACATGTCTCTACATTCTGTAGCCAACAGACGTAATAACGTCAGAGAGTGGCATAAACAGTAACCCTCCTACTCCTCCTGTTCTGTTTTGTTTCCCAAGTACTGGTCATCTCACCGAACTATGGGTTCTGACAGGAGGCGGATCCTCAACTATTTTGATTATGGTCATTCTTCCTAGTTGACCACTTTGGGGGGCAAAGGTCGTACGATAGCTCGAATAGAAGACCTCCACTTTTCCTTCTACCTCTCGCCTTCCTTCCTTCCTTCCTATCTGAAAAATTTTCGTTAATCTTTATAAGCAATGTTTGTAATTTATGTTTATACGGATGTCTTCATTTTCTCTAACCAAGAGACAGTTGGATAGATAGAGAGATAAATAAAGAAATAAATAAAGAAAAAGAGTGAGAATAATATTCATTCCTACTACAATCGTAGAGGAATTATAATTTCCCAAGTTTGCATGTTCGTATTTTTTCGACAACGATGTCATTTTAAACGATTTCGACTAAAGTCTCAAAACAAAGGAATCATGATGGGGAAAAACCTTTTGCTTTCACTTAAAAATTTCATGCTCTTTTATATAAAATGAAAACCGCATTCGAGTTAATATTTGCCGTTCATACACAACGCTTACAGAGTTAGAAACAATTATCATATCGACAAAAGCAACATCTATTTCACATGCACTCACACATGTTTAAGGATAAGGAAATCTTACAACTGATTTCAGGAGATAAGACTTAAAAGAAACATCTTTAAAGAGTAGTATAATAAAACAGAAAGTCGGTATCTTACAACATATTCCCTTTCTCTTCCTTCCCAACATAGAATTGTTTATGGTAATTCCACACATGAGAGGCTATTAAATCTATACGCCATTGGTAATGCGGAGAGGAGAAAGAAGAAATTCGTTAAAGTTGTAAGTCACATGGAAACAAACAAAGAAACAAAAAAACTAATGGTGATTAACCCTCCCAAGTTTCGCATTCCATTTGGGATGATCAAGACCCGAGGAAATCGGGTTTCGAATTCCTCGTGGGAATTCGAAACCCGATAGAGTCAACATAGTTTTTTATTGTTTCTATATGGCTAATTCCGGCTTTAATGTGAATTCATATACAGAGATTTGAAAGTCACATTGGATTCTTTGAAAACCTCAGAGTGTATTCTATAGGAAACAGACAGAAAGAGAGGCTGAGGAGACTGCTCCAAAAGACAGAAGTAGAAGGAATAACAAGGAGGAAAAAACTTTGTTCTGTGACTTTAGAAATGAACTGCGAATTACTGTTCATTAGCTGCTGAGCGTGTTTTAAAGGATTTAGAAGAGAGTGGTAGCTTTGCCGTTGCACGCAAATTCTGCCGACTAGTGATCATGTAAATATTTGTGCAAAATGCAAGCAGAAGAAACTGAACTTCTATGTGAAAGAAAAATATTAGTGAACTGGTGAGAGACAAGCCATTGATAACTTAATTTGTCAAATATTTCTGAGGAAACAACTCTAAATGTAAGAATGGTATGCAATGTTTGCAGAGATTTTAGACTTGTACAATAAGTAGCTATTCAGAGGTAAAGTGACGCCAAGAGAGAAAGCGTAATTTATTAGATTCTGATGAGCGATGCTTGCAATATGTTTAAGAGCTATTTGAGGTTAGAATTATTCCAAAGAAGAGAAATATAATCAGAGATTTGAGTGTCAATAAAAAGAATGAGTTTTATTTTTTGCACGAAACGCAACGGGATTTATGTTTTACTAACACTGAAATTACCAAGATTATCCGAAACTCATTAAAGAATGGTTAGGAGATCCTCATTTAGGGTTGCTGAAATTGATATTAAAGAAATTAGTCAAAACACTAAGCTGACAGGCAGTATACAATGTTCAAACCAATTTTAAGTTATATATTTGAGAGTTGGGCTACAAATAAAATAATATCTAAACTATATGATAATTCGTCCAGTCTAACATACGGATTCAGACTGATATTTACAGCAAGGGTGGAGAATATAATTTCAGCGTTTGAAAGAAAAATCCTTAGAAAAATATATGGCCCAGCGAATGATAATAATGGTTTCTGAAGGATCAAATACAACCATGAGTTATGCCAACTTTATAAATACCCACAAAATTTATAATTAAGTTCAAAGAGTTGCAGTGGGCAGGACATGCTTTTCGTATGGAAAATGATAGTATTCTTAAGATGGCAATAAAATATAAAATTCTTGGTAAAAGACGGATAGATACCATTAGTCAAGTCAGCAACATCATATTACAATGTCCAAACTAGAGAAGTAAAATTTTGGACAGACAGCACTGAAGGCAACAAATCCAAGAAGCCGAAGCTTGAGTTGGACTGTGGAGCCATACGAAGAAGAAGACGTTACAAATAAAGTTGATTTAAAGATTAGAGACCACAGATATGAAACTTCCGTGAAATATTAGGAAGATTAACAGATGGCAGAATCATATTAAAAATGAAGATAGAAAAACATTTGACATTATTTGCATTCAGAAATGTGTGAATTGAGTTAATATAAAGTGGTGCGGTCACTTAGGATGGTAGGAATAGACTCAGAGTACAGCCGAGGTATAGACAGATTGATGTTAGTAATGACTTAAAAAAACGTATCTTTGTGAAGAGAATCTGGAGGACTTGAGGAGGTTTCCCTTTTTCCATATGTAATCTATTTTTCGATTGACTTTTCATAGTTGTTGTTTAAGAGTTGAAATTGAAAAGTAAGGAATACACAATAAGGAATTCTTTATTAAGGCACACAGATGAGACTTTCACTCAACTCCTCTGTAAATCAAAAGTCCAGTTTTCCCGACATTCCACTATGGAATATTTCCAGGAACAGCTGGAGAATAATGGCAGCAGAATTATTCGCTAAGTTAGCGGAAGGTCTCCCAAAAAGTTATTACTATTAAGTTCGGCCCACTTTATTACCTAACGGCCAGTATGTGGAAAAATCACTTCAAAGCTGTATCCTCGAAAAGAAAAAATGCTGAGTCTCTCCGTGACGTCTAACGTAGCTCTGAAAGCATCACTCAAATTGCATGATGGAAGAAATGGGGGAAAATATAAGCTCTGGAGTCCAAACATGTTTTTTTTTTTTTCGCCATTTCATGCTCCCAGTAAGCCAAGTGGTGGTGGTATCACATCGAGTTATGAAACTCATCTACTACCTAATGATGCCTAATACCACAGAGACTTGGTCTTTCCTCTGAGTATGCGGACGCTGTTCCTTATTCTCTGTTAATTCACTGCCAGATAATGTACAACAGTCTGACGATTTAACGAATGTTGGCTAGGAGAGGGTCCATCAACGTGAAGAGGATTTGATTGGTGGTGAGGGGTTAATGGAATCGAAGCAACTCATATATGTTTGTTAACTTCCAAAGTCCCTGATCACGTCGAAATTTAAGCTTCAAAGAGCAAACATTGTGGACACAGTTTCTAGTAGTCCTAGAAAATTTTAATTATGGAAGATATTTCCAGTAAAACGAGGTGTTAGTTCGTGTGATATTGAGATAAGTTTTTTTTTTACTTACTTTTAACAGAATATTTGGTTAATTTTTACCTCAGATAATTTCCATATTTGTTATTTACTATTTGGCCCTTTCTTCTAAAACAGCACAAAGCGATGTTGTCTGGCCTGTTAAAGTTACAAAGACATTCATAATGCATTCGTTTAGTAGGTTTGTAGCCTCTCTATTCACTATGAAACATGGAAACATTCAACTACATATATTACCTGCTTAGCATATGTTAAGATTTCACCAAATTATTAATAATCAATTTTTCCATATTGATTATTATTAATTTGGCAAAGTATTTCAATGTAGAACAATAACGGATCGTTACTTTTCCAATACCATATTATTTGTAAAGCTAACATTGCTTGAAAAAAAAAGAAATCTATATTCTCAAAATAGTTTTCTTATTGGAACATTTAATGGGTTAATTCTAGTCATAGTTAACAAAACCATAGCTGAGTGTCATGGTTGTTTACGATTTAAATTTAAGATGTGGCCTCAGTGAATCACATAACAATATATAAGAACGTAATTTTTTAAATCATTAAAAGTATTATCAAAACAGGTCTTAATTTCAGAAATAATTTCAATGCGGTTGTTTACTCTTGAAATGGAGATCTTTGCACTTCGTTGTGAAATACTCTTCATGTGTATATTAATGTTCTTAAGAAGGATACATGAGTATCCGTAGCTCAGTCAGTATAGACGAAGCCCTTTTGTCAGAAAGACCTGGGTTCGATTCCCGTCAGTGACGTCAGGAACCTTTAGTTGGTCTCTTTCGACTAAAGGTGAATTAGCCAGTCTCAACTGGGGTTTTTCGTCCCCCAGAACAGGCGAACCGGTCCCGTGAACACACATGGATTCCGATATGACAGCATAAAACATTTGGCAATACAGAATGGCCTAAGTTAGGCTCCCTGTTAATTTGTGCCACTACGTATTTACTTTACCAATTTTTGTCTTCATAAGTCAAAAAAAAAAAGCTTTCTTCTATGTAATGCTTATTCTCGTCAGTCAATCACTTAAAAACATTTCCGTGAACCTCAGTTACCACGTGAGTGTTCCGCCTAACAAAATGCTGGAACTGCACTGAAAACTCTGAATCGAGACCATCTCGTGCATAGTTATCTGAACGCATGCTCACGGAAAAAGGAAACGATCCAAACAGTTTAGAGTAGTGCATCTGAATAGGGCGGGCGTGACACTATTGTCTTGCTGTCACGCGAAGATTCAAAATGTCATTCATAACGGGGGGGGGTGTCATGGTGTACAGGTGACCAAATACAGAAGAGATCCGTATCCACCCTTTAATGATGTTCACCGATGAACTCGGCAGTGTCTGACCGTAGTGGTGATAGAATACGGAATACATCAAGGACACAACATGGTATTATTGTTGGAATGGGAAAGAGGATCCCTTTTAGGAATGAAAACTTTTTCAGAGGAGAAAAAATAATGACGTATGATGATGATGAACTAACATATAATTGAAACCAATATGTATAATTGATTTCTTAAACAAAACGGTACTTATTGGCTGCTGCAAGAGCCTTCATTGCTCAGCTGGGTATCGACGGTGCCCTTTGATTGGAAAGAACTGAGTTTTCGAATACTTTTTATTATGCGAAAACATTTATCATGGCATTTCACTTGAAGATGAGTTAGCAGATCTTATACAGAAGTAGAAGAGTTCCCTCCGGGAAACTTTTTTTTTTTTTCATCCCGCAAAACAGATAAACCAGACAGAAAAACGCATGCAATTAACAGAACATAATACACTGGCTTCACAGACTTGCTGCTTAGGCCATAACTCCACATAGTCAATAGCCAACTGCTGCATTCCTTCCGGGTTCAAACTAATGATAACGAATGATCTTAACTAACATACACTTAATACTTCTATGTATAACTGATTTTTTAAACAAAATTCTAGTAATTGCTGGCCTTCTTCTGGACAGTAGAAGAAAAATAAACATATGAATCATAAATAATATAAATCATAAACATATAAATAGTGGTTAAAGATTACTAAAATCTATCACCATCAACTCTTTCTTATGAAGCTTAATGAATTTGTATAACGCAACGGCGGGAAAGACCTTTGGCTACGGAATTTTCAGCGAGGACCACGTCGCTTATAAAAGTGATAATCAGGCATTCGATTTCTGTATTGTCTCAGCAGATCTTTTGTCCGCAGAGAAATTCGCTATACACAATTATTCGCTATAGTATTAAATATTCGAACTCATAATCAACTAATTAAAATTGAAGAAAAAAAAGAACATTCATGGTTTGTACTTACACAAAAAATATCTCAGTGAAATGTTGAAATGTATTAGATTAGCTTTGATTTAACCGTGTAGTTATCAATTTCATAGAGAAACCTCTAAAACTTGAGTTTTTTAATTTAAAAAAAAAAAGAAAAGAAATCATCGTCTTTGAGAGGATCGAACTCATCACACACACGATCTCTTTTGTGCTTGCCTGTTCGGGCAAGCACACAAGAGATCAACAATGTGCAGAAATTATTTGAAGCCATAGTTTACCAGAAATTTAGTGACGATCAGCAAAAACTATTACCCTAGTCATTTATTCATCGAGAGAAGCCAAATCTAATATATGTTCTGTTTTCATACTTCACATGAATCTTATAATAACAATAATTTCATCGCCAGATGTGAGACCACCACCACCACTCTGCTTATTGGGGATCTAAAAGATGCTTGAAAACGTCTCTGTTTGGTCTCTAGCGCAGAGGTTTTTTTTTTTTTTTTTTTTTTTTTGTCTACCATATGTTACGAATGTACAAATATTTATTGTTAAGCCTTGCTGTTACTTCATAGTTTGAAATCACCAAAACTATAAAGTAACAGCAATACCTGAACTTATATGCATATATAATATGGTATAAAAATCTATTTGCTTTTTTCCCCCACAGGATCGCATGAGAATAGTAATGAATTTTAAAAATAATAATAATAATACTTATTATTACGTGACACCTCCTAAGAATTCAAGGGCTCATTGTGGGAAGGCACTCTACTTCACTCTCCGCTACATCTAACCGTCTAACACATCTAATCAAAAACGAAATATGAAATCCACATAACCTTAAGATAAAAATTAAAACTAAAACAGAAGTAAATAAAGAATAAATGCAAGTGTTATATTTTGAAAATGTAGTGCCAGTTTATTTTAATTTATTGTTAATATGATTTTTAATATAAAATAAATAGGAGGCGAGGGGGGGTCTGGAAAGTTCTGATAAACACCTAGAACAAAAATTAATTAATTTTATATATCATTATATGACACCTCCAGGAAGTCCAAAGACTCATCGAGGAAGGGAATCTACTAGACATCTCTCCGTTTCCAACAACTACTTTCATCATCTACACCAACGCCATCTACCTCTGACCATCACCACTAGTATTTTCGCATACAATGACAAATATCCATGCCCACGGAGGGATTCGAACCGCAGCCTTCTGGCTGAAGAGTAGATACGCTAACCACTCGGCCAACCAGGCAGAGTGGTTACAAAAAAAAAAAAAAAAAAAAAAAAAAAAAAAAAAAAAAAATCGTTTACAACCTAAAATGAGGAGTTAATATCCTAGTTAGCATATGCATGGGCAGTGGACTTAAAAATAACTGTTTATGAAAACTAAGTGATGATAATTATCATTACAATTACAAGGCTTATCTTGTATGTATAGTTATATCTTGTATGTATAATTATAATTAATAAAACAAATGTATTATACATACAAGGTAACCCTAAGAGGAATCTGTCAAATTCTGGAGATCGATTCCTTAATTGATCGATTTTAAGTGAAAAAAAGTTTAATAATAACAGGGGTGTCTACTCAGTATGGAAAAATGGAAACTGTAAGGGAGGAGGGAATTTAGTAAATCATTTGTTAAACGTTTATTTTAGAATTAATATCACATTTAGGAACGAAAAATTGTCTACTATATAAAATGTTTGCTTTTATTTGGATACACATTTCAGTTAGTCGTAATAATGAATGAGTTGTGTTTGTCTGTCTTTCGATGGTGGGAATTACGACCGAAGCTACTAAGGCTACGAGGCCAGTGTATTGTATCCGTTAATACACTGGAAAGTTAGCCTATTTTGCGGAGTGAAAAATTCGAGTTTAAGGGAGGGAAACCGTATCAACCAGAGAGAGGTGTTGCTACCGACTGCACTAAGAAGTTATCGCACTCCAGATTCAGGAGTAATAACTGTAGATTTAATACACAGTTAATATCTACAATTAAATAATTAAATACAAAATAAAACAGACAGTTTATTTCTTTATTACTATGATCTTTTTGCTTGAGTTATTGTTACTATTTGTTTTTCGAAGTACATGTGATCGCCTGCTATTTCTAACCCAGACAGATATGTATTGGTTATCTGCAGACTGCTAGCTTGTCTTCTCCGGTTGATTTCTCTCGTGTTCCCTATAAATTTAATCAGTTGGCTTCTCACCATACCAGCTTTACTTATTCCATTATCTACTTCCACATTTAACATTCTATCTCCACTAAAAATAGGTATAAATAGAAAATATGATGTGTAACCTTTTTTTATAAGTTCAAATACGGAGAACATTAGACAGGGATGTAGCTCTCCAACTAACTCTATTCAATATATACTCGTATATAGATCAAAATATTAAAATACGGAAACCAACAATAAAACAAGATATCCGGTTAACTAGAACTGTATTGATAACAGTTCTAGTTCCGGTTAACCAGAACTAGAAATTAAAAAATTCACAAAAAAATAAAATAAAATAAAAATAAGGAAAATATCCTCTATTTTCCTTAATTTTTTGTTTTATTTTCATTTGCTGATTTAGAAAATGTACATCTAGAAAATATCTCTTCGTAAAAAACAAATTTAATTTTTTTCTCATCATTAGTTTCTTTTTAGTTTCATAATTTGGTTCATAGTAGTTTATTATAGTATTTTATGTGCAAACCGTAACAAAATTTTGGGTATGTCTACAAGTATGACCATTTAATCAAAATTGAAACTTGCAAATTTAAATATGGATCTCCGTGCATTTTGAAGAAAACAAATCCTGAATTTAGTTTTATTGGGATAGATGGATCTCAAGATTATATACTGCTCAAAACAATTAGAGGATATTTTGGTTTTCTTGTAAATTATAAAGTTATAAAAATAATTTACAACATTTGTTTTAAAATATTCTTAATATACAGCAGTGTAGAACAAGCGTACAAAATCGTGTTAAGACTTGTCGAAACGTGTTTTAGTCTTATTAGCATTGGGGGGGAGGATAAAAAGCGTGGCTGGTTGCGCTCACTTCCACAATGCATAATTATCACTTCAATTGTAAACTTGCGTCACCTACCACCAATTATTTTGTTAAAAATGGCAGAGTAACATGATATCTCGGAATCCATAGCTTGGAGAGCCATTGGTTGATTAGAAGCTGGACAAACGCAACAAGTTGTCGCTCAAGCGTGTCGTGTATCTCAAAGCGTAATTTCACGACATCGATTTCTGGAGACGAGAAATATTCGAAATCATCTTCATGCCATAGGTTTATATGCTCGAAGACCAATGGTTTGCATTCCACTTACTACGAAAAAGAGCCCGAAGTATTTGGGCACAGGAACACCGTAATTGGACAAATGAGGATTGGGCTCGTGTACTTTTCAGTGACGCCTCTAGGTTCAGTCTACAACCAGATAACCGACGTATCTTGATATGATATGAAAGTGGAATGAAACAAGAAATAATCCACAGTTTGTTCGTGAAAGACCCCAACATCAAGGTGGGAGTTTGATGGTATGGGCTGGAATAAGTATAGGTGGACATACTGATCTCTATTTTATCAGAAACGGCTCCTTAACAGCCCAAAGGTATCGCGATGAGATTTTGGAACCTATAGTTCGTCCATATGCTGCTGAAATTGGCCAAGAATTCATTTTTATGGATGACAATGCTCGTCCACGCCGTGCAAATTTGGTACAAGAAAATGGTTTAAGGAAGAAGGTATTGAACGAATGGACTGGTCTGCCTGTTCACTGGATTGTAATCCAATCGAACATGCATGGGATGCTTGAGATCGACTGGTGCCACCACGATCGCTTCAAGAGCTCGAAATTGCTCTCTCACAGAAGAGTGGTGCAATATCACACAAGACCTGTTTGATCATCTTATCCGGTCCATGCAATCAAAATGTACCGCTGTTTTGGCTGTTAATGGAGACCATACGCTCTATTAAAAATTTAATTTAATAATTAAAAATTCCTTTCAAAAAGCGTTTTTGGCTATTCTTATTAAAATTACTTCACGCTAAAATGTATAATTGTTAAATTTGTAATAAATATCGATTATTTAAACAATATCTCATCAATTACATCCTATCCATAACTAAGAAATGTTTATTCATGTATAAGGTACCCAATAGTTATAATTATTTGCAGAAATTTATAATTATCCGACAGAAACTAAAATATCCCCTAATTGTTTTGAGAAGTGCATTATAAGCCTATATTTGTCTTTTAATTAAAAAGCAATGCAGAATAACAGCTTTTCCTGACAGGTAACAGAATGAAAATATTCTCTGATTTCTTTCTTTCTTTCTTTTTTTTTTTTTTTTCATTTCCTGGATTTAGAAAGTGCACAGTCTACAAAAAGAAGATTTATTTGTAACTATCGCGGTGTTAAATATAGTGGTTGGCAATGAAGAAGACGGTTGACATAAAAGCAATGGGGAGAGGAGTTTGGGAGTGAGATCACATAAATGAATTCAGTTTATCTGCCATTAACACGACGGGACTGTCGATCGTCTCATGAATTAATCATTCACTCTATCCTTCAGAGGAGCTAAACTTGTTCGTCTCACGCAGATATGTACACGAGTGAAAATGAGACTCGAATGACCTCTGACACAAGGCTGTCTGACGGATGCATGATCAGATGACTCCGGTCATCACCTGCCAAACGTTAGTGCTATAGTATCTCAGATTAGCAAGATTGCGAAAGTGAGATCATGTGGATATCTGGAATGTGACAGCGACACGATCTTTTCCGGGTTAAAAAAAACAACCTGATATCTACAGCTGCCACTTTAATTTAACATGAGACTTCTTTTCCAATTTAGAGGCTGATTTCAAACTATCCATAGTTAATGTGTTAATTGTATAAAATCAAGAAGTCAGCATAATTCCTTCACCATTTCATCTCGAAACTCAACATTTAATTACACAGAAAATGGATGCAACTGTTCCTAGTGATATGTAAGAACATCAACTTGTTTTATTGCAATGTAAATATCGTTACTGAAAGGAACTCAAAATTGTTAGGATAGAAAAGTTTAAAAAATTACTTGGACTATTTTTCTTAATACCAATTTTCTTATCGTATCTTTACATATATCATAAGCTATCAAGAATTTTGAAAAACACACGACCCTCATTCTCATTATTGTAATTGTTAATCAGTAACACATTGATTTTCAAAAAAAAAAAAAAGAATTTGGAAAATATTTCATATATTATCATAAGCAGTATGCAATATGCATAGAATGCATAAATCAGATCATGTAGTTATCACACACACACACACACACACACACACACACACACACACACACACACACACACACACACACACACACACACACGGCTTCAGAAATAAGTGACTAGGCTACTCATACTTTTTCCTTTGGGTATGTTTCAAGAAGTGTGAGAAAGACTCACTCATGAATAACTTGAAGAGGAATTTACTATAAACATAGTAAAGTCCTCTCAAAAATTAAGGAAAAATAAGCAACTATCCTTCCAAGAGGGGTAGTTGCTTAGTAAACTATTCTGGACGGCGGTTCGTTCCTTCCAGAAGAGTTCCATTCTATATCATTTTATTAAAATCTGTAATCATAAAAATAACATACCATAATAATATACACTAACAAAATATTAGTCAATTTAATAATTCTTTCTCTCGTATATTTAGTTTACTAAAATTTATTGATATACCATTTAATTAGAAAAGTCACAATTTTGCACTGGTAATACTAATTCTGTATCTTCATTTTCTCCATGCAACAATCACGATAATTTCCTACTGTTCTTTCCACACGTGTATTAAACTCTACAGTTTGGGAGTTGTTATGGGAATAATAGGACAACGTTTATGGTTTTTAAAACGGTACAAATGAGGTTTGCGAAAGTCCTACGTGTGTCTCCCTTTTTTATTGAATATTAAAGAGGGGCTTAATGTAAATATTTAGTTTTCTTTCTTTATTTTACATTTATTTCCGTAATGAATTTGTACTTCATAAAATTTTACAGTACTTAAAAACATTTTAAAAATCTTTGAAATGCTAATCGGACAAGCGTTTGAAAAGAATGACTGATCCTTGCCATGTCCTACTTTTCAAGCAGTCTTGGATACTGTTAAACCAAAAGAGAAATGTGAAAAGAAGTCAAATCAAAAAAGATCAATTACTCTGTGTTAGATTAAATTTTAACGAAAATTTATAATTGCATTCAGGAATCGCTGTTTCTACCCCAATTGTCATATCTGCTATAGGTCATAAATGTTATTTATTGTGCATGCTCAAGAGAATGAGCAATGGCTTGCTGTCTGGCTGACGTAATGACCGACAGATGGGGGGATAATAGCGGCTGAATTATTGGTTCATATAAGTGATGGACGTCCGTTGTTTTCACTGACAGTATAATCAGTAGTACGAAGGATACGCGCTATTAAGACATCAGATGTCACACCCAGAGGGAACAGATAGTCGCTTTCCATCAGACATTTTCTGTTGCGTAGTATATTTACCCCGTTGTATGGCAGATGCTTCTTCCTTAAAGTGGCGCATTCTTGCTTTAGACGTGATGCTAAAAATACAGAAACAGCAAAAAAAAAAAAAAAAATTATATATATTTTTTCTCTCTTTTCTCCAAGATATTATGAACAAATGAAGCCATTATGTCTAGAAGTGCACTATGAATACGCACATATATCGCCAAAATAAGGTCTGAAATGAGAAAACAGTATCATATTATTACAGCGTGAGTGCTTGAAAAGGGTTGTACACCTAATTTTCTACACATGTTCCGTGCAGCCAATACAGACCCAAATTGATTTTATTGATATTCTATTTTCACTAATATTGCAGATGTTAAAGGCTTTGACACACGTATCCAGGTAGGTTAGTGGTAGATCCAGAGGAGGGAGATACTGGAAAAGCTATCCTACTCATTAAGAAAGTGAAAGAAAAAATTCTTTGAATTTTGTATTAAACAACAACAAAAAAAAGACTACTTATCGATAAACCTGTTGATTGCTTATTGATAACCTAAATTTATCTTGCAAGACTGAGAGAAGTAACTGAAAACAAAACCTAATACATATTTCACTTTC
Source organism: Typopeltis vanoorti (assembly GCF_054136105.1). Classification (NCBI taxonomy): domain Eukaryota; kingdom Metazoa; phylum Arthropoda; class Arachnida; order Uropygi; family Thelyphonidae; genus Typopeltis; species Typopeltis vanoorti. The sequence goes on from NC_143562.1 coordinate 35,805,444, forward strand.
TTTCTGACATCAGAAACTAAGGTTAGAATTTATTACTGACTACTGAAAGAAGTAAAGAATTTATGATAATTATTGCTCATTTGTAAAATGATGTAAAAGACAGCGCCAGAATCAGGATCCACTGTAAGTATGTTGATGAAGGAAGCATAATTAACCGTACCCTACTAACTCTTTCCTGAGTCCATGGTGTCACTTTCCTGGCGATTCCTAAGTCGCTCTTACCTAGCTTACTGCCTACAGTCAGTTCTGATGAAGACTCATTAGAAAACCACGCCAATTTTATTGATCAAGTGATAGTACGCTCCATTGTCCTACAAACAGATTATGGGTTCATATCCCACTATAGACATAAATCAACCCAATGGATGCTTGTTAATGTGTTTAGAAGAGAAACGAATTTCATCGTCCAGTATGAAACCATCACAACCCTACTTATTAAATGTCTGAAATAGCTTGAAAAATTCCACGTTTGGTTTCTAGACCAGCATTTTCGGAATTATCTAACCTAGCATTTTAAGAATTATCTAATTCTACTCACAAAATGTTGCAAACCTATCAGGTTTGCAACATTTTGTGAGTAGAATTCACATTTAAAAAAAAAAAAATTAAATGTACCACGTGACACCTAGACGCAAGTGAACTTACTGAATTTACTTCATGTTGCCATAAAAAGAATAGTTACATCCATCTTAGTCGCAAAACAGACGACACGATTATATTATATAGCGAGACTAAACATCTGAAATAAACGCTGTCAGTGCAAAATTTAAGGATATTATTATAATACAGCTATATCGCCTGCTTCAGTTTAGGAGTACCCCTGTTTAAATGTCATTGGCTATTTACTCATGGGTTCTTAGGGCATTATGAGTGTAGATGTACTAAAAAGTATATGTAGCTTAAGGAATAGAAATTGCACATACCTTTTTCTGGGTGTTGTGGCTTTTCCTCTGTCTGCGATGTCGAGAACTGCAGAGTGTGTGTGTGTGGGGGGGGGTAGGCAGTATGGTAGAATAAGTTAGAAAAACCCGGTTTTTTTTTCGTAATATGTAGAAACATATACTTTTATATAGGGTGGGGAAAAAGTGAAAGGGTTAATTTTTTAAAATAGGGAGGGGGAAGGGGAAAGGGGAAGAGGAAATTCCCCTTCCCCCTCCCTATTTTAAAAAATTAACCCTTTCACTTTTTCCCCACCCTATAAAAAAGTATATGTTTCTACATATTACGAAAAAAAAACCCGGGTTTTTCTAACTTATTCTACCATACTGCCTACCCCCCCCCCCACACACACACTCTGCAGTTCTCGACATCGCAGACAGAGGAAAAGCCACAACACCCAGAAAAAGGTATGTGCAATTTCTATTCCTTAAGCTACATATACTTTTTAGTACATCTACACTCATAATGCCCTAAGAACCCATGAGTAAATAGCCAATGACATTTAAACAGGGGTACTCCTAAACTGAAGCAGGCGATATAGCTGTATTATAATAGTTTATAATGAGGAGTAACATGGGAGTTTTCCCAGAAATAATATACATATTTAAGGATATTATATTAATAAAACGAGGAGTCTTAAAAATAGAGGTATTTCTCAATCTTTATCCCTTCCTAAAACCCGGCTGCCAGTAAACTGCTGCTGCCTCCATATGTTATGGTGATCTCTTCTTTGCCTCTCCAAGGCGTATTCGCATGATTAGTAACCATATAGTCTAAATAACAGTCCCTTCTCTCCTAAGAACATTGAAAGTTGGTGAAAAGAGTAATTTTACTAAAATATTGAAAAGAAGTGTGTTTCGGAATTGGGAAAGCTTGTCCAGCATTTCTGTCGATAAGAGGAAACTCATCAAGGACTTGAAGGGCGCTCATTATTTCCTTAAATATGGCAGACTTGTTTTAGAAGTAATATTTAAAATTAATATAGCAAGAGAAAATATTTTCTAATCGATACTTTGGAGTTATTAACTTTTTAAACTTTGAAGGTGATAATATATTTGTCAAGAGGGACATCCTATACTGCTTTTTAAAAAAACTTGCTTCAGTCATGATTGGATGACTGTGTGAACAGCAGGATAAAGTGCTTTCTCGGGTAGTGAAATTATATGTTGTGGATAATTTTACTGTGATAAAAACAATGTGGATTTGGAAGAAGGAAAAAAAAAACGAATGGAAACTAGGTACTTTACTTATAAAGTATGGTGTTTAACATACTTATACCTATAATGAGTCTAATTATGACTTTTATAATTGTAATATGACAATTAAGTTTCCTTCTATGTGATCATGATAATATGTATGGTGTTTCATAAATACCTAATCGATTAAAAGTTCTCATATCTTTAATAATACTACTTTAGAAACACTAATAAATCAACCTCATACATCAGAGGTACGTGTAAAGCTTCCTAAACCAGCAATCCTCATTCCAGTCACAGAGACTGACTTAATCTGCGATTTAAGCAAAATGGCTAATCCTCAAGAAACGTGCAGTCCTCTCCCAGGTAGCTAGACCTTCCTTTGCTAGACTCCTTTATTGTTGTATCTATCAAAGAACATGCTTACATTCTATTACTATCAAAACACTGGATAAAATGAAAGAATGCCTTTGCGAGTGCATGTAGAGATGTTATTTGGATACATAGTTTCACTCATATATGAATCAAAAGTACATTAATCAAAATAACCAAATGTAGATTGAAAATTGATTACGAGGTTTTAAGGCAATACCTCGCAGTGTCACTACTTCCTTAAATATGATGTGATGCATGGAATAACTGTCGGCCTGTTAACCTAGTAGACAATGGGTCGGATTAGAATTCGAACTGTGAACATGGAAATCTACGAATACCATAAGAAGATGGTAGATGAATTTCATCGCCATTACGAGACCCTTCCAGCTTAATCGTTTAAAAGTGGCATGAAAAATCTCAAGAAAAAGGTTCATTCTAATAAAGAAATAAAGCAGAAACATCTAAAATTAGTAGACCTTAACTCCAAAATATGACGAAATCGGTAGTACAATCGATACCAATGCGTCCTCTTTAGTTGGAAAGACCTGAATATCATCTAAGACGAGAGGGATTTATAAAGGCTTTTCAAATGAAAGAGCATTAAATGATTTTGGAGGCAGGGGTCGCGTACCAGAAACTCGGATTTTTATTCTTTCCTTCCTAAGATAAACTAGTCAAAGAACGTACGCACTTACAGACTATTCTGATAAACTTTTTTAAAAAACATTATAAACATGATGGCATTTCATATAGAACTGATCATAGCCATTCCAATTACGTTAGGAACTACTTTGCTTAATGAAATCAGAGTGATTTAGTACAGTCACAGTCGAAGCACCTTCACTACATATGACCCTCTGTTGATTTAAATGTGCAAAATGCATTCTGGGCGTTATCTGCCCAAAGAAGTAATCATTGATATATTTATACTTCTATAAATATATATATATTTATAGAAGTATAAATATATATAACTTTATACTTTATAGATTTATATTATACTTCTATAACTATAAATATGAAAACTAATTGTAAATAAAAACTAATCGTACTACAAATGAAATTAATGCTTCTTATTAACTTCATTAAACCATTTTTAAAAATAACTAAAAACGCAATTATAATCAATGATTATTGACTTTAATAATAGCCCAACGTACTAAATTTGAGCGATGATTAAAAATTAAAAAAAAATATAAAAAAATAAATCTTTAGTTCGATGATCGATCTTCTTTGCTATCGTTTCAATGCGTTCTGCTCATCGCAACACTGTCTTGGTAAACCTATCCATTAAAAATCCATTTCTGAGGTCGAACAGTTTTAAGAAAAGCACTTCATGTTCCGTTGTTATAATAGCTTTTATTATATCATTTTCATCAAAAGACACTAAACATGTTTTAAAAAACAAGTGGCCTGAAGTAATTCAGTAACCTTAAAATGAATGAACTAATGCTACGATAATTCATTATTAAACGATCACACTTCCTCTAAATTAGTGTCTCCATACTCTGTTTGAAATTGTCTTATGATGTTAATGAAGGGAAATTATCCCATGAAGTTAATGGAGGGAAATTATCGTATGAGTTTAATTTTCTATTAAGTTAGGAATGGACTAACTTTACTTTACTAATTGCGATTGGCTTTGGCGGAGAAAACAGTGACCTCTAGGACAAATCAAAAACTTTGCTTTTGATTTGTCCTATGACACGAAGTAGTTTTTTATGATTTGTCCTATGACACGAAGTAGTTTTTTATGATTGGTTCTATGACAACTCATAAAGCACTTCATGTTCCGTTGTTATAATAGCTTTTATTATATCATTTTCATCAAAAGACACTAAACATGTTTTAAAAAACAAGTGGCCTGAAGTAATTCAGTAACCTTAAAATGAATGAACTAATGCTACGATAATTCATTATTAAACGATCACACTTCCTCTAAATCTTTAAATAATACTTAAACAAATTATCATTAATGAAAGGCAAACCTAATAATAAGCAAATAGCCAAAAATGAGAATAATTTCACCAAACCGGTATCGATGTACTTGAGGTTGTTATTAATGAGATAAAAATTAGCAGTAGAAAATAAGAACTCCTGTTGTTTAAAAATTAAATTTCTTTCCATAACAGTTTGAAAGTTACACTTTGGAAAGAATTACCCAAAGACAGCAGTAAAACTGGTTTTACCACATATGATAGACGAAGTACTGTAAATTGCTCTTCAAAGGTTATAGTTCACTCGACTCTCTTCCTCTATCTGTAACCAGATAGACTAGTGGACTCTCTTTATTACAACTTTTTTTTACGTAAAAGGGAAGGAGCGAGAAAGATAATATTACATCACTGTTATCAGTTACAATGCGATTAAATATTTTCTACTAGTCTATCTAAAGTGCACTGGCATGTTAAGGAGTTGATAATTTTTCTCTTTCTAAAATTCATGCAATGGCGCGAGTTCTATTGCAGCTAAAAAAAAAAAATATTTGTGCCGAGTCCACTAAATTCTCCGTCTGGAATCAAATGCAAGCTACGTACTAATCCAAAACGTATCCACATTGCATGCGAACTAGAAAGACAGGGACTATCTTTGCAGTATTTATATATTATCACTCTTAAAAACAAAACAAAACACAAAAATCTATTGAGCAATATACATTTTGGCTCGTGCACAAATTACGTAACGCTCTTGGATAGAGGAGCATGGTTTTGTAATCTATGGTCTGTTGTGGTTATGTGTAGATAACAGAAAAATGTTTCACTTTTGTTTTTACATTTTGCAATGCAAATATTTTTTACATTTCTTTTTTTTTTTCTACTACATTTCGTGAACACAGATCTGCATTGGAGATCTACCAATGGATCTTCGATTAGTTCATCGATTAGAGATTAAATTTACCACTACAATGATTACAGTTTAATGTATTGTAAATTTTTAAGCGTAAGTTTCCAGATGCACACACACACACACACACACACACACACACACACACACACACACACACACACACACACACACACACACACACACACACACACACACACACACACACACACACACACACACACACACACACACACACACACACACACACACACAGCACCAACCGCGCGAAAGATTAATACGTTAAGTACGAGTATATTGTGGTCTTAAAAATTAGAGGACTAAAAATTTTTTGAGAATTGAGAAACACAAATTGAGTTCGTCGATTTAATAGGTAAGATTAAGTCCGAGTTGTCCTTCACAGTATCTCTTATTACACCATGAAACACGACTCCAACCTACGATTTTTAGTAAATTAACCTTATTAGTCAGTGAATTTTGAAATAACGATTACTTATCCATGGAAGAAGTTACGTTGCGCTTAAGAATATTTAGTAAATAACTATTGGTTTAACTCATATAAAAAGCTTTTGGCCCTCGGCGTCTTTCAGAATACACCTTATAAAAACGCCTCGGTCTATGATCCTCAGCAAACTAACGCGACGTGAACTTTTTTTATTTAAAATTAATAAAAAAATAATATTTTTTAAATATTTTTATAACCTAACTCAATATAACCTACCGTCAACTATTAAGAAAATAATATGATATTTGTCACTGGCCATGAATTAAATGGCTATACATCACTACTTAGTTTATTGCCCCTACTTTTGAATCTATTTGTGGAAAACAGAGGTTTTAATATAATACATTAAAAATATTAAAATGCAATTTTTTTGTTGTCTTTCGCCGCATCCGAAAAATCTCCACCTTTCTCGCTTCTCCTAAGGATAAACTTCCACCTCTCAGTTATCCAGGCGTCTACTAGAGTCCTTGCTCTTGTGGGTTATCTTATTTTGGACAAACAGGAAGTTCTGCTTTTATTCTTCTAGAAGAACACAAGCCTTATATTAAATACTATGAACCTGAATAGTCTGGACTTGCAGAACATGCTATCGACAATAAACATAGAGTTTATTGGAATAAGACAAGAATCCTTCACAAGAGTCATTTCCTTATAGATATCTTTATAAAGAAAGTGGGAAACTTTATTTCATTATCCTAGTTTAAACGGATTCGATGATCTAAGTATCTAAGTGTATCCCCTTTGTGGGAGATTGGGAGATAGTTCTTTTTATATCTGGTAATATTTCCTAACTTTTTTTGTTTTTATATAAATATATATATATATATATGTATGTGTGTGTGTGTGTGTGTGTGTGTGTGTGTGTGTGTGTGCGTGCGTGCGTGTGTGTGTGTGTGAGAGAGAGAGCGAGAGAGAGAGAGCGAGAGAGCCTCCGTAGCTCAATCAGTATAGACGAAGCCCTTTCGTCCGAAAGACCTGGGTTCGATTTCCGTCAGTGACGTGAGGAACCTAACCTTTATCTGGTCTCTTTCGACTAAAGGTGAGTTAGCCGGTTTCATATGGAGGTAGGAGATTTTTCACCCGGGATCTCGGGTTTTTCGTCCCCAGAACAAGCAAATCTGCCCAGTGAACACACGCTTCTGCAGACATAGGACACCGCCAGGAATAAGGAGTAACCAACCTATTTCGTAGGATTTTGGTTTCGAATACCTACACGGTAAAATGTGTAAATCTACTCGTGAGCGTAAATTAGGATAGTATATATGTAAATACAGTAAATGCAGATTGTGCAAAGAGAAGGAAGAAACGGTGGACCATATTATAAGTGGGTGCAGCAAAATCGCACAAATTGAGTATCGTAAAAGGCACGATAACGTAGCTAAGGTAATTCACTGCCATAAAGTTGACCAAAAGTTGATTGAGAATGAAAAAGCTAAAATACCCTGGAAATTCAAAATCCAGAATGACAAAAGCTTGGAATATAATACACCAATAAAACAGTGGTTGAAAAGAGTAAAAAACAAGGGTGTTTAGTTTATCGAAATATCAATACCAGGAGATAGCCGAATTGACAAAAAAGAAACCGAAAAAATTACAAAGTATCGCGAGTTGCAAGTCGAAGTTGAATGAATTTGGCAAAACAAAACGAAAGTTGTTCCATAATAATAGGTGCTTTAGGAGTCATCCCCAAAACATTAAAAAAAATCTAGAAGCACTCGAGTTAGATGGATTCAAAACCGGGCAGTTGCAAAAGGCCACTTTGTTGGGCACATCATTCATATTCAGAAGGGATTTTCACAGATCAGAGGCCCTTGTATAGGGCTCGAATTGGTGGATTATAACCTTTTACTTAAGGCTGAGGAAGCAAATGAAGCTTGGATGAATATTATATATACGAGGAGGGGGGGTCTGAAACGTTCTCGGCCTAACAATGAAAACACGAATTTATAATTTAAAAATTATTTTTATTTTTTAACATAATCTCCCTTAAGACTAATACGTTTATTCCAGCTATGGTCCAGCGCCGTTATCTCTCCCTGTAGTGGTTCTCAGTAAGATCTCCAAAATACCCCTCTACAGCTGCAATGACCTCTTGATTCGAAGAAAAACGTTGACCAGAGAGGAAGAGTTTTAGTTTTGGGAAGAGCTAGAAGTCAGAGGGAACCAAATCTGGGCAACACGGTGGATATTCCGACAATTCATAGGGCAGATCATCTTAATTTTCCCATTGCCAAAACACCTTTATGGGCAGGTGCATTGTCCTGATGAAAGATGCTTTTTTTTCTTCCTCAAACCGGGTGTTTTCTCACGACTTTTTTCGTCTAGTCTGGTTAAAAGATCGGAATAATATTCCCCGGTTACTATTTTACCCTTTTCAAGATAATCACACAAACATGCCTTTAGCATCCCAAAACACCGATGCCATGACCTTTCCTGCTGATGAAACCGACTTTGTCTTCTTTGGCGCTGAACAACTGGCTTCTGTCCACTGTTTTGACTGCTGTTTGGATTCTGGTGTGTAATGGTGAATCCAAGTCTCATCCATAGTAATAAATCGATGCGAAAAATCAGTTTTATTCTTGTTAAAATTCTCTAAGCACTGTTCAGAGATTTTCATGCGAGTGCATTTTTGATCTGCTGTGAGCAAGCGCGGCGCCCATCTTGTGTAAAGCTTTTTCATTTGCAATTCTTCATGCAAAATAATCCTACACGTTCTTTTGAAATGCCAATTATGAGATTCAGCAATTTCACGCACTTTGACTTGCCGGTCATTCAATACTATATCGTGCCCTTGATCAATGATTTCTGGTGTTGTTACACTTTTTGGCGTCCTTCACGTGGACATCTTCAAGGCTGGTATGGCTACGTTTAAACTCGACAGCCCATTTCTTAATTATCGAAAACAAAGGAGAAAATTGCCCATAAACTTTTATGAACTTCGAATTTTGGCATTAAACCTTCTTTTACAAAAAAATTTATAACCTCACGATACTCAATTATATCCATTTCAAGGGATACAGACAACACGTTTGCTTCGGTTTGAGAATACATGAACTACTTGATAGAATGACTTGCAATTTCAATGGATACTTATGACAGATGTACCAACTTAAAAAAAAAATCTTGCCGATAGTGTTGCCATCTATAGTCGAGGCCGAGAACTTTTCAGACCACCCTCGTACATAAATACGTTACATACGAGGATGTGCTGAAAAGTTATAATAATAATCATCATGAAGGAATTGAGGTAGAACCATGTAACTTACACATTATTTTACATATTCCCCACGAAATGTTCATACACTTGGTACAATGCTGCTGCATCATTTGCAATCCTCTGACAAAAAAGTCTTTCCTTTGTTGCACAAACGAGCCCTCAGCTGCAGATATGATTTCATCTGTGGTAAATTTTGTTCCTTTCAAGTGTTTTTTAAATTTGAGAATAGGAAATAGTCTGTGGGGACAGGTCTAGCGAATGGGATGGGTGAGACAGACACTGAAAGCTTAATTTGTGTATTGACTGTCGGATTTCATAAGCAGTGTGAACAGCTTATGAAATCCAACATATTCCAAAAGACAATGGCAAGAACGGTCCCTGCTGACTTTTGGGTTCGGAACTTCTTTGGTCGTGGAGAACCTTTGTGTCTCCCCTCCACTGACTGTTCTTTGGTCTCTGGGCCATAGGGCTGAAGCCATGTCTCATCAACAGTCAAAATATGACCCAGAATCCCCTTGAGATGACAGCATACGTTTTCTCGTTTGGTCGGCATTCAAACATTTGAGGATCCACTTCTGCATGTCCAGATGTTGATGGGAAATGACCCTAACTCGTTCCCTGGATATCCCCAGAGTCGTTGCAATGTGTTTGGCTGGTATTCGCCTATCATCAAGGATCATGACACTGCATCGATATTTTCAGATGTGATTGCTGTAGAAGGTCTTCCTGACCTGGTGGCATATGTTGTCTCAGAATGGCCAGTTTTAAACTTTGTCACCCATGTGGAAACTATTAGATATGCTGGGACACAGTCCCCTAAAGTTTCACACAAAGTTTGGTGAATCTCAGTTGCGGACTTTTCTTGCAGCACGAAAAACAGGCCCGCACCTGTGTGTCTTAGAATTTCTTCAAAACCTCTGACAAATTATTACATTTTGATGAAACATGGGAGTTTAACTGGTTTTAAGATTTGTTCTTTCTTGTGGCTATATCAGTTGCTTAAATATCAATGTTTTTCTAGGTGTTTATCAGGTATATATAAGAGGTGGGACTTTTCAGTCCCCCCTTGTGTATATACATAAACAAAATAAATAAACGTGCGCGCACGTACGCACACAATAAAGTTAGGAAAATTAGCAGATTTAAAAAGTGCTATCTCTCATAAAGGAGATAGACGCAGACCATGGAATCTGTTTAAGTTAGGAAAATGAAATGAAGTTTCACACGTTTTTTTATAAAGACATGTTCTATGAGGAAACGATTTTTATGAAGGATTCTTGTCTTATTTCAATAAAGTGTTTGTTTATTGTCGATAGCGTGCTCTGCAAGTCCAGGCTGTTCAAGATGATGGTATTTAATATGACATGTGTTCTCCTAGACGAATAAAAGCAGATCTTCTGTTTTGTCCAAAATAAGATCACCCACAAGAGTAAGGAATCTGGTAGACGCCTGGATAACTGAGAGATGGAAGCTTATCCTTAGGAGAAGTGAGTAAGGTAGAGATTTTCGGATGCGGCGAAAGGCAACAAAAATATTCAGGGGTTTAATATATATATATATATAATATCTGTTGTTTAATTTCTGTTCTGTAATCGTCTACTGACGATACGTATGATACCTAGGCGAAACCTACAGTAATAAAGTTTTTTACGTGAATTTTTCTCCGTTTTTAAATTTTCTTTTGAACATTAAAAACATACAAACCAAATCAATAAAATAGACTCCAAGAAAGTGGTTTCTGAGTAAGCTGTATTGTTAACCTTAAGAGAAGCTTTGTGAACAGGTACGTCATAACTAGGGTTCTAGCTAAGAATTTCGAAGTTACTCCATGGATGTGGTACTTTGTAATTTCTACCATACAACACTAAGTTTTCTAAAATTGATAGAAGTTTATGTAAGTCAGGCTTATTCTGGCAGCAATGACCTTAGTTACCTCTATGTAATTCCAACCAATCCCAATTCCTCTACAAAGGATAAATCGGTTTGAGAATACATGAGTTAGGATTAATCACCTTGTCATTACCAAAATTACATTTATAAACATCAAGTTACCTTACCGTAATAAGTTACTAGGCTTAAAATATAAACGGCGATCGGAGATAGGAGATGGTGATGTAACTTAAAACTTTTACAATAACGATTTCAATCTCCAATCAAACATGCGAGCTGCATAACTTTTGATGTAAGCTGCTAAAATTCAGGGATTCTGTCAAGCATTGAGAGAGAGAGAGAGAGAGAGAGAGAGAGAAACACCAGGTAGAACAAAAGAATATTGAAAGCGTTGCGGTGAGATCCGTGACATTCCTAAAAAACAAAAGTCATGAAAACGCAATCATAAAATACTTTAGGCTCGTGATTTTTAAATAGCACAACATCTAGACACTCTTGGCCTGGAGAGGTGAACCAGTCTCTATCATAATACTCTTACTTTCTGAAACCTGGCTAGGAATGAATATTTTATCTGTAATCTTGGAACAGTCTTCAAATAGTATTACTGTGTTTGCTTAACTTAACTTATGCCAAAGGTTGAAATGAAGAAATCAATGAAGAAATATAATCGTTAGCATAATTCCGCGCCTCACACTTATGGAATTTAAATTTCGTTTATTTTTTAACTTTATGCTTTTATTCAAGTAAAATGAAAACCTTTATCCGAACTCAAGAGTTTGCAAAGTTTATGTGCCGCAGTTACATGCCTTATCTCAGCAGCATTTCCATTGCGCTTCTCATTCAGAAATATTTTCATTACTGGTGTCCCTTTCTTTTACTTAAATCATTTTTATAAATAATTATCGTCAATTATTTTATTTCTCTAAAATGCATGAATAAATTAGGTATGTCACGTTTTTCGAATAATATAAACCTGCAATAATAAACATATTTTTCATAAATATCAATTAATAAAATATTAAAATTATTTAACTTGTTTTAAAAGTATAACATTTTTCAAATAGTACTCCTTACTTAAAGTATCACATAGTTTTTGGTTTTATGTGCATAATTAGAATGGTAACTGTTAATCAGATTATGCTTAAAACAGCAAATACGGCACGACTATTTTATTATAATGTCCAAAACTTTTAATATTTTTAAATTACTTACAATTTGATGATGACATTGTTCTATTAAGAAAGTCTGCAAAAGAGCTTCAATAAATGATCAATGAAATCAATGCATAAAGTCAAAAGAAAGGATTAAATATAAACAAAGACAAAACAAAAACAATGCATGATAAATACATCGAAAAGCCAGTACAAATGGAACACCAGGAAATTGATGTAGTAAGTACAAAAGATCACAGAAGAGGGAGGTTTGCGAAGAAAAAATCATACATAGAATTCAACTTGATTGGGAAACATCGTGAAGCACTTAAAAGAAAAATTCCAATATGCCTTAAAAGAAAAAATATTCGGCAGTTGTATACTTCCGGTCATAACATATGGATGTGAAATGTGGAGTTTGACTAAAAGTTGACCAAGAAGTTGAGGGAATTATTACCCACGGGAAAATGGAAAGATCATTACTAGATATTACTGTTAGATAGAAAGCGTACTTGGGACAGAGCTCAGACTAGGGTTAGAGACATTATAACAGCCATTAAAAGATCCAAATGGCAATTGGCAGGTCATATTGCAAGAAGTTATACTCAAAAATGGACAAAGTTGATATCAGAATGGTATCCCAGAAATGGGAAAAGACCTACAGGAAGACCGAAGAGACGATGGGAGGATGAGATTAAAAAGATGGCTGGAGCTTAGTGGCGTAGAAAAGCTCAAGATAGAACTGAGTAGAGGACTTGGCGGTGGACAGAAAATGGCTGATGATGATATGAGTATAACTAGTTCAGCGTATAAAATTGATATTTGGAAGAATTTTTTGTATTAAACTGTTTCCAAAGCAGTACTTACACATGTTTATGAAACAAAATAACATATTAACATATTTATAAACATCATTAAATTAAAGTGCCTTAATTCACAATATTTGACACACACACACACACACACACACACACACACACACACACACACACACACACACACACACACACACACACACACACACACACACACACACACACACACACACAGTATTGGAATTAGGGTTTCCGATTCCTCTTTGTATACTTTCTGGAAATTTTAACTTTATTTGTTTATAATTTAAACACCATTCTTTCATTGTGCTGCTGCAAATTACCCAGATAGTGAGCTGAAAATTCTATACCTGAAGTTTTATTTAGATATTCGCACTACCAGGGAAGGCTGTCTCATAGTTTAGCAAATACTACAACAGAGATAAGATGTTTTTTATTTCTCAGTTTTCCTGTAACTGAGTTGCTTCCAAGAGAATGCAGCAATTAATTCTAGAATCATGAAAAGTCTATTACGTCAATTGTTACGGATTATTAGTATTCAAATCAATATTAATACCATAGCGGTCAGCTAAATTTTTATAACTATATTTCGTCAATATTATTATTTTTTATTCCAGCAGCATTTTGAGTATGAATGCCTTCGTACATGCGCTGGAGTGATTGTCTTTTTAGACATTTAATGTGACGAATTAACCCCTATCTTTGTCTGCCCTCCTCTCTCTCCAGACTAGATTTATTTATCTTATCGTTTATCAGTTTGGTGATCACTGCTCTTTTCTAACGACCGGAAATAGTATCTCCACGCGGAACGGCGTTTCCATTGTTTGCGCCATCCAAAAGTCCGCTACTAATTGGCATCTAGTGATCTAACCATATGTTCCTGGAGGCATTGCGGAGAACACTCTTTGCATCGCTGATTTCTGATATCAGTTTCCTGTGCGAGTTCTCGTTCCCCCTTTCACTCATGAGCAGGCATGATTTATTCATCGCTACTAATGGATTCCGTTTACGCTTCGACCTAGGCAGTTTAACAAATAGTTAGCCAGCTCTAATGCCCATCAGAACCTAGCAGACGACACCTTGTTACGGTCCACTAGACGGACACGTGGCTTACGGGCCTGGCCTCTCACATTTGCGACTTCTCTTTGCATCTATACCGGTTTATAGTAGATATGGCAGCTGTTTGTCACACACACACACACACACACACACACACACACACACACACACACACACACACACACACACACACACACACACACACACACACACACACACACACACACACACGGATTAAAATGATTCCTAAATTATTTCTTTATTTTAAGCGATAAGAAGACTAACTAGTCTTATATTTGCATTTCTTTATATATATCTTATATCCCCCCCCCCCTTTATTTCAGTTATTTGCATCATACTGTTTCCAAGAAACACTTTTATTAGTATATAATAAATGAAATAAAAATGTACATCAAATTAGCAGTGCATATATTCTTCGGACAGTCTATTCCCGATTTTCCAGGAGAAAAATAGTATATCTCCATAGTGCAGTTTGAAAAATAAAATAGTGCCAGATGCACCCACTAGTTGGTAAAGATATGGCGTCGATTTTTATCAATTAGTCTCACAAGGAAGGATTTTCTCCTCCAGTAAAATTGGTTTTAATTTTAGAAATAGGCAAACCATCTTTAATACATACAGTGTGCGTGCTATGCGTATGTGTGTATGAGCGCGCTCCTGCGCCATAAATGTCAAATAATATTAGAGAAGCATCAGTGAATTTCTGACAAAAGTAATACTTTTGTCAGAAAAGTGACCTGAGTTTTGGTGAACGATTATGTGTGATCTTGAGGGAATGCCACTTGGATTAAAGTAGAAGAGCTCAAGGGGATTACACGTCATTAACACCACATCCATGCACTACCATCAATCGGAAGAAAAACTCTCACCTCCGTATGACACCGACTAGCTGACGGATCAAAGTCAAACTCAGGTGTAAAATACCTAAAGGCAAACAGTATTATCAGTTACTTACTACTTAGTATATATACTGTATATGTAAGTAGTAAGAATAAGAAGTTCATATGACGTCACATATTTCATGTTAAGCGACAAATAAATTATTTTAGTTAGATAGTGATTTCAAATAATGCTTTAAAAATATGCTATTAGAAGTAAGGTTTACGATCGTACTTTTAAGTGGTGACTGAAAAATACAAGTATGAATTATACAAGTATGCGTGTTGTATTTTGCTAATATATTTGCATATGTTTTGCATTTAATTTACCTGTTTTGGTTATATCGTATGTAATTATTGAGGACTTGTATATTGAATGAACACGCAAGGAATATATACACATTATTATTTTTTCTGACTGCAAAGCAATTAGCAACACAATTCAGCAAGGCGCTTTAAACTAAGTGAAAATACACCATACTCACTGATTTTATCAAAAGTATCTCGGACCGGAAGCAAAAAAAAAAAAAAAAAACCAACCCACTACCTAACATTTGCAAGTTAATTCATATTCAACTAGTTCCCCTGGCACTAAGGTGTAGTAATGCCTCAGATAAGAGAGCCTGATTACGGGACAAATACAAATTATTAGTTGGAATATGATTTTTGATGTTAACTAAAACTAACAGTTAACTGATTATCCTGATAACAATGATGATGTTATTATTACAAAGAATGCTGAAAAGAAATATTTAAAGAAGCATCCTGGTCAAAATCAGGCATGGAAGAAGATGGAGAACATCATCACTGTAGAAAAAACTGATCTTTTTTTCTACAGTGATTTTCTACAGTTTTTTTTCGTTTTCTACTCACTTTTCGAAAACGGAAAACAGAGCAATCATAGTTTCTTATGATTTTCTTGTGGTAAAGGAAAGGGGGAAAAGCAAGTTCACCCTAATCCACTCGGAAACGGTGCTCGGAGAATAAAAATTCAAGTCAAGTTTAGTAGCGCTGACAGGCCTTGAGTGGATTAAATTAAGTAATCTGGCAATCGTGATCTGAACGTGAAACTTATTAAAATCATATCAGGTCTCAAATAACCTAAGTGACCTCAGAGCAGATGATGGAAACCACAATGAAACATAAAAAGCATGTTTTCCATTCACTTATTGGGAGAAATATTTACTTACTGCTATTACTTTAACTAGACAAAGCAGGATAAATTTACAAACATTCAACCAAGCACTTCACAAGTTAACAAATCACAGAAGAATCAAAGACAGAAACGACATTAAGCAGTGAATCAGATTGTAATCCCTTCGAAGGAACAGATTTCTCACCTACCTTGGAATGAAATTCTTTAAGCACTTTATCTTGTCTTGGATGTTAAGTGTTTACAGATGATTTCACGTTCTGTACAGAACACGAACAGCCATTGGAAAATTTATTACCATTGGAAATTTTTTAAAGTTCAAAAAGATATGCACATTTTAAAAGAAAAAATTTTTAATACAATGGTACTTCATCAAGATATAGAAGCAATTTATACAGCGGTTATGAAATAACACACACACATACATACACACACACACACACAGACAGAGAGAGAGAGAAAGAGAGAGAGAGAGAGAGAGAGAGAGAGAGAGAGAGAGAGAGGGAGGGAGAGAGAGAGGGAGAGGGAGAGAGAGAGAGAGAGAGAGAGAGAGAGAGAGAGAGAGAGAGAGAGAGAATATTGAATTAAAGAAAAAGTGATAACAGGTTTTATTTATAACAGCAATTTAAACAAAAGGATAAATAAATTATTTACTCTGCAGCACAGGATAGATATGTTATTCTGATTATTACAAGAATTCCTAATAAAGTCCAAAGACTCATCGCGTCATTCCACCAGTGCTTTAATTAATTCTATGATAGCAGTAAAAGCCTATACGAACACACTTTAAAATATTAGTTGCTATTAAGTTTCAAAACTAGTTTGAAGTGTATCTCCAGACCGTAAAAATCAACATATTTTAAATAGATACAAAACAATCAAAACAAAACAAACAATTAATTTTTAACCTAAAAAGATAAACACAAGAATAAAATGAACGGGATTTAACCATTTGAGACATGAGTTATGATGGTGCAAGCTAGCTAAAGAAAGCGACTAGCCGAGAAACGTCACTGCTTACGTTTAGGATCTATGCATAGTGGTGAGGCCAAGATTCAGTTTTAACAAATAAGTTTACTAAAATGTACCTAACTTCTTTATTTCTTTCGAAACTAGAAGTAGGAACAATAATTATAAGCAACTAAAATGTATACTAAACTGAACAAAACATTATCCTGGTATATGTTGTTTAAAAATATTGAATATATCACATATTGATCATAAAATACACCACACATTGCTTATCATGTATTTTATGCTCTACTTTAGATTTCTGGGAAAAAAGCATGGTATTAAAGAATCTTGATTAGAAATATTATGAAGTGTAAGCTCCGGTCATAAGTCATAACAATTAACGAGCATAAGCATAATAATTATATATAATTATGCTTTTTTGTAGAGAGTAATTGTTCCTGGATGACAACATAATTATAGAGTGATAGGAATGGTCAAATATCATGTACTTATAACCGCCATTTTGCATGCATTTATTTAAAGAAATCTTACATAAAATGTAATTATCGTCTCTTTATCGATATATAAAGAATGGCAAGGCCTTACCTATTATGAGTGGGGGCACGTTGAGTATACATATTATAAACGCTTTGTAAAAATGCTATGAAAAAATTATACAGAAATTTGAGTGTTTTGCAAAACATTTATTTATTTTCACGATCCTCAATATATATATATATATATATATATACCACTGGCCGATCTCGGCAACGATTACTGATGCCACTTTCTCTCCTTCAAAACTGCAGTCAACTCCCCCCCCCCCCCTCCTTAACACACGATAGACATTCAAACTCTTCCCATATTCGTTCTATAGTGTTTCTAAGTGGGATACGTCTAACTTTTGCACTCTTATTTCTTCAAGCATGCTTTACCACCCTCGCATATGTCATGAGTATTATTATAATAATTCACAACTGAGTACTTGTCAAAGAAGCAAATACCAGGTTGTTTTTGTTATGTGACTCCCACCCACAAAAGGTTTGCGTTAGACACTATATGGACCTAACATGATAATAATGCAAAGAGACCAACCAGGGAATCCTGTTGGCACTCACAGACTTCCGGTCGGAACGGAGTCCGAGTACAGTGATATGCAGGAGAAAGTCGAGGCCACGCATGAGCAGACCAGGTATGAGAGATATGCTCGTGAGTCTCTCATCGTCCTGCTTAGTAATTAATTTATTGAAATGGAATGAAATTAAATATATTAACATTTAACTTTAGTAAATTATCTAATATAAGTTGTACATTTCCTCGACAGCATAGCGGAAAGTTTTCCATCATTCCAACACCATTAACATTTACTTCTAGTGTTCATGTCAAAAATAAATTTGACAAGGCTGAGTTATCAAGAGCAGAGCTGGCATCTACAAACTCAGCCTTGTCAAATTTCCTTTTCCATGTTATGATCACTGTTCTCACTCTCCTGATCCAAACACCTGTTCTTAAGGAATAACTGAAATAATCCTTGCTGAAATAAGAACCTTAACACCTCCTCCACCACATACTCGCTCCATCACAAAACTGTTCAAGCTAAAAATTCGGCGTATCTGAAGTCATCAAAAATTCCACCATTGCACTTAGCTTATACGGATGGTAACATCTGAAAAAAATAAAACCAACAATTCGCTTTCGATTTTGAGGGGCAAATTAAGAAAAAATTTACTGCCTTCTCAAACAAAAGGTAGTAGAATTTCAAGGCTACTAGATACACTTCTAAACTTCCACCTACCTCACATTCAGATAGTACAATATTGCAATATTCTCCAAAGGCAAGGCTGAACTTTGGATTATTCTTCTCCCCCAACTCTTGAAGGGCAAGACAAATTATCTTCTACTAATATATCTTATGATCTTAACAACTTGGTATCCAAGCAATTGAGAATCCTCAGCAGCTTCGATACCAAAATGTATTTCGACCTAGATGGTATCCCTTTAATTGTGCTCAACATTTGTACTCCAGGATTAACACTTATCTTATATGGTCTGTAAAAACAGCCATGCTCCAGTAACCGACAAAATGGAAGCAAGCCTATATTCAGTCCATTACAAAATGGCGAGATAAAAGAAGTCAGACATCAGACAATTGTTCCATTGCAGTCACTTCAATCCCATTCGAAAAGAAAGATCATCAACAGCCAATTTATTCATTACCTGGAGGCGTAACAATTGGCAATCACCAACGTGGATTCTGCTATTACTGCAGAAAAGCAGATCTAGCCGACCTTACCCACCTTTGAACATAAACCATGGAAAAGTCGGAAAAAATACGTAGTTGTTCTTAACATTTCCAGATTGTTTGAATTTGATCGGTAAGACGTAGAGGCCTATTTATGGTTTGCCTTATTTTTTTATTTATTTTTTGTTTTAGGTTTACCCTAAGAGCATTGTCCATATCGACTGAGCTACGGGTGGGCATGAAAAAAAAAAAAAACCCTATGGACAGACAGTGGTCAGTAGCTAGATTCAATGTTCAAATCACGTCTAGAAAGCGAAGAACCTTTATATGGAGTTTTCAACTAAAAATGCATTATCTAGTCTCATGCGGAATGAAGAGTTTTTTTTTCTTCATCCTATAAAATAAAAAAGAAGAGGCAAAGAAGCCATCAATAGCACACGCAAATTATAGACCTAATGCAATGACCTCATGGGCTTGGTTGTTTCGGCCGGAGTTAGAAACAATCTGAATTCGTAAGACTGCTTTCGAATTCCTCATTTTTTAATCCCCCCCCCCCCCCAATTTACTTCCAACAAATATAGTTTCCTTAAGTTTGCCTTCTGAAATTTTTGGAAATACTGCAGTTACAGAAAAACGTAGTAGTTTGGTTACTGTCCAATGCTTTAATAAAGTGTTTTGATGAGATCTGTTATATTCAACGACGGTGACAGAAATATTTTCTGTCAAGATCAACAGAGAGAGGCTTAGGAAATATAGACACGTTAACACAAGAATATTTTAATATTTGCCAAATATTTCAGTCTGAAACTAACAGACTATCTTCAGTGGCTACACAGGAATCGTTTTTTAACAAGTTGGAATACCAACAATTGATCATTCAAAAGTAGAAAGAGCCGCGTGATGTTACATTGCTAAGCATTAAAGAGAGGAAAAAATTTCATCAGAGTGATGAGTACATTATATGTATTAATTCACAATTTAAATCTTAATTTAAAAATAACATTAGACTAATGTAGGAATTAAAAGTCTCAATTAAAAAAATTAATTAATGTTATCCTGATTAAACTTTTCCATATTTTTGATAAGAATGTACAGTCATTTCGATTCAAGTTAGGACGTTGAAGTAAGGCCTCAGCACTCTCTTTGAATAGGCGTTCGAATTTATAGCGACATCTGTGTAGAAGGCGAGTCTTGGACCAGAGGAAGTTGTGGTTTGTCTCTGTCCCGCGCTGATTTGTTGTGCTGAATGTATGATTGATGTTCTTGAATTCTTTTTTCTATAGAGCGTCCTGTTTGTCCAAAGTAGGACAGATTGCAGTTATAAGGAACTTGATACACACTAGGCAGAGACATAGTTGAGCGTTTATCTTTAGAAGAGGGGGAAATAGGCGGATATTTTGTTAATAGGTATATAAGTGCTATTAAATTATATTTCTTCAGAATTCTTGAATTTGGTTCTGAAATCCCGGAAATATATGGAATTGAAACTCGTCGTATTGACTCTTTGTTGTTCTGGATTGGATTGTAGGAATCGAACAGATGCTGTGTACTTTTTTTCGGAGAAGCCATTTAATTTCATGTGATGTTTGATAGTTGAAAGTGCTTTCTGTAATCAGGATAACACATTAATTATTATTTTTTAATTGAGACTTTTAATTCCTACATTAGTCTAATGTTATTTATAAATTAAGTTTGAAATTGTGAATTAATACATATAATGTATTCATCACTCTGATGAAATTTTTCCTCTCTTTAATGCTTAGCAATGTAACATCACGCGGCTCGTTCTACTTTTGAATGATTAATTGTCGGTATTCCACCTTGTTAAAAAACGGTTCCTATGTAGCCATTGAAGATAGTCTGTTAGTTTCAGACTGAAATATTAAAATATTCTTGTGTTAACGTGTCTATATTCCTAATTATAATGTCACAAGTGTCTTTCAAGAGTAAAAGAGAGAGGTTTGTTTCATATTCTATCTTGCTTCTAAAAACAGAAAGTTTTTTGTGACTCTCTGTGACTTTCGGATGGCAAATCATTGGCATCCGAAAGTCACAGACCGGCCTTTAACATAAATTGTTGAGTCACATTAACTTAGAGCAGTAATAAGGACTGCATCAATAATGAGAAACCCACTTTTTTTTTTATCTTGATCCCCTTTCATATCCAAAGTAATGAATGTATTAATCGAATCAAGCAAGTGACGTTGTGTCAGTTCACGCTTTTTTTATAACTTTTACAGTGATATAATAATAAATTAAAGATACAAGAAATTCAAATATGTCTAAATCCTTCTAAAAGCGCAAGTAAGAACTAAGAGTAATACTCGATATTCAAATATATTGAAACCACGCTCCATTAATTTCCAAATGGCTACATAACAAGAGAACCATCATGCGACAAGGATATCAAATTCTGTATTACTACTGACTAATTCATGGTGATGTCTTACAGAAACTTAGGAATATGTTTTAGGAAATTTAGAAAATAGAAAAATCTTAGGTGATTTTTCTTAAAAAAAATTTCAGTTTGGAGTTAGCAGCTCGAAATACATTTGGACATTACAGTAAATTATTGCAACAATTTTTAATTTGTTGACTAATATTATGTTATTATTAAAACAATATGCTTACTTTTTATATTATAAAACAAAGACATTAAAATATTTTATTATTCGCTAGGGGAAGATGTCTGCCTGCCTGCTATAAATCTCTTCAGATTTACGCAATTTATGAAAAAAACTATTTTCCATAAATTACATAACTATGTTAGAGAGACAAAAATTACTCTGAACTTTTTAAGAATAATTTTTGGTAAATATTTATCACATGTAACATTGTAATTTAAAATTTTTTATACTGATATTGAAGTACCAGTTCAACAATAACAGAAAATTTCACCAATAAAAACGTGATGTACTGTGTTCTAATAATCTTTTGCTTTTATATTATGTTAATTAGAATACTAATATACTGATATATTAGTAGAAGACAATATATTTTGTATATTAATTTAATTATTGATATTGATTTAATATATAATATATTAATATATTTTGTATGTAAATATATGTTTAATATGATAAATGTATTCATTAGGGTACGCATGAGTTTTTTGTATTTAAATGTCCTAATAAAACCTTACCGGTCATCGCATAAATTACAATATAAGAAACTGAAGGTTGGTGAAAACATAAACAATTTTACTGATTGTCACATACTCGAAGTAGTCGTTCATAAATTACAGTAAAGAAATACCTGCTGTGATTTCTATGTCTACATTATACACTGATGTCCAAAAGCTAAGGAAGAACTACTTTTACCAGATGGAAAAAATTTTATGACTACAGCCAAATATGAACATAAATTTATTCCCAGCATACTAATAAATTATATTACACAAATACATAAATTATATTACACAAAACAATACATTTTTGACAAAAATTACAAATTTCCTAAGGAAAATACTATGTGGAGAGACATTTCAGTATGGAATATATCCACCCCGAACTGCGATGCAACTTTCACATCGTACCATGCTTAGCACCAAGTGATTCAGGAGTTCTTGAGGCAAACTGGCCCACTCCTTCTACAGACCAAGGCCTTGTTTGTTTATTGGAGGATACTTTCGAGCAGCAATGCGCCTCCCTATTCCATCTCAAAGGTATTCTACGGGGTTCAGATCTGGGGAGAGAGCTGGCCACTTCATTCGATTCGATTAATATCCTCAGTCTACAGAAGTATCTCCACCACTCGTGTACGATGTGGTGTGGCATTGTCTTCCATAAAAATGCATTTTTCGCCTACAGCACCACGGAACAATTGGAACACGACTTTGAAGAGCTTCGTTGCAATGCCGTTCACCAGTTATACTTCCTTTTCCAGCTCGTGTAGCTCTATATGTCCATTAAGCACTCCCCACGCCACCGTCCCTCCCCATACCCCCAGCATAGTCCCTTTCACGAATATTCTCGCAATGGTAAGCAGTACCACTTTCACGCCAGATCAAGTGCCGTCTAGAATCGGAGGTAAGACTAAAAGAACTCTCATCTGTAAAGAGTACATTAACCTATTGGTGTTTTGTCCAAATTGTATGGATATACAACATCGCTAAAAACGTGCTCTAGGATAAGTTGTGAATAAAGGAACGCAGACCACAGGCCTTCGGGCGTATAGGCGTACTTGTCGAGATATACGCGTAAGTACCTGTGCTTGAATAGAGCCGACTTGCAAGCTAACCTGCCGTGGTGCGGCGATTACGTTTTGCTGTTATAACCAAAAATCTGTCTTCATGCTCCGTGGTAGAGCGAGGACGACTTCTTAGCAAACGTCTGGAACACATTCCATTGTTTGAAACGCTTCCCAGAGCCTGGATAGAACGCTATGTGAGATTCCAAACTCTCTGGCAATATCACTAATTCCGATGCCTTCTTCAAACTTTCCAATAATTCTTCTCCGCGTGAAATCATCTAGATGATGTCTTTGAGACATTATTTCAAAAAAGCTTCTTTCAAACATACATAATTCGCTTAGCGCAGTCAGGGATAAGTGTAAAATTTGTAATTTTACACTTACCCCTGATAGATAGTCTTATAAACAGCGAGTATAGTACAAAATAAACATTTTGAAAAGAAATTTTAGGGATCGTCTTATACGCCCAGTTGCCTTGTACCACGGAATATACGGTAATTAAAACTATTGATGTTAAAATACAAATACTGCCTTTTTCCTAAGTAGATTTATTTCTGAGAAATCCCTCACGTTTAATTTACGGTTCATACCACTCGATCTATTATCCAGTCCCCTTCTCTCCACAAAAATTATTTCTTTTCTCCAACTTGTTTGTTTAGCTGTTGTAATATATAAATTTTGAATCAGGAACTGTGGAATGATAAAATTAGAACTCTGATAAGAATACTATAAAATCATTTTTTAGATTAAAATGAGATAACTTTGTATGAAATTCAGGTTATAACTGATTTTTGTTGTTCTTACAGCTGCTCTAAGGAGGGAAAAAGATCACCAAGGTCAAGATCATAGCCATAAACCTCGTGATCTCTTGTATCCCGAGGTGCTGATGGAAGGTGATCTCATCCTACAGGTAATCTCGTGATGAATAACATTTCGTTCTAAATTTTCATTATGAATGTCAATTTTGTAGAAAAATAATACAAATTTATCTTCTCACCCGTATCTTCCTCTTATACTGTTAGGAGTTAAAAGTGAAAGAGGAAAAGATACTTTTGATCAAATAAAACAAAGCACTGGACTAAAAACATACTACGAAATAAAGAGGAAAGCGAACAGAAGAGAAGAATGGAAGGAAATGCTGCTGAGCTACCAGTCATAAGGCTGATGCAATAGAAGAAGTATAAATACTTAAACTGAAATATATATTGATCTTTAATTGACCATTGATTTATAAACATCAATGCCAACAAGTTTCGCCAACGGGACTGTTCGGCTTCTTCAGGGCTTATAACGGTAAGAGAAAACTCAAAGTGGCTAGTACAGAGAAAATGGAGTAACACTATCTTATAAATTAAACATTCAAACAGAACGCGTAACATTACACGCATGGAGCGTGTTGTGTTAGTCACTGTTGTGAGAGCACGCTCTGTAGTTTTGAGCGAAATTAAATTCTGGCAGACTGAGCAATCTTATTAAGGTTTTCCATATGTCAGCTATTATCATTCCCTGGTTTCTGTTAAGATTTTCTCCAGAACGGAGTACTACGGCTTCCTTGAAATTTGTAGAAATAAGATAAGGAAGATAGATAAGGCATGGAGCTGCTGTCCCAATCAATGGTATGGTTTGTAATGGAGAAATGATGGGCTAGACCCAAATTGTCTGTTCTGTTGTTATTAACATCTCCTATATGTTCTTTTTTTCGGATTTTGAGGCTTCTCGACGTCTGTCCTATATAGTTTAGACCACAAGCACATGAGGTGTTGTTCACTCCAGCGTGTTTGGAAAAAAGCATTAATGTATTTTGGCGATCTTAAAACGTGACGGACAGTTTTGACTAGTTTGAACGCAACTCTGATGTTGAAAGGCTTAAAACGTTTTGTGATCTTTTTCGACACTGTACCTGCATAAGGAATAACTATGGATGATCTGTATTGAGTGATAGTGGATTTGTTGTTGTTGTTGTGGGGAATTGCTATGAAGAATCCTGTTGATTAAATTCCTTGGATAGTCATTTTTTAATTAATGTCTCTGATATGAGTAAGTTCATTATAGAATTCTTTTTCTTCTGAGATGATGTTCGTGCCTCTATTTTTGAGCATATGTATTATGCTGAGCTTTTGGGAAATATGGTGAGTTGATTTGAAATGAAGGTAGCTCCAGTGTGTGTGTTGGTTTGGGGGAGACTGTTAGTTTGATATGTCCATCTGTCTGCTAGTTTCTTGATTAGGGTATCCAAAAATGGTAGTTGATTATCTTTTTCCAGTTCCAAAGTGAATTGTATTTTTTGATGGAAAGAATTAATTTTGGTTAAAAAGTCCAAAAGAGCTGTTTTTGTGTCCCTCCAAATTATAAAGACATCGTTCACATACCTCCACCACACTAAAGGCTTTGGGCCTAATTTTGAGAGGATGTCTGTTTCTAGCTTTTCCATGAACACATCTGTACAGGGCGGTGAAGGGAGACTGCCCATGGTTAAGCCATTTATTGCTCAAATGTCGTTTCATTCCATTTAAAATAGTTAGATTTAAGGCAATGACGAAAAAGATGAGCCGTATCTTCAGGGAAGAGATTGTATAGGATACTGATAACGTCTTCTACTGGGATGTTGGTAAATAAAGATACCACGTCCAAGCTAGCGAGAATTCCTGTCTTTAAGATCGAGATGTTTTTCAATTTTTCAATAAAGTGCTTTGAATTCTTAATGTAAGTGTCCGATTTTCTGATATGTCCTTTTAGGAAGCTGGAGAGGTGTTTGGACAATAAATATGTGGGAGCATTTCTTCCGTCAACGATCGGGCGTAGCGGAACTCCACTTTTGTGGACTTTCGGGGCGCCATACAATCGTGGCATCAATGGGTTAAGTGACTTCAGATTCCGTTGTAAGTCTGTGGACCAACTATTCATGTTCAGTAATAAGTTCTATGAGTGTAATGTTACGCATTCTGTTTTTAATTTATACGATAGTGATACTCCATTTTCTCTGTACTAACCACTTTGAATTTTCTCTTACCGTTATAAGCCCCGAAGAAGCCGAACAGTCCCGTTGGCGAAACCTGTTGGGATTAGATGTTTATGAATCAATGGTCAATCAAAGATCAATATATATTTCAGTTTAATTATATGTTTGAATGATCAAATATAATCTCAACAAGTATAAATACTGTGAGGAGTTAATTCCCATTCGCCTATTAGGTATTGAAGAATGTCTGATTTATTCCCTCCATAAAGATTCAATAAAATCTGGCAGGATCCAGGAAGTATTTGGAAACAAGATTTCATTCTCTAAAAATCACACATGATGGAACTACTCAGTTAAGGGGGAACCACGCCTTTGTAAACCCGTGAATGAGTATGAAAGAATGAGAACAAACGTTGCAACTTGTAACTGTAATAGTTCTCGTTCTTTAAGTTTTATCATGCTTCTCGAAAAGAATAAGTATATTCTCTTTCATGAATAAGCAATCCATCTAAGAAATATTATTCTATACTTATATTTTTCATTTATTTATTTTAAATTTAATTTAAGGTTATGTTCAATCGAATAGTAGAAGAACAAGCAAACCATAAAGTTTGGACATCGTATGATGAAAAATGAATGAAAGATGAAACAAAAAATAACAGCAACATATGAAAGGCTGTTATAGGCTCAATTCTGGTTACCGATAGAGAAAAAGGCCTTTTTTTGTCTCTCATCAAAACTTGGAATTTTAATACTGCAGTCCAGAAAACAGATCGTAGAACTCAAACTATTTCGGATTATGGTTAAGGAATATGAAATGGCAGCAATGCATAGTTTACTTCAGTATCCGAAGTCTAGGAATCATCAGTGGTTATGTTCAACTGCCGGCGATGTTAGGATAGTGGAAATGTTGAACCTGTAATAGTCTTTCTTACAGTCGAACTTTATGGAAACGTTACTAAAGTTACACTGACGCCTACTTAAATTGTATATAATGAAAACTGTTTAATCCTAAACCAATAATTTCAGAGTGGTTCTTATGGCAGTAATGCACTTGGCTGTTTCCTCTTAATAGATAACATGTATAAAGAAATTTTTTTAATTAGGAGTGCAGTCCTAGATTTCATAGTCTAAAATAATATTTTATTTTCAATATGGTTTATATTATGTTGGCAACAGTAAATAAACAAACAAACAAAACATTAAAATCATGTCAAGTGAAAGATAAAAGAGTGATCGAAAGGGTAAACTGTTTGTATTCAGTAAGATGTGTAGGACAAATAAGTAGTGCCATGCTGAACTGGAAGAACTGATAATTGCCTTATGTAGTATTAGAATTAATTCAACGCACCCGTCATCCGAATTATTATCACAACAGTAGTTCAATTGCGATTTTTCGGGACTCCCCGCAATAATATTTCAGTGGTACCTCTCGATAGCTTAAAAAACCCTAGAAATAACACAATTTTAGGACGTTTTAGTTTTTCCTAGATCTCATTAAGGCTGTTATCAGGACACACTGGGTTGCTGATCCTAGTCGCACTATCAGTTTTTTTTTTTAAACAAAGTTGATTTAAAAAAAAGCATCTATGAGTTTGTCCATCTCTAGATTCTTTCACCATATGATTTCGCACTCGTTTCATTTCAAACACGGCTAAGGACTGCTGAATAAGAATCTTTACAAAAATGTAAGTCTAATTTTCCGTTTTGGCACAAAATGGAGGTATGTGATTAAATAATTGCAAATTATAATGTCTGAATATTTCTGATGGGAGAGATCATTTCACATATGTAGTAGGCAAGATGAACGAGGACAAGTAGACACGAGAGAACACAAAAATAGCATAACTAACCTTTGCAGACGAATTATTAGCAATGGAGATGGTTTTTCTCTATATAGATTCCAATCGTCATTAATTCATATTGTGTAGGTTTTTCGACAAAATGCATGCTTGGTTCGGAGTGTGTGTGTGTGTGTGTGTGTGTGTGTGTGTGTGTGTGTGTGTGTGTGTGTGTGTGTGTGTGTGTGTGTGTGTGCTCGACACATTTCAGATGAATTTTATTGCGCCAGCTCGGTGTAAGATCACATTCTTTATTAAAAACTTGGAATGGTTTGAAAAAGCTCCATGTTTGGTCGTGGAGTGGTTCTTGGATTATCTATCCCTGTTACTAACCCATGGTACTAATGTGTAATATGTTTACTGCGTTTCAGGAGTTGAATTGCCACAAATAAATAAATAAAAACAATAAAATAAAATAAAATAAAAACTTGTAAAATAATATTATTTTGACGAAATATCAGTCCCACTTCCTCAAATTAGCGGCTTTATCGTTGAATTTTCTCTTCATTCGACGAAATACAAATGAATAATAGTTCTGACTTACACCTCTTTTTTTTTTTTTTTTCATGTTTGTCTTTATATTTCTCTGTTTTCCACCATAATGGTCTAACGGGATGATGCGTCTTTCGATATATACAATTTACCTTTCGTCAGATTTCTTTGGCCAAAGACAAGGGACTGAAAGGGTATAAACTGTTTGAATGTAATATTAATCACTTCGATGATGCTTGGTGGCATATTTTTCCTACATCCTAACCTAACTGAAGTTAGTTACACAAACATTGCAGTGAATACAACTGAGTCAATAAAATAAGTTGTTACCGTATATTACCTTGGCTTTTATAGATTTATAGATCTCGTTGTGTTTTGAATGCTCCTCGGTACTGTTGAAACTACAATCAGTATGTAGCATGGATCTGATTCTCCCTTAATCTTTTCCCAGTTGAGTGTCTTTAAACTCATTCACTTTCAACTCTAATAATGTAGTTAACTGTATTCTCCCCCCTCCCTCCATTCTCTCCCCCCTCCCTCCCTTCTCTCCCCCCTCCCTCCCTTCGTTACACACACAACCTACTGATGTAAAAAAAGAAAGGTGAAGGTCGTTGGTCGTCTTGGTTAAAAATTCTGAAGATTGTTCCTTGTCTTCTATCAGTTGCTAACGTGTTCTTCTTACGGTCTAAAGCAAACGGCAGTTTAGAACAACTTAAAGACCTGATTTACTGTCATCCTACACCACCCAATAATGAGACAAACATAACAGCACGTCCAGCAGCTTAAGTCTAAGTCCCTTCGGAGAATCTCTAATGAGTCTACCTTTGCTTTATTGACCGCAACTCGGCACACAGCGAAAGCTCTCAGAAGGAGAGATTAGCCAAGAAGTGCCGACTTTAACGACTCTCTCGTTATCAGCCATTAAAAGCTTCACTGGCTACTGCCGTATTAGGTTTGTGAAGGTTGCTGTGATGAGAATGTTGATGATATAGGTCTCGCCAGGTGACATGGAAATGCGCGCTTCAGGTAGACGGAAAACTAGAAGACGATGAACGGGACGGTAATAGTAAAGTCGATAGTCGTTGTACATAGGATGGGTTAAGGTGCTCGTGTAGCGAGGGTTTATTACCCCATATTTTTCACACAGATATGTGACTGTAATTACTTACCCAGTAAAAAAAAAAAAAAGGAGAAAAGAATAACTTCCAATCTTGGTTTCCTTCCGAAGATATCTTTCATGAGTTCCTCCCTTTTTCAAATTTTAAACCGAGATAGTTTGGTTGCATTCCTTTTCCTTGCGGGGTATATAAATTATACTTAGACTTTTTATCTTACAGGAATATGCGGTATATTTATCTCATATTTAGCTGTTTTTTTATTCATCCTGTATGAATAATTAATCATATTTTCTTTTTAATAATTAAATATAAGGCGGTACGAGCTGCATGCATATTCAACTGATTTAATGCATATGTTTAAAGAAAAAACAGCATTTATATGTTTTCATTATTCTAACAACTGTCTCTCTCAGGTATATTAAAAAAAAAACAAAAGACATAGAGTGAAACATAAAACATATATATATATATATATATATATTTATACACAGGGTCATTTCAACCACTTTCTCACCGGAGGAAGTGGTTGAAACCTTTTTTTCTTTTTTTTTTCTTCTATGGGCAGTTTTCTAGAGATTCTTTTTTATTCATCATTATTTTATTTTATTATTTTCATATAATAATCATATTATTTCAAATAAATTTTATTTGAAATAATATGAGGAATGGTGAGAATATGATCGTAAGAGCGACAATGTTATATAATTGTGCTAATGACGGGAATGGGCATTATCATGGAAATGATTACGAGGAAGGAATCCTCGTCCGGTTTGGACTTATCAATCGTGTGCAAAGATGTCTACATGTACAGGGTGTTCGGGATAAATTTGACATATTTATAATTAATTATATTTTTCCGTAAGTTACATGTATTAACACACACTTCTCTTCATTTAAAAGTTTTTACCCTTCTTCATTCATATACAAGATGTCAGAAAGGATGGATAGCTGGAACCCACCTGAATCATGGAAGAGAATAACTTGTATCATGATGATTCGTGCCCGCCATCAAAATAAGGATATTACGACTGCTGCCCAATGCTCCCTGAATACAGTAAAAACAATCAGGCATGAACTAGAGACTTGCAATGGTGACTACGAGGATGTAGCAAGAAGAAAGATCCCTAGCAGACGATCTGATTGCGTTCGTACAGCAGAATTCCTCGCAAATCTGCAGGAACAGGTGTTGAAGAACCCTGGCATTGGAATTCGGGCTTTGTTCGTGGAGTTGCTAACTGTAGTCAAGCCCTGGATAACAAGGGTAGCCAATGGTAGGCTGTATGTATGGCAGCAGGATTCGGCCCCTTGCCACACCTCTGGGAAAAGTCAAAAATGGTTGTCTGAAAATTTCTACGACTTCACCAGTCCAAATGTTTGGCCTCCAAACTCCCCAGACCTTAACCCCATGGATTATTTTGTATGGGGCGCAGTTGAAAAAGACACCAATCGCACTTCCAGTAATACAAAAGCCCAGTTAATGGATAAAATTAAAACAGTTTTTGCGGCCCTTCCCAGGGAGACTGTAGCATCAGCTTGTTCGAGGTTCCGAAGCAGAATTGAAGCTGTGATCGATGCTAATGGTGGTTATTTTGAGTAAATCTTGTTGATAGTATTGTAATTAACTCTGCCTATAATGTTTTTTTGTCAATTCATTAAATTTAATAGATACAAAGAAGATTTTCTTTTTCCTTACGAAACTGTCAAATTTATCCCGAACACCCTGTATAAGGCATTAGAGAAGAATAGAGAAATCCGATCTGAGAATATACTCAATTTTCAACTGAGACACAAAAGCCTGATCATGGTCTTTGCATTAATCTAAACAACACAATCAATCTTGTGATTTTCAATATTTGATATCCGGGGTTAACAGAATTTATGATACATATCTTCAAGTGAATATACAACACTTTCCGAGTATTGTTTTTTAGTTTCTCAGAATACTTTATTTGCTTCACAGGTAGCAACAAAAAGCTGTGTCGATTTGTGCCTGTTTGTTAATTGTGCCTTTCCTTAAAGCATAAGGCACATTTTGATGAAAATCAATCTTTACTGAAGTATAACTTTCCAACTTTGAAACAGATTGTAAAATTCTGCCTACCATTTTCCAAAGACTTAAGTTTTACTAACACTTCCATACCGTTTGCATTTACAGTATGGAAGTGTTGGTAAACTCATTAACCCATCAACTAACTAGTTGATGGGTTAATGAGTTTATATGTTTTCACAGGAATAGCCGATATTACTATCATTCTATTTTGCTGACCTTGTTGTTCTTGGTTACCGTTTATTTGTTCTACTACATATAACTGTAACAAGACTTTTAAGCTGATTAAATTAAACTAAAAAGAGGTGTTTCGCATTTCAAAAGTAAAGTTTTCAAGAAATGTGACACACACACACACACACACACACACACACACACACACACACACACACACACACACACACACACACACACACACACACACACACACACACACACACACACGCACGCACGCACGATTTATTTAAATAGACGTTTACACCGAAATTGCAGCGTAAAAAAATCTTTTCCATCTATCGGTATTGGACCAAAGATTGTTCAAAGAACCAAAATGAATGATCTGCAAAAAACCATGACTAATTACGAGGGTGGTCTGAAAAGTTCTCGGCCTAACAATGAAAAAGCGAATTTATAATTTCAAATTTATTTTTATTTTTTAGCATAATCTCCCTTAAAACTAATACATTTATTCCAGCGATGATCCAACGCCATTATCTCTCCCTGTAGTGGTTCTCAGTATGATCTGCAAAATACCCCTCTACAGCTGCAATCATCTTTCGATTTGAAGAAAAACGCTGACCAGCAAGGAAGAGTTTCAGTTTTGGGAGATAGAAGTCAGAGGGAGCGAAATCTGGGGAATAGGGTGGGGAATTACGGTAAAAATCTGGGGAATTAAGGTATCTGCACTATGTATTGTTTCAACAATTCATAGTGCAGATACCTTAATTTTACCATTGCCAAAACACCTTTGTGGGTAGGTGCATTGTCCTGATGAAAGACGATTTTTTTCTTCTGCAAACCGGGTCTTTTCTCACGATTGTTTTCGTCTAGTCTGGTTAAAAGATCGGAATACTATTCCCCGGCTATTGTTTTATCCTTTTCAAGATAATTAATAAACAAAATGCCTTTAGCATCCCAAAACACCGATGCCATGATCTTTCCTGCTGATGGAACCGACTCATTACCGATTCAGTAAAGATTGATTTTCTTTGGCGCTGAACAACCGGCTTCTATCCACTGTTTTGACTACTGTTTGGATTCTGGTGTGTAATGGTGAATCCAAGTCTCATCCATAGTAATAAATCGACGCACAAAATCAATTTTATTCTTGGTAAAACGCTCCAAGCACTGTTCAGAGATTTTCATGGAGTGCGTTTTTGATCTGCTGTGAACAAGCGCGGCACCCATCTTGCGCAAAGCTTTTTCATTTGCAATTCTTCATACAAAATATATCCTACACGTTCTTTTGAAATGCCTATTACGAGACTCAGCAATTTCATGCACTTTGACTTGCCGGTCATCCAATACCATATCGTGCACTTGATCAATGATTTCTGGTGTGTTACACTTTTTGGACGTCCTTCACGTGGAGCATCTTCAAGGCTGGTACGGCTACGTTTAAACTCGGCAGCCCATTTTTCGATTGTCTAAAACGAAGGAGAAGAGTGCCCATAAACTTTTATGAACTTCGAATGAATTTCTTTTGGCGTTAAACCTTCTTTTACAAAGAATTTTATAACCGCACGATAATCAATTTCATCCATTTCAAGGGATACAGACAACACTTTTGCTTCAGACAGTATAAAACAAACCACTTGATAGAATGACTTGCAATTTCACATGGATGCTTATGACAGATGTACAAACTTAAAAAAAAAATAGTGCCGATAGGGTTGTCATTTATGATCGAAGCCGAGAAGCTTTCAGACCACCCTGGTGAACATCGATTTTGGAAGTTCTTACAATTATTTAGATATAATACATTTATGTTGTTCAGAATAGAATTTTTGAGTGTCGATATTTTAATTATTTTCATGAAAATTATCTATAACAAATGTATGGTATTCAAAGAGAGAAATCGAATAGTAGCACTTCTGTAAAAGTTTCTAGAAGTATGTCAAAAGTTAGAGCGCATTTATGATTCATTAGACACATTCTCTTACGCATTCTCGACATATAATTTTGCTTTGAGTACCTCTGTCACTATAAATGGTGGAAGTGAAAGCCAAAATTGAAAGGATTCGCAACGTTCTACAGAAATCCTAAATACCTTTTTTTTTTAAAAAAAAAAAATTACATTCAGGAAGTGCAGAATTACGAGTGCGTTCGTAAGACTCATGTTAATACCAGTTCGAAACACTGCCAATAAAAATTATCCCATTGAAACCAAATTGAATGATACATACATCTTCTTTTATTCATCCAACACTTATATAGAAATAGTAGATATTAAAGATTAAACATTATTTCAAAGCCAAATTATTCTTCTTCTTTGGCTACTCCCATTTCTATATGGGATCGCTGTTTCTGATGCATCTTCTCCACTGGTGAAGAACTTCATCCATCACATTTTTCATTTCGCCTCATTACATGTCCATACCATCTTAATCGCGCTTCTTGTATTTTGTTTGTAATTGCAGTCACCTTTACAGTACCTCTGATGTGTTCATTCCTCATCTAATCTTTCCTGTTACTCCACACAGCCATCGAAGTATCCTTTTCTGTAGCAGTCATCTTGCTTTCATTGAACTTCTTCATAGCCAGTGTGTCCAATACATATAACACTGTAGGTCTCACTACCGTTCTGTATATTTTTCCTTTCAGTTTCACTGGAACGTTTCTATCAAACAAAATTCCTGACATTTCTTTCCAATTCTTTCATCCTGCCTGAATTTTGTTATTGACCTCCCTTTCCACTTCGCCTTTACTGTCCACTACTGAACCTAGACATTTGAATTTATCTACTTTCTTGATTACCTCTCAATTCAGCACTAAATCTTTCTACATCTACACCAGATATTCAATTTTCTTCTACTAACTCTCAGTCCTCTTTCTTCTAATACTCTGTTCCGTCTTATCATCTTTTGTTCCACTTCCTCTCCTGTTTCCGTGACATTATCGTTTGAACATAACATACTCCAAGGTGCTCTCTCTCTCTCTCTCTCTCTCTCTGACTTGCTCTGTCAAAGTATCTATCATTACATTAAAGTATATATGTAGAAAATCGAAAGTTTCAATATTTTGACCGGAGAGAGCTCAGGAGAATACAATCTTCGACATCGAAATTGCCTTAGCTTGCACTACTTAAAAGACACAAGTGCTACCCTGGTGATTATTAGGTTTCTCTCAATCTTAATTAGTTTCTCTCTACTATATAGTAGAGAGAAACTAATTAAGATTTAGACGCAAATTAGAGGGGTATAGAGTAGGCAAGGTAGTAAAAATCATGATCCGTAGAACAAATTACATACTCCAATTTTAATCCATACAAAATATATGGGAACACACAATCTTATCCAGATAACTATTTTATTAGACGTCATATTTTAAGAGATATAAGATCAACGAGTCAATAAAATTACAAAATTAAAACCAAAGATGCGAGAATATAAAGCTGCATTTAATCTAATTTCGAATATACAGTATCGGAAAAGTCAACATTTTTGGGTAAAGAAAGTAATTACTGTAGTACGTTAAAATAAAATCTAAATCAAATTAGAAAGCGAATCTGAATACACAGAAACATCAAGTTCGAAAAAAATTTAAAACCTTGATTAGGAGGAAAAGACAAAACCAATGCTACACTTTCAAGTGTGTTTGTCATCAGATAGTAATATGAGGAGCGAGTGATTCCACTAGCTAATGCTAGATATTATCTTACTACGGAGCTGTTACGTGCATTATTAGTATGAATATAATTATACCTCTTGAATTGTGTAATTCAAGAGGTATAATGCAATCTCTTGAATTGTGTAATTCAAGAGAATTACTTGTACAATGTACATTTTTTTTAAAAGTTCATCCCATCCACGAATGGTATTTTACATTATAAAAGCTCAGGTAATGTAGAAACCCTACCTCTACACCAAACGCGGAACACACACACACACACACACACACTATATATATAGACAATAGTTGTATATTGGGCATTTTATTCTATATCAAAGCTTCTGTACTAAAATCATCATTCCTTATTTTTCAGAAGAAGAATTTGCATGATTTTCTCTCACTCGTTTTCAAATTTCCGTTAATTTTAAACAAGCTAAACATCAGCGATCAAGCACGTGACACCAGGCGTGATGAAGGAAGATTCTGCAGGGAAGTCGCCAGGTTACCTTTTATTTCCCCGAAATCATCCGTGTTTCAGCAAAAACACCTAATTACTTTTGCATTTAAAAAGAATTATGAATAATTAATCACGGTATCTCAAATAAGACACACATCGAGTTAAAACACAGCCCCTAGCTCGTAAAGAGAGCAGTGATAGAGTTAATTTCCTTCACTCTATTTTGCATTAATTAGATATATATCACGCTCTCTAATTAAATACGTAATAGCTGGCAAAAGTTTTCGTGCATGAGTATGATAGTTTTATTAGAATCTTTACTTGCATGGTCATGATCTAAGTAAATTGATTGACTCAAATTGTCTTCCTAGAAGCGGTAAAATACACTTTTATAACAAAACTTGTTATCGTTTCTGAACTTGAAAGGAAGAAGAAAAAGTTCTTTAATAGCTAAATTAGAAAAATGCAGGTTTGGTAAACAAACAAAAATATTCAGTGTGGTGTATTTGATTAGAAAAGTGGATTTCATTACATTTTATGTGCTTTGTAATTCTCCCTTATGTGAGAACTCCGACGATTAAAAGTGAAACAATTTTTATGAAATTTCATGGAAACTCGAAGAAGATTCATATAGATTTCAAGTCTTCTAATCCTTATTTTTGGGAAAAAAACTTGAGTTTAAAATAAATATGCAATAGCAAATTTATTTTAAACAAATAAATTTGCTATTGCATAAGTATAAAGAGCTAATAAGCTTTAGGTCTAGCTACTCACTGATGAAGCCTCAAAAAAGGCTGAAACCGGTCTGGGTAGTGACCTCCCTCCATAATGTAATAACAGCATACATTTCCTAGGAAATGTGTTTTTACATTATGGAAAATACCTAAGAATTGCGATCTGAACTTGCCCCACCTTTGCAACGAGTTGCCCTGGTATTGTACTACGTACTAGGATCACTTGCATTGGCTAACGCTAGTGTCGCCGATACTTTATAGTTTACTATATTCGGCAAGAAACTCTCTGATTCCAATCTTTGAGTTTCTTATTCGGTTTTAAAACTATGTGGGATTTAATATCCCCTTAATTTAAGTAATTGCTATTGCATATTTCTCATTTATAATTTATATTTGAAAGTCTCTCAATGCATTTATGCGTCTTCAGTGGAGGTTAGAGAACCTCGTCGATGGATGAAATATATAGTATCGTGGTTAGGAAAACTTTGATTATTTAAGGAAATTTTATAGAATACTAATCTTAGGAAATTAAAATTATTTCTTGTATGTGGTTAAATTTTCACTAGATATCAATGTAATGATCAGGATTTTAAGTAGAACCTTACTCGTTTCGAGAAAGTAAGGGAATATCTGCAACTTGTTTGTTGAATCAATGCTATTCTAATTTTTTAAACGTACTGTCCTAATATTTCTAAATATTTCTATTCGTGTATTAATAACAACTGAAATTTTTAAGCATAAAACGAAAAAGAATTTAACTTGAATCAGAAGAGACATAATATGGATTAGTTGTTACTTCTAATTGAAATGATACTGGTAATTAAATCAATAAACAGTTTTTTTTTTAATATTTTAATAAATTAAATTGTTATTTGAAATAATTAAATTTAAGAAGAGGAAAGGAGAGGCAGTGAAAATTCAGCTCTAGGGTCAAATCTACAAGAAGCGCTTTGCGGAAAAGAAGGATGTTATCAGTCTATCAAAGGACTTTAGAATTATTTAAAATGCGTTTTAATGTTATTTAATAC
Source organism: Typopeltis vanoorti (assembly GCF_054136105.1). NCBI lineage: Eukaryota > Metazoa > Arthropoda > Arachnida > Uropygi > Thelyphonidae > Typopeltis > Typopeltis vanoorti. The sequence goes on from NC_143562.1 coordinate 35,843,399, forward strand.
AAAAAAAAAGCTGTTGGTTCACATAATTATCAGAGTTGGTGGTATATGTATACTCACTGTATAATTTTATCTGCATTGATGTAAAAAAAAAAGTTTCTACTCCAGAGCTACCTTCCAAATCATACAAAATAAAATGCCAAACACCCACTTTATCTCATCTAAATTCTAAGATCAAAATGAAACTTCTCATGTACAGTGGGAATTCCTTCAAATTTCTTCTTCAAGCGAATATAACTAGTACGTTTCTTTCAATTTTAGGCTTTCCCGTTCCATCACCATTTCATTTAGAATATAAGCGTTTCTATTTCATTATCATACCACTTAATTTCCACAAATTTTGCATTCTTCGTTAGTAAAGAGCCTTCACATCTAGTGATAAATTCAGACTATATCACCGTTAGAGATAAACCAAGGAATCCGACAGATGTCCCCTTTCAACAGCTCTTTTTAATATTTATCTAAATGAAATAATAATAAAATTGAATACAAATTTCCAACAACGTATTAAACTTTCTCCTACTGTGAACTTTAACACTCTCCTTTTTTGCTGATGATCAAATAATAATTACAAATTCTGAATATAACTTGCAGAAAGATATTTTAAATTTAAATGAAATAGCCAAAGATTATGGAATGATAATATCGGCAGAAAAATCAAAAACGATGGCCTTTAAAGGACAAGATCCAGTAAGAATTAAAATACTAATAGATAGATTTTAGAACAGGTGAATTCATTTACCTACCTAGGATGTATGATTACATATGAAAATGAAAAAGATATAAACCTAAAAGCGAAATATTTAAAAATAACAGGTGTAATTAACTCTATGTTTAAACCTAACCTAGTTCTAAAACAAACCAGACTACAAGTATACAATACATTAGCCCTACCAGTATTAATGTATGGAAGAGAAATCTAGACAATAAAACAAAAAGACAAACAAAGATTAATAACAGCTGAAATGAAGTTTATTAGAAAAACTGCAAATTATACTATATTTAATCATAAAATAAATGAAGAAATTATGAAAGAATTAAACCAGGAATAAACATAAATGGATAGAACACGTTGAAAGAATGAAAACAGAAAGATTACCAAAACAAGCTTTAAATTACGAACCTTTAGGAAAAAGAAAACGAGGACGTTCTCTAAAGAGATTCAACAATGACTTCTAAGGCCAGAACAGACCACTCTAGGCTTAAATCCTTGAAAAGAATGAATATGATGATGATCACTGTTAGACTGTGGGTTTGAATATATTGTAAAACTTTTTAATCTGTTTTGACACCCACTCACGATATTAATATGCTATACGTTCCACCTTTTCGTAAATGGATTGCCATAAAAATCTCCAGAGTTGCTGCAGTTCAAACAAGATACTATTTTATAATATAATTAATATTATATGCTAAGGTTAATTCATTCTAAATTAAAATAAAATTAAAATAATATTTTTAAATAAGTTGACATTGTGTTACACTGGGGATTATGTCAAACTGATTTAATATCACTAACGCCAAAATATTTCAAATTTATTTGCAGGCTTTAAACGGGTTTCTTTTAATTCTTACTTGTGATGGGGAAGTTTTCTACACATCGCACACTGTCGAGACGTATCTTGGGTTTCATCAGGTGAGTAGAATGCAATAATGAATTTTGTAATTCATCGTAGATATATCAAATGAATGTAAAGTAAATAAAATTAAAAAATAGAATGATTTTTATATTAAATCAATTATTTAAATTAAAATGCTGTTGACGGTGATCATTTCAAAATGATGCACACCGTACTGCTGTTGTTAAGCCAAACATCTATTTAGCAAACGATATTTATAGATCCTCAATATAATTTCCATTCTGTCTTATCACTGCTACCCAACGTTGGGGTAAGTCTTATATTCCTATCAAGGAATTTTTTTTTTTGTTTATGTGTTTAATTAGTCTGATCATTTCAGCAGAAACCTTGTCAATGGTAGTGAACCGTTCTACAAGCAGCACTGGTCATCATAGCTTTTCGATATGATCAGATACTTTAAGTGAAACAAGTTTCATATTCGATCATGAATCAGATTCTTCCTCCATTTTGAAGTCTTATTTCGTGGAACAAGAATACCAGGAAAAGAAAACAAGCATACGAATGCTTTTACACAGAGACTAAGCGTACAACTGACGAGAAAATGGAAACCATTATATCATTCCACTAACGTAACAGTTTCCATGGTTTTGCGGTGTATAAAACTTTAAAATGACTCACGTATATCGAGCTTGACACCACGAAAAACAAATGTACTTGTCCATTCCCCCCCCCACACACACACCCATGTTTTAAATAATATGTCCCAGTAAGTCAACAGGAGTTCCACAAAGTGATTAGTGGTGCTGTGTTGTAGAACATTGCAGAAGTGTATCTTTGGAGAACATTTCCTTTATGTGAGAACCATTCCAAGAAGGAGAAGTTAATAAATAAAAATAATAGGCAGAATAATAAGTACAGCATTCATTTTTTTGGAAACTATAATTTTGTACATTAATTTTTGCTACTAGAATGGCCCTTTATATTAAGTATATACTTCTTTATTTTCTTAATTAAAAAAAAAGATTTTATTTTATGAAGTTTTATTTAGATAGTGATTTTTTATTAAATAAAAATATTCTCTTTTATCCAGTCTTCAGCGACTCGCCAGATGGCAAAATCTGCTCGCCATGGGTGGCGTATTTGTTTTACATGTAAAGTATATGAAAAATGAATTATAAAAAATAAACTTTCAAGTACAAATCGAATCAACTTATATTCAGAGAAATGGCAAATCTCCTTAGAAAATAAGAAGTTAACTGGGCATAAAAATCAATCATTTCCCCCTGTCTAGTTTTGCACAGTACGCTCCTACTGATATCCAGCAAGAACGAAATTATTGCATGTCTAATTTCAACATATTTCTCCCCCTTTGTGTCTCTACAAACGGTGAGATATGAAACAAAATTAAGGTGACTCGACACGTTTTTGTAAAGTTTCCAAATACTGAATTTAATAAAATTCGCCCAAAGTGCTCGTAAAAGCGCAGCCATTTTCAAAGCCTCCTAGAAATGAAATATTTACTCAAATGTGAAAACTTAGTAGGTTTCTCCATTGAACTATTACAGCTACTAGAGACGCATAAAAAATTAAGAAGTAGGATGAAAAGATCTTTCTAGTAACAGAATATGTCTTACTTTTTTACGAGGTAGCTTTTTGGATCAGACTATCTTTTGGAATGCATTACCTTGAAAAAAAAATCAGTCAACAACACTGCTTATATCATACAGATGGTGCTCTCAGCAAGGACGTAAACAGATGATTTGATGTTGTATTAGTCATGGTTCAGTCAGCCGCTTAACGGATTTCTTTCCCCCCCCCTCTCCTACAGTTCTGAAGACTGCCATATTTTCCTGTGTGACGACCTTTCCCAAACCCCCCTCCTGTCTCGGTGAGATACATCGGTGTGATCGGTGTGCCCCCGTCGTCCGCAGGGGCGGACAGAACGGTTGAAATGTATCGGAGTCGGGAAGCCATATCGGCACCTCTGGAGATGCCTGCTTGCGCGTGGCATCACCTGTCCGCCATCGGGGTTCCGGCCTTTTCTGCAGACCTTTTACAACTCTGTAAAAACTCATTTATTTATTCGTGACGTACCATATAATTATAGCAGTTCATGGGGATAGGCCGACACCGTGGATGTTGCCGTAATGAGACCTATCAATAATAGAACGCGCGCAGTGATCGTCCCTTAATGGAATTTGCTTACGAAATTTCACTTGAACTGGCGAAAGTAATTAAAAATTTCGGAGGTGAGCGGGAACTTTGTTGTTGACCTGGCAAATCAACTAAGGGCGATAACATTTCACCCCTCTACTATCGCTCTCCCTTCTGCCCTCTGCAACGCCATGATTCCAACTGGTGGCTAAACTGCGGTTATGGAGGCGGCTGGGACGAATCATGCGGTAAACGCACCTATTGATAACAGAAGATTGAATTTTTCGCAATATATTTCAAGAGATCCCATGCGAAGCATCATGTATTCAAATAAACGATAACAAAATGTGAAGAAAACAAACAAATCTTTATATTTTAATTCCAACATGTTGATACACTTCCAATAATTCAAACATGACAATCTAGCATTCGTAAGAATGCTATTTGCAGAAACAGCGAACTGCAGTTTGCTAATTAATAATAAATCATGATCAAAAGGAACTAAAATTTTTTGAAAACATTTTATTCACAAACGAATGGGATAAAAAAATGGATTCTGTTCGGGGGGGGGGGGGAAGGAAACAAAGAAAGAATTGAAGTCTACATCTAGTGAAGTAGACACATTTGCTATTTCAATTCTCACCTTGTTTCCTCTTTACAGTGGGAGGAGGAAACAAGGTAAGAATTGAAAGCCACAACCAGGTCATGCTTTATTTTTCTAAAAAAAACATCCATGTCTTATATAATTAACGATATCAAACCAGTTTCCAAACTTATCGTAACCTGTTGTCGGATGAAGTATCTCCATGCTGGTAAGAAGAATTAGCAATTTTTTTTTTTTTTTCATTTGTAAAGATGAAAATTGTGATAAAACCTGGGTGCGATGCAAAAACGAGTATCACTGCCTAAATCAGTCGCTGCCATGAGGCTATTAACATTTAAAATACACACACACACACACACACACACACACACACACACACACACACACACACACGCTCCTTATTAACGATAAAAGTTGAAGTTAACCCACTGCAATTTTCAATGAAAAATTGTTTGCAGAAGTGTTTCTTCTTATATGAATGGGTCAAAAAAAACAACAAAAAACCTTCGCTTCTGTTCGGGAAGAGGAAACAAGGTGAGAACTGAAGAACAATTTATTTAACAATTTATCAGAGTTTTTATGCATGTAACTTCATCAGATTGCCATCTACAAAACTATCACCAGATTTATATTTTAATTAAAACATTTACGAGTACAGTATATTGAATCTGAAGGCATATTATCCGGAACGTTTTAAAATTTAATTCCACAAGTTTAGTAGAGTTTAATTATTATACAGAAGCTATTTTCTAGTATTACAAATCGTGCAATATAATTGTAAATATCAAAGTATTTTCCAAAGAAAAGCAAACTTTTAAGAAAAAGTTGTGAAAAAAATCTGAACTTTTTATTGTATCTTTAGTATTCGTAACACATCAAAAATTAACAGCTTTCACTAATGATTTTAACTGCTCATTAACACCGTGTTTTGCTTCTTATCAAATATGGTGCTATGAAAAGACCTTTAATATCTTTAAGCATAATCTTCTTCTACGCGTTATTCCCGCTTCCTATGCAGGGTCCGCGTGTTACTTTTTAGATGCGACTTCTTGTTAGTACTACTCCCAACCGACCCGTCGCCTGGTCTGCCGCTGGGGAGGATATATTTTGACTGTAGAGGCGTATGTTCACGGGGCCGGTTTGCGGGATGAAAAACGCCAGATAAACTGGCGGAAAAAACCCTACTGACCGCGCCCAAGGCCGGCTAACTTGGCTATGTCTGAGGAAGATCCTCAAATTCCTCACGTCTACAACGGGAATCGAACCTGGGACACTCCTTCCCCAGGCACATGGTTGCGAAGCGCAAAAGCCACTAAGCTAACCGCGCGGGGTAATATCTTTAAGCATAATAATAATAATAATTCCGTCACTTTTTGTTCCATATAAATGTAAAATAAATTAACATGAATTAAATTTAAAATAAATTTAAATTTAAAAATTATTAGCAGGATAAAATCGTGTTAATAATCGGGTTCATCCATTTGCTACACAATCGCTTTATCGTGACAACAAATTGAACACATATCTACTTTTCTATTAAATGTTTTCAGTGCTGCTTTCACCAAAAAAAACATAAACAGCTCAAGAACAGGTTTAACAGTGGCCAGTCTTTGTTCAAGGAATCTGAACGCATCGCCAAGTTTCTGTGCGCATGTGATATATCTTTGACCATTTCGGAAGATCTAAAGCTGTTCATCAGAAGGAAATAAAATTCAAGTCAAGATGGTTTCCCGTTGCCTTCCTTGCCGTACTATATCCTATGACTACGACTGTAATATCCTGTGTGTGTTTAAGGGGCCATTTTGCCTGATTGCCCAAGGCATCTATGCCTAAGGTGGGAATCGAACCATAGCTTGTTACTTGGAAAGCGGAGGGGACAACCAAGTATATATATATATAGTACATATATATGTGTGTCATATATTTTCATTAATAATAATAATAATAATAATAATAATAATAATAATAATAATAATAATAATAATAAAGAATATGAGTAGCCAATGGTTGACAGTCCTTCGTCAGTTTTTTATTCTTCTAGAAGTTTATGGTATTTTGCTTTACAACTCAGAGATCACGAGACACGCCTTCAGCACGACAACGTGAAGATTCACGTAACCTAGGCCAGAAACGTGTTCAAATTTGTCCAAGACCGTTAATTAGCAAACTTCCCTATTATATTAACTATTTCTTTTTTCCTCCCATCCCTTTAACGGAATATTACCCGCATTTAATGGTCGAAAACAAAAGTTAACAAATGTTCTGATACTGGTGGTCGACAAACAGGAAAGTGACACAACAATAACAACAACAAAAAAAAAAAAAAAAAGAAAAAGAAAGAAAGAAAAGTTTGAAAACTGTTTACGGTATTCGAAACAGCAAAATTAAAATGATCAAATAAATATCAGATTTAGATATGCCTTTTGTCTTATAGTTCTGAGCATAGGCGAAACAAGTTTATATATATATATATATATATATATATATATATACGAGTTGCCTTGACTGGCACTACCATGAGTTTCCTTGGACTTGTACTACTTGCAGGCGCATACTTGACTTTCTTGTCTGTTTGCTTACGCTTACTTGGGAAATAGGATTAAAATCAAGTTTATATAAAATTACTTGAATAAAATTTCTTATATATATATATATATATAAGATATCTTATATATATATAAAATATATATATATATATATATATATATATATATATATATATAAGATATCTTATATATATATAAAATATATATATATATATATATATATATATATATATATATATAAGATATCTTATATATATATAAAATATATATATATATATATATATATATATTCAAGATACCAAGTAATTTTATATAAACTTGATTTTAATCCTATTTCCCAAGTAAGCAAACAGACAAGAAAGTCAAGTTTGCGCCTGCAAGTAGTACAAGTCCAAGGAAACTCATGGTAGTGCTAGTCAAGGCAACTCGTAGTAAAGGTGGATAAAGGTCTGATCACTTTTCTTAGTATTTTCCCCTTAATGTAAAGCACATCCCCTTGCGAAGATGTATGATGCTAAACATTAAAGGCAACTAATACAACATTAATGGTCAATGGGTAGTGACAATTGCCTTTAATGTTTAGCATCATACATCTCCGCAAGGGGATGTGCTTTAATTAAGGGGAAAATACTAAGAAACGTGATCAGATCTATATCCACCTTTATCACGAGTTGCCTTGACTGGCACTACCATGAGTTGCCTTGAACTTGCAGGAGCAAACTTGACTTTCTTGTCTGTTTGCTTACTTGGGAAATAGGATTAAAACCAAGTTTATATAAAATTACTTGGTATCTTGAAAACATAATGTACCCAAGTTAAAAAAAAAACTTTTTACGTGTAATTAACGAGGAGGTGTTCACAACCCTGCAGCAAAAAATGTATTGAACGAAATTCAACTGGTGTGAGTACTCTCCAGAAAATGGGGTTTGATTTACAAAAAAAAAAAAAAAAGTATAAAATTCTGCCACAGGGGACAATTGGTGCTAGAATCGCGTGATATTTGAATAATCTCACTGTTTCTACTGACAAGTTGGTGGATATAAGGATGATCGAAATGGATTCGCGTCATTCTGATAAGGTATGCTATGCTATGAAGTGCTATGGATCTCATCTTTATCGGAACGTGCGTTGATAGTCAAGCTTTACTATCAACAACGTGGTAACGCTAATACCTCGCTTCGAGAATACTGGCGTTTGAAAGGGTCCCATCCCATGAGAAAAGGTCCCATCACAATAATAAATCTTAGAAAAATGATTTTACGATTTGAAAATAACGGATCTTTAGCAGTGAGGCCGGGACGAGGACGCAAACGGATTATTCCTCAACAAGTTGATGAATTGCAACCGCCGTCGTGGAATACGGAATGAATAACGCACAACGATCCAGCAGTGCTCGGGAAATGTCAAGGCAACTGGACATGCCATACTTAACTGTGTAGAAAATCTTTCATCAAATGCTAATGTTATTCCCTTACAAGATCTACCATGCTCAAGCTTTGCTTCATGGTGATGTGGAAACCTGACTGCAGTTTGCCCTGACGTTCTTAGCTCGAATGAAAGTGGATGATGCATGACGGTGGAAGATCTTGAGGAGTGAGAAGGCATGGTTTTATCTAAACGGTAGTGTTAACTCACACTCACACATTGGGGCTGCGAATAACCCTCATGTGTTCCATCAGATCCTTTTACACTCACCGAAAGTCAGAGTGTGGTGCAGTTTCACTGAATGGTTTATTATTTTTCCGTACTTTTTCAAAGAGTTTCGCCAGACAGGACCGGTGACTTGTACCGTTTCTGCTCTTTAGGTATCGAGAGATGCTGCGCAACTTTGTTGTTCCACAACTACATCAGCAAAGATGCCTTGACTATACGTATGGACTGTTCAGCCAGGTCTTCTGCCTTTAATCTTATCGAACGCTGTTGTCCCTGATTTTTGCTTTCCTTCATTCATTTTTAACGTCACTGAAACGTTCTGATTGGAGTGTCTTTCCAGATCTGCCTGTTTGTTCTATGTAGTGTAGCTCACAATTGTAGTTGATCTTGTAGAACCTGGTTTTTTTAAGTCGTGAATGTGGAGGTTTAGGAGTTTTCAGGTGAATAAATATTTTGTAGATTTGATTAGAAGGCGTCCTTCAAGTTTTGTTGGCGAAGAAATCTTGCTATTTTATTTGCGATGGTAAAATCATATATAGTCTTTGTTTGTTCTTCTGATTGTTTGGAAACTGAAATGGAATTTTTTTGACTGATGTTCGGTTGTAGTCATTTTTTGGAAGGAATGAAATAAGATACTGTAGCTTTGTGTTTCTTCTATCTTTTTTGTGATGATTCTGTAAGTTCTATCGCTTAAGGAACGGATGATCCCTATTTTATGCGCTGGGCGGTGATGGGAAGTTGCGTGTAGGCAACGTCCTATATTACTTGAAATATAAACTCACGGTTTTCACTCTGCCCAGCGTATTCGGATAAAAAAGAGATCTTTTGGTTTTTTTATGTGTATACTAAGTTAGATTTCATTTCTAAATAGGTCTTTAAAACAGCAGAAAACAAGAATATGTATATAAATCCAATTGTTATTTTATTAGAAACATCCAATTAATATTACCATCACTTTCTCTAGCTTTCGTAATTATAATGTGAAGACTTCCATAATTATTATATTTAAGGCAAATAAGACATGGTTTTTTAAAAACGTAAACATGGAATTTGAAATAGCAAAAATTTGGTGTCAATGAGTCGATTGTTCAATGAGCAGTGAAAGAATGAAGTCAGCCGGTGCCACTTTTCAAATCTCGAAGATTAAGTAAAATTTTATGGTTATATCATTATTCTATATAAATTTAGAAAATGAGTTTTGTTTAAGGTATACAGGATAAAAACAGCAAACGGCGCAATGCCTACTACTCCTGCATTCATTTTTACCCAACTGCTTTTCTAAGTTGTGATAACTGTGTGACATGTAGTACCAGCAGATTGAACCTACTGCCTGCTCCAAAGGTTCTCAGTTTAGCAATTTCTTCTTGTTCTCCATGTGCATTAAGTGTGCACTGTCAACGGTATCCCCAGATCAGAAAATTCCTCACGTTGCTTAGGCAATTTCTTTGCAACCTAGTGATCGATTTGTGGCGAAACCAATACATCAAAGAGGCGTCATGTTCATTTGATGCATTTAATTATTTTATTTATGCATATTTATTTCTTTTGGAATTATTATTTATTATGTGATTTTTTTCCTGTATCTGTAGTCCGATATCTGCCATCAAAGTGTTTACGAATTAGTTCATTCGGAAGACAGAGAAGAGCTGCAACGCCATCTGATGTGGAATTCTCACCTTCCAGCCGACCGGAGCGGCCTCACTCTTCAAGAAGCGTTATTATCAGGTAAGAAACTTGAAGCAGTGAAATAGAAAAGCCATTAAAACACTTTATCTAAAGAAAAAGTAAATTTACTACTATCTCCTTCAATCCTCTCCGACCATACTAAACACACCGTATTCAAAGAGCTTCTTGAGCTTTAGTCTCAGCTAAAAAATGGATCAAAAGAACATTGAACAACATAACAGTAAAAAAAAGTGTTCTCAATAAAGGTTTCAAAACCACTATTCCACTATTCAAAGTCGCATGTTTATTTTTGAAATAACCCATATACCTGCTCCAACAGCATAAAAAGATTAACTATCAATTATGCACTAAATGTTAATACCCCACAATTATGTATTCTTACGACAGTAATCCTGTTACGTCACTGTCACCTATCTCTGGACAAATAAACAAATAATATTTAAAACCTTCAGAGAAATTTGACTAGTTGCTCGATATTTCTAAACATTTAATGGGATTTGTTATCAAATCAAATGCTCTGAAAGAATTTAGAAATATCATCAAATAACCTGTAACTATCTTGTTACGCTGGCTTGCGTTTGCAATGAGCACGAATATCACTCTAATTTTATATTTGTCTTGTCAATCATTAGATACTGCTCAGTACAAGCAAGAGCGTATGTATGTTGAGACATTACCGATTTATATGTGCAAGATACCTAAAATGTTTTTAGTGCTTTCAAGTACATATATATATATTATTCTTAAAAAGAGAAATAGTAACACATCAAAGTAACGATACATGCACTTGTAATGGAATTTTGCCTATTGAAATATTTTTACAAACCACGAGCCAGCATATTATGTCTGTGAATTTTATCCATTTAGCATGTTCTGAGAAAGAAAAAAAATTCGAAAGATAAAAACACTGCTGTATCAGTATACTGGCCAACTTGCTTCATGGTGCAAAGCTTTCAAATATTCCTCGTGCCTCAGAGGGTGTTCAGAACCAGGCTTTTTCAACCAAAAGAGAGACATTCCGTTTTTTTTAAATTTTTTTAAATTTTTTTTTACCGATTGCACTACGGAAGTTCTTTGGTGGATGATAGGGCTGTTTTAAAAACGGAATACAGGTGTGCAAATGTCTATTGTACTTGATGATGCTCAAGTATTTTTTTCTCTGTTGTGTTTTCGAGTTCGATAAGAATAAATAATATATCAGAAAAACGTGTATAGTCTGTAACGTTTACGCAGTACAGAAGTAATTCTTGTGATTTATGTGGGTTCTTCAAATTTCAGCAATTCTTTTTTTTCCAAAGAAGAATGAAGTATGATTCATCTAAACAAACATTCTCCTAATGATCAATTTGCATTAGTTCGTCTTTTGCAGTGCAACTTGCATAGTGGTTTGCAACTGTCATGAATCATTTTTTGCAAGGTATATCCCAAGAACTGGTGATCTTTACTCAACAACTGGTGTACGTTTTATAAAATTGCTCTTTTGTAGAATGTTAATTATCTAGTCAATTATGAATTTCAAAGAGTGTGTCCCTTTAATTTCATTTGAATCACATGACTATTTTTATTTTCATTAGAAACATCCACTTCCAAAACACTTATACTTCACATATAAATATAACATTACAATTTAATTTATTTGTCTTTAACAGAAAATTATCAGTTTCTAGAGAGGAACTTCACAGTCAGATTCCGGTGCCTTTTAGACAACACTTCTGGTTTTCTGGTAAGTAAAAATTAGTAAACTGTTTATTTTTTAGAAAGTATTATTTAGCAATTATCGTCTTAAAAGCACACAGTAGCTATTTTCAATAGAAAAAAAAAACATGAGCTGCAGTAACCATTCGTACAAATCAGAGAAGGGGAGAAGGAGAGAAATGTTTTCCAATATTGTTCTATCATATTCTTTAGTATTAAAGTAACATAATATTCTACTTTTTTTAAATTAAAAGGCATATATATATATATATATATATATATATATATATATCCAGGAAACTCGGGTTTCGTCCCTCAAAACAGACAAGCCGGCCAGTAGAACACATGCAATTTACAGACAAGAATACTTAGAGGCCTAGGGGATAACTGCCTTATTCTCGTATTACGGTTGGGGAGTCCAAAGCCATGAGTGCTAAGTGCCTGTTAAAAGCTACTGATTGATGGATATATATATATATATATCCATCAAACCTAATAATTAATTAGGCAATTATATATATATGCGAAAAATCCTTACAATGTTTCCTAGTATCCTAAAGAAATCGAACTCAGAGTTTTCTAACCGAAGGAAGAAACGGCAGTTCTTCACATTGTCTTTCGGGAGAAGCCTTTTGTTTTTCTTATTCCCCCTCCCCCTTTTTTTTTCTTCTTAAGAATGAATTACACATCAAAGACAAATTCAGACTTTGAGGTTTGGACCCTTCGCTGACACACATCTGTTGTTGAAATAGCCGGAATGATCACACAGACGTTTATGCTGCCCCAGATGAAAAACAGTACTCGAAGATAACAAGGAAATTTTGGAAAATTTGAATTTGTCTTTGATGTGTAATTCATCCTTAAGAAGGAAAAGGGGGGGGGGGGGAATAAGAAAAACAAAAGGCTTCTCCCGAAAGACAATATGAAGAACTGCGTTTTCTTCCTTCGGTTAGAAAAATCCGAGTTCGATTTCTTTCTAGGATACTAGGAAACATTGTAAGGATTTTTCGCATATATATATATAATTGCCTAATTAATTATTGATGGATATGTTAGCAGCACCATGTGATAACTGGTTCTCTTCTTGCTTGTCATCAAATATGAATTATTTATTCCTATCTCAGATATCATTCTTCTTTCAGATAAGAACTCTAATAAGTTTTACTGGATGAAATAAACCATTCTACAATCTGGAGAATGTTTTAGCAATATAACTGCTCTGCTCTCAGCAGTATATAATTAATTAGGCAATTAATTAAAATGTAGAGACGTTTGCTGTTTTTAATTAAGCATATTAATACCAAGAGAAAGTATGTTAATACCGAACATCATAAAGAATAAATTTAGTCATGAAGATGTGATAATCAACTTAATTAATCATGTGTATGTGTGTGGCATGTAGTTTATTATACATGAAGCCGCGTGTTTACATAGTGCAAGTTGCAAAATATGCAGTTATGAGTAGTTTATATCTTAACTGATTTTTCCAAGTCACTCAACGTATTCGGTAACAACCTTCTCAATACTCAATCGACAGTTCGAAATGATAAATATCACTTATGCTGCTCTCTCTCTGTTGGATGTCTGCTCAGGACATGGACTGGTTATTACTAACACCATGTTCCAACATAAAAATGTGCACAAATTCACATGGAGAGAAGAGGCAAGGAATAAGAAAAGTCTCATTGACTATGTTATTGTTGATAGTGATGTTTTCTCCCTGGTGCAGGACACCAGAGTGTACAGAGGATTTGAAATTGGAAGTGATCACTATTTAGTCTTGAGCAGGATAAAATTGAATTTCATATTGAAAAGAATAACATGTAAGAAAGTTTTAAAGCGAATAAAAGTTGAGCAGCTCTCAGATGTGAGCTATAGACTAAAATACACAAAGATTATTGACGAAAAAATGAAAGAGTTCGAGAACAGGAATCAAACCTTGGAGATTCAGTGGCAAACTCTGAAGAAAACATTGATTGATTCTGCCAGAGAGGCATGTGGTGAGGTTGTGTGCAAAGATAAAAAAATCAAAACTCCCTGGTGGACACAGGAAGTTAAAGAGGCAGTGAAGGAAAAGAAGAAAGCATATCAAAAGTTCCTGTCAAATAAGTCAGCTTGTGCTCTTACAGAATACAGAGACAAATGTAAGAAAGCTAAACAGTGTGTAAAACTAGCTAAACAAAAGTCATGGGAGGACTTTGGCAAGAATATAGAAAATAAATATCAAGAAGGTGGCAAAATATTCTGGAGGTTGTTGAAGAAGCTCAAGAATGGAGGAAAGAGTGCTATAAAAGGAATTAGAGATGATAAAGGTGACATGAAAACGGGAGAAAAAGATATCCTTGAAGTATGGAGTAATTACTTTGAAAAACTGCTAAATGAAACAAGCAGTGATTACAGCACAATGGTAAAAAACACTGACCAGGCATGTAGTCAGGAATACATATCCATACTTGAAGTAGAAAAAGCCATCAAAGGCTTGAAATGTGGAAAGGCAGCAGGAGTAGATGATATTCGACCAGAAATGCTGAAGTATGGTGGTATAAGAGTCTTACAGTGGCTGCACTGCATAGTTCAGAAAGCCTGGACGGAGGGACGAATTCCCGATGATTGGAGTAGAGCTCTCATAGTACCCATATATAAAAAGGGAAATAAAACTGCATGTGAGAATTTCAGAGGTATTTCCCTACTGAGTGTTCCTGGCAAGATCTATGCAAGTATACTTGAGAAACGGTTGAGAAGAATTGTGGAAGAAAAGCTTGGTGAAGAACAAGCTGGATTCAGGCCAAATAGAGGCTGTCAGGATCAGATCTTCACTTTACGACAAATAGTCGAGAAAGCATGGGAATATAACAAAGATCTGTATTTAAGTTTTGTCGATCTGGAAAAGGCATATGACAAGGTGCCAAGAGAGAAGCTATTCAATACGCTGCAGTTATATGGTGTAAATGGGGCATTATATCAAGCAATACTTAGTCTTTATTTGTGTTGTAAGTCAGCAGTTAGAATGAAGGAAGTACAGGAATTTGGTTTAATGTTAAATCTGGTGTGAGACAAGGATGTACATTATCCCCTCTGTTATTCATTATCTATATGAATCACATTATGAAGGAAAGTGGTATTAAACATGATATCAAAATTGGAGATGTTAATGTCAGCTCTTTGCTTTATGCGGATGATGTTATACTTCTAAATAAATCCGCTACAAGTCTGCAAAATTCTCTGACTAAATTGAATAGCTGTTGTAATAGATATGGTATGAAGGTCAGCCATAAAAAGACAAAGACAATGAAAATAAGCAGAATCATCGAAAATGTCAACTGTGTTGTGAATGGAGAACCTGTGGAACAAGTAAAACATTTCAGCTATTTAGGCACGATTTTTACTGAAGATGGTAAATTAAATATGGAAATAGACAACAGAATCAATAAAGCTGGTATGGTAGGAAGTCAACTGAATAAATTCATATGGAATAAGAGAGAAATTAGTCGGAACACTAAATTAGCTGTATACAAGACAGTGTTCAAACCAGTTTTAACTTATGGATCTGAGAGCTGGGTCAGAAGTAAAACACTTGACCAAAGACTAGAGACCACAGATATGAGAGTCCTGAGAAAGATTATAGGCGTGAACAGATGGCATCAATGGCAGTATCATATTAAAAATGAGGATATTAGGAAAGAACTTGACATTGTCAGCATTCAGGAATGCGTTAGCAGAGCTAATCTCAGGTTGTATGGTCACTTAAACAGAATGGGCGAAGAAAGATTAGCAAAACAAGTGTTCTCTGCCAGGTTGGCAGCAAAACGACCCAGAGGAAGACCAAGATATAGGTGGATTGATAAGGTACAAAGTGCTTTAGACGATAGAAATATAAGATCTGATAATGTTGGAGTGTTGACAAGTAACAGACTGATTTGGAGGAAAATTGTAGATAGGAAATTAATAGTGATGTAATTTTTTTCATGTAGTACTGTCATATCCTGTACACCCCTTGAGGGTACATGGCAGGAATTTGATGATGATGATGCTCTCTCTCTCTCTCTCTCTCTCTCTCTCTCACAGATTCGAATCGATGCGCAGTTGCGATCAAGTCACGACATTTATCCTTCGGTTGGAGCGACATGGGCTCGAGTCACACTTTTTAGAAGCTAATGTTAAGCTAATGTTATTTAAGGGACATAAAAGTCAAAAGTATTTCAAACTGCATGAATAACAAATAAATAGTGGCCACAGTTTTTTGCGAAAATGTAATTACTCCAACCAAAAAATCAAGACCAATCACAATGCGAATAAAGATGAAGATTGAATATTGAATGAAAAAGGAAAAAGAAAACTAAACAAAACTAAAATTAGAACCTTCAGAAAAAGATGTCGGGTTATTAGTATATCTTTATTCAAAATCAATTCTTTCGATTTTCCAAAAAAAAAAAAAAAAACAGACGGAGACACACGATACTATAAGCAGAATATACGAAACTTTCTTCATTTCTCTAAGGCTTCTATAGTTAGCTACATATCAAAATGATTTCTAGTATAAAGACAACGGATACCAATAGCCGTAAAAACTGATATATTATCTTAAAGGTTGACTAGTTTCGTATATCTTGTGATAAGCGTCTTCGGGAAAAATGCAAATATTTAAATAAGATATCAAAAAAAGGTGTTTATAACATCCTATTTATCAAAAAATCTGGTATGCTATGATACTTCAAAGATGTTGAAAAGAAAAGAAAAGAAAACACAAATCTGGTATAGTCTTCCATTCAATAAATGGAGAACATCAAGTCCTCTGGCAACGAACATAAATACCCCGTAAAGATTATAACAGTTTGGTTACGAAATTCAAGAAGCTCCGAAATGTTATGTAGTCCCACCAAACATAACAAAAACCAAGAAATTGGCTTATGTGAATTTCGGCTGCTATTTATCAAAAATCTCAGAACACGTATACCTTTTAGGCATAGCAATACATCAATGATTTTACCACGCACTTAACTATCGAACAATTAAATCTTGATTATTCCTTTATCACTGTCCTGTACGTTGTAAACGCTTCTTTATTACATACTGATTAATGTTTTGCATTTCTGGTGATGTAGTGTATCACAGGGTACACAGAACTGATCAAGTTTTAAGCTTATAAATCAGTTTTTCAATTACTAATCTCCACATGGCCTTGTTCGCGCGGTTAGCCTAGTGGCTATGCCTGGGGAAGGAGTGTCCTAAGTTCGATTCCCGTCTACGACGTGAGGAGCTTAAGGATCTTCCTCAGCCATAGCCAAGTTAGCCGGTCTTGGGCGTGGACAGCAGGGTTTTCCCCTGGTTTATCTGGGATTTTTTCATCCTGCAAGTAGGCAAACAGGCCCCGTGAACAGACAGGGATACAGTCAGGAATACTTAAGACAATCCCTTCAGTCATAGGTCTGAATTGTCAGCTATGCCGGTCCCGAGCCCAGATAAAAATAGGGGGGATTGAGGTGGTGCCACACCTCCCCGTAAAAGGGGCTCGTGGCCGTTGAATCACCATACGAAATGAATGAATGAACATGGCCTTTATACCGGAAATCATATATTCTCCTCATGTTGTAATTGTCACTGCTCTTCAAGATGACATCAAATCAACCCTAAATAGCAACGACAACTACAACATTCAAACTCCACGATATAATGACGCATACGTAACGGGTAACAATAACAGCAAAACTGTTATAAAAAGTAGTTATTTTGACTTTTGCTGTGAAAGATACATCATTTCATTGCATATGAAACCTACTGTCCACAGTTTATTTCAGGGACAAGGAACAAGAACAGAAGGCACGAAAAGAAAATCACCGAGTAAGAAATGAAGATCTGTAATTTTTACTAACCGCAATAAACAAGCAATAATAGATTCATTAAACTCAAACTGGAGTATTTGAATTTTTTGAAGTGAATTTCTTCTTCTTTCAGTGGTCTAAATTGCATTTTTTGTATGCCATTTATTTTTATTTTATTTATTGTACATAAATTTTTCAATGTGCTTAAATTATTTGCATTTATCCTGTATTAAAGAAGTGGTTATAGGCTCTCCCTTCCTAACTATACTTTTAATTTTTTGTATACTTGAATTAACTGTTTACTTTTAGAGTTAACTTATTTGAATATATAGAAATCTGCGAAAAAGTCATGTATGTAGCTAATGCACAAATGATTACAATCTAAAGTATGTAATCAGTGTTTCTATTTAGCGACTGCTTAGTAATAATTGGCAATAATTATCAATTAATTGTTATTTTGGAATATAATAGCTTCCTCGAACAAATAAAAATAGTTCCTGAACCTGAATCTTTTGAATTATTCACAAATTTAAATTTTTAGGTTACCGCCATGTATCTAAAATCAGAACGCGATAGATGAGACGAGAAGGCAACTTCTAAATTATGCTGATTTTCCTAAAGATCCGCTTTTACCTAGATATTTTGTTGCCTCAAACAATACGCACTCAGGTGTCAAAATTGTCTTCCTCCCATATACCCAAATTGAAAAAATAAGAGTAAAATAGAGATTAGTATACAAATATGATGCTTGGAATGAGAAGAGATGATAGTTAAAATAAAATAAAAACAATTAAATAGTCCCCTGATTGTTAAAACGAACCTACAGTGACACTCATTATTCCAGATATACTGAAGGACGAGGTTGTTATCTGAAGTGACGAGATGACAGAACTATATTGGTTGTGTAGTTCGTTTATCATCACCATGTAGTTTGTAACATCAGTTGAAGGGAAAGCACCGAAAAGAATGGACAAGATCAATTCTAATAATCATTCACAAAAAAGAATCAAAATGGAAAGCAAAAATTACAGAACAATTGATCTAACGAGTCATGTGGAAAAAGTACTCATGGTGATATTAACAGAAAGAATAAGGAAACTAATGGAAGAAAATGGGGTGCTTAAGGGTCAAAGCTGTATAACTGAGAGGAGACCTCCACATAGCCTTTAAAGGAATGCGGAGAACCGACCAGGGATTCTGACCTAATGTCCAATCCTCACCTTCTCGTGGTGCACCCTGTTGGGTATCTACTTTGATACTGAACGAACGAGGATGGGCTGACAATTTGGGATTTAGCCGACCAAATTGTATTCTTATTGGTTAAACCAAAATAAAAAATGATGGTACAACATGACAAAATTTCATTCCGGCTGGGGCGTCGCCCGGTTAAACAAGGCCCCCGTTGTTTTTGCCAGGGAACCAGGGCAAACAGCGAAAAGTCAGCTACTGGAACAAATCTGAAAACAAACCCCAACTCAACATCACCAGAGTGAAAGATTGGTACTATCAACGTAAGAAGCCTGAATGGCAAAGAAATGGAGCTAGCCGAGGAATTAGATAAGTACCAGATCGACATAATAGGGGTGACTGAAACAAAAAAGACCAAAACTGGTGAGATCTTTCTGAGCAATAAATACAAAATGATATATTCAGGCAATGACAATCAAGGAAAAGAAGGAGTATCCATAGTATTCAACACAAAATACGAGGCTAATCTTCTTGAATGGCAGTCAGTCTCAAGTAGAGTAATGTGGGCAAATATTAGAATGGGGAACTGGACAATGAGACTTATTTGTGCCTATGGTCCCACAGAAGGTTCTACTAAGGTAGAAGTGGAGGAATTTTTTGAGGCTTTAGAAAAAGCAACTGACACAATGAAAAAGGAAAAGTTGGTCCTTGTTGGGGATCTAAACAGCAGAGAAGGAAATGATTGCGAGACATACAAAAATATTTTGGGAAAATTTGGAGAAAAGAACAAAGCTAATAATAATGGCAAATATCTGTTGGATTTCTGCTCAGGACATGGAATGGTTATTACTAACACCATGTTCCAACATAAAAATGTGCACAAATTCACATGGAGAGAAGAGGCTAGGAATAAGAAAAGTCTCATTGACTATGTTATTGTCGATAGTGATGTCTTCTCCCTGGTGCAGGACACCAGAGTGTACAGAGGATTTGAAATTGGAAGTGATCACTATTTAGTCTTGAGCAGGATAAAATTGAATTTCATATTGAAAAGAATAACATGTAAGAAAGTTTTAAAGCGAATAAAAGTTGAGCAGCTCTCAGATGTGAACTGTAGACTAAAATACACAAAGATTATTGAAGAAAAAATGAAAGAGTTTGAGAACAGGAATCAAACCTTGGAGATTCAGTGGCAAACTCTGAAGAAAACATTGATTGATTCTGCTAGAGAGGCATGTGGTGAGGTTGTGTGCAAGGATAAAAAAATCAGAACTCCCTGGTGGACACAGGAAGTTAAAGAGGCAGTGAAGGAAAAGAAGAAAGCATATCAAAAGTTCCTGTCAAATAAGTCAGCTTTTACTCTTACAGAATACAGAGACAAATGTAAGAAAGCTAAACAGTGTGTAAAACTAGCTAAACAAAAGTCATGGGAGGACTTTGGCAAGAATATGGAAAATAAATATCAAGAAGGTGGCAAAATATTCTGGAGGTTGCTGAAGAAGCTTAGGAATGGAGGAAAGAGTGCTGTGAAAGGAGTTAGAGATGATAAAGGTGATATGAAAACAGGAGAAAAAGATATCCTTGAAGTATGGAGTAATTACTTTGAAAAACTGCTAAATGAAACAAGCAGTGATGACAGCACAGTGATAAAAAAAAACACTGACCAGGCATGCAGTCAGGAATACATATCCATACTTGAAGTAGAAAAAGCCATCAAAGGCTTGAAATGTGGAAAGGCAGCAGGAGTAGATGATATTCGACCAGAAATGCTGAAGTATGGTGGTATGAAAGTCTTACAGTGGCTGCACTGCATAGTTCAGAAAGCTTGGACAGAGGGACGAATTCCTGATGATTGGAGTAGAGCTCTCATAGTACCCATATATAAAAAGGGAAATAAAACTGAATGTGAGAATTACAGAGGTATTTCCCTACTGAGTGTTCCTGGCAAGATCTATGCCAGTATATTTGAGAAACGGTTGAGAAGAATTGTGGAAAAAAAGCTTGGTGAAGAACAAGCTGGATTCAGGCCAAATAGAGGCTGTCAGGATCAGATCTTCACTTGACGACAAATAGTCGAGAAAGCATGGGAATATAACAAAGATCTGTATTTAAGTTTTGTCGATTTGGAAAAGGCATATGACAAGGTGCCAAGAGAGAAGCTATTCAATATGCTGCAGTTATATGGTGTCAATGGGGCATTATATCAAGCAATACTTAGTCTTTATTTGAGTTGTAAGTCAGCAGTTAGAATTGAAGGAAGTACAGGAAGATGGTTTAATGTTAAATCTGGTGTGAGACAAGGATGTACATTATCTCCTCTGTTATTCATTATCTATATGGATCACATTATGAAGGAAAGTGGTATTAAACATGATATCAAAATTGGAGATGTTAATGTCAGCTCTTTGCTTTATGCGGATGATGTTATACTTCTAAATAAATCCGCTACAAGTCTGCAAGATTCTCTGACTAAATTGAATAGCTGTTGTAATAGATATGGTATGAAGGTCAGCAATAAAAATACAAAGACAATGAAAATAAGCAGAATCATCGAAAATGTCAACTGTGTTGTGAATGGAGAACCTGTGGAACAAGTAAAACATTTCAGCTACTTAGGCACAATTTTTACTGAAGATGGTAAATTAAATATAGAAATAGACAATAGAATCAGCAAAGCTGGTATGGTGGGAAGTCAATTGAATAAATTCATATGGAATAAGAGAGAAATTAGTCGGAACACTAAATTAGCTGTATACAAGACAGTGTTCAAACCAGTTTTAACTTATGGATCTGAGAGCTAGGTCAGAAGTAAAACACTTGACCAAAGACTAGAGACCGCAGAAATGAGAGTCCTGAAAAAGATTAGAGTCGTGAACAGATGGCATCAATGGCAATATCATATTAAAAATGAGGATATTAGGAAAGAACTTGACATTGTCAGCATCCAGGAATGCATTAGCAGAGCTAATCTCAGGTGGTATGGTCACTTAAATAGAATGGGAGAGGAAAGATTTGCAAAACAAGTGTTCTCTGCCAGGTTGGCAGGAAAACGACCCAGAGGAAGACCAAGATATAGGTGGATTGATACGGTACAAAGTGCCTTGGATGATAGAAATATAAGATCTGATAATGTTGGAGTCTTGACAAGTAACAGACTGATTTGGAGGAAAATTGTAGATAGGAAGTTAGTAATGATGTAATTTTTTCATGTAGTATTGTCTTATCCTGTACACCCCTTGAGGGTACATAGCAGGAATTTGATGATGATGATGATGATGATGGAAGAAAATCTAGATGTGTGCTTGCAAGATTCAGAAGAGACAGAGTGTGCACCAAACATCGATGTTAAGATTAACTGTGGAGAAAGTTCTATGTAAAAACGTAAATATTCATGCTTGCTTTGATCACTTTCAGAAACCATTCGAAAGCGCATATATCAAAAAGCATTCGAGTACACGGATGGTACTCGAATTTTACTGAGTATACCGATATATCTATTGCGGAATATCAACGACAATGCCATGGCCGCTGTGAGAAATTGTTGAAAAACAGGAAGATGGTTTCTGACAATGAGAGACACAAGACAAGGAAACCCAACATCTTTGAGCATCTTTACCATGCTTTTGGAAAGAACAATGCATGTTATAAATGAGAATTTATATTCTCATTTATAACATGTTTCATTCAAGGTACGAGAATCAATAATTTGAGATTTGCAGAAGACATAGTTATTATTGAAGTATATGAAGAAGAACTACACGGTACAGTGCTGAAGTTAAGTGAAGAAGGAAAGAGATATGGTTGATAATTAACCCTGAAAAAAAACTAAAATCATGATATTCTGAGAGAAGAGGATGAAGAAGCGAATAAAGTTAAATAAACATGAGATAGAAGAAGTTTGGAGCTTCGCATACTTAGGTAGAACGTGACTCAATTCAGCTGACTAAAATAGATGACAGATCTATAACAAAAGCAAAAGTCTATAACGCTATGGATAAGATAAGAACATCTATAGAAAGATGAAAAACGTAAAAAACGAAGAACTCTATAAAAAAGTAAATTGTAAAGATAATCTAATGGAAAATAAGTGGAAGTAAACAACCTTTTGAACATGTCTGCAGGACGGATGAGAACAGAAAAATTAAAACCTTATTGTTTGATAGAATAGAAGACATAAACAGATAATGTAAAGAGGTGGTGTAGAAGGAGAAACTGCATCAAACACCAACGAACAGGTTTAATGCTCTAACAGGTTGTTTGATAATGATGATGATGACGAACTACCGCAAGATAAACGCCTTGGATCAAAACTACTCAAATATTTACTGTTGAAATTCATTAAACATAACAGAACCTTTACTTACAGTTTATAATCAAAAATTATTTTTATGTGAATCGTGCCAATGAAAAGTTACAAAACTGTGTTTATTAATGCCTGTGTGGGCTAAGAGTTACATAATCGGAAAACCCTGCTCTAGAGATCAAACATAAAACATTTTCAAACTACTTCGTGCATCTAATAAACATGGTAGTGATCAAGGTAAGACTCAGTACGTCGAAATTTAACTAATACATTTGATGCAATACAATTATCTATATTAGTTGGCATCTATAATACTTAAATTTTTATTTCTGTGTTAAAGGAAAAGCAAGCAATAAATACTTGATTTTGCACTTATACTGAATTTTATATTCTTTTTAGAGGTTGGACATACGAGGAAGGATTAAAATTCTCCACGGTCAGAATCATAAGACAGAAGATCCCCCTTTAGCATTATTTGCTGTGTGTACTCCATTTGGCCCGCCGTCTCTACTCGAAATGCCCCAAAAAGATTCCATGTTTAAAAGTAAACACAAACTCGACCTCTCTCTAGTCTCAATGGATCAAAGGTAAATATAATAGGGTTGTATTTTTTTTATCTTATTTTGTTTTAACATGAATCAGAAAATAAAAGTTGTCCATGTAAACTCTTCCAATATGCGATACTGATAAAAAAAATCAATATTTTGCTAACTTTTAAGTAATAGTGATGATGACAATTCAAATGAAAGCATGGAAAAATTATTTGATTTCTGAAATTAAATTGAAGTTTTTGTCAATATTTTTATTTGACATATGCAGTATTATGAGAATTTCAGAATATGTATATAAATTTACAAATGAAATACTGTATACAAAATATACAAATGAAAAATGAATCATTAATATATTTTTATATATTTTTCGGGCAGGCAGAAACATTACATTGGCTATTACGGCATTTCAAACACGGACACCTTAACGACAGGAGAACAACGAAGTGTTATGCAATTTCTGTTAAAATGTCACACAAGTGACATTTATCAGCAGATTGTCCCTATACATGAAAAAAAAAAGCTGTCAAGCTGAACGATCAATTGATCAATTTAAAACAGGCTGATATTTAACAGCTTAGTTCAAATGAAGAGCTGTTCATTAAGTGATATTGATGAGATTTGAAATAGCAAAAGCTTTTTTTGGCATATTTTCTACTGCTGGAATCACCCACATTTGTCTTTGATACGATTCTGCTTCGTGACAACTTCCGATCATATACAGTCAGTCTGGCTCTAGACGTCAATCAGCGGAATCATCTAATTATAATTCGGATAGTTCCTTGTGACTTCTATTGAAAATTGCCCTAGTATCAACATTTCACAAGAAAGGGATGAAAAATCAATGGCATGATTATGATATGTTCATAACACACTGTATGTCAAATAAAAAAGGCAAGTGAAGATTTTTTGATTTAGCTTCATATCTCCACATGTCAGATAACAAAAATACAGCATGTGCATAAAATAAAGACTCCTACAATAACATTAACATTCCAGTCTACTACCAAAGAATGTTATAGAAATGGACTGAAAATTCCTAATTTATAATTTATTTCTGTTTAATCATATAGCATTTTAAATATTGAATTATTTCACAATTTCAGTTAATCAAAATTTACTGGCTTTTTTCATTCCGATTCAGAACCATTGTATGAAAGCACAAGTTTCGAGTTTCAACATAAACAGGTTTGTTCAGTAAAACAGGATGAGTTCTATCGAAACTTCTTACTGACCTGTCCAGATCGAAAGAAAAAAATTATCATTTGGTTGCACATAAACTTAATTAATGATAATGCAACGGAAATACTCCTACATGGTCTGCAAGGTTTGTCAATTTTTATCTTCTCTTGTAGGTTTTTCTATTTTTGGAAGAGAAACTCTACTGCTTTTGTATAAGACTGGCTAACTCACTTTCGAATGAAACCGCCTTCATAAATGTTCCTTGCTTCTTATACGGGATTCTAACTCAGGTATTTCCTCAGGTAAATAACAGTAGTTGGCGTCTCCTTTCAAAATCGTACATTTTAATTGGCATCTGTTTCACGCCATTCCATGCATGTTCAAATCATGCAGATCGGTAGGCTAGTGAAGTAGTCACTCCCATGTTCGTGGATCTCTCCTACATGATACAATCCTATAAGACATGAAGCGTTATCGAGATAACGTTTCCAAAATGAATAAATAGAATGGAGGGATGCACATGCTCTGATCATTCTTCATATAGGGGTGTCATAGTGATATGGTGCGGCTATATTGTCATGGTGACTAACGTGCTCTAGAAGGCATAGTTCATTTGCCTTCTAGAACATATTAGAAGCAAATGCACTACCTCTTGGAATGTTTCATCTTGTACACAGTTGGGCCACAGATACTGTTTTGCCCATATCTTGGTTCTTCCATCAGCGCAGTAGAACACGAATCTGCATTAATCGGACCTAGTGATCTTTTTTTCAAATATAATCTTCAAGTAATCATCCATGTTCCTTTGCCTGATGTAGACAGTTCTCATTTTTGTAATAACAGAAATGGTGCATGTGAAGATTATCTGGTGTACAACCCACATGAACAAGTGCGATATGCATAATACAACCTTATGAGCATTGTGACATGCCTGTTCCACTGTTCATTTTTTTTCACCTTCTTTTGGCGTCATAATCACGCGCTTCGCTAGCTGATTGACTGAGTTGTTGTCTATGAGCCCTTCTTAGTAAATCTGCGACACCGTTGTTCGTGGAAACCCATCACATTTTATAATATACTACTGTTCAGAACATATGCTGATGTTTGATTTTCTGTCGCCAGCTACAATCGTAACACAAATTCTGTGGCATCTACTTTTCCTAATTTGTACCTAATTTGCCCAACAGAAACTAAAATGTCAGCGTCTTTAAGCGCTGATCACTCCAATTTTCAAAATTACATTTTAATTCATCATTTGTACTAAATATAAAATCTCCCCCCCTTTTTTTTTTCGTTAAAAATCACTTCGTCGCATCAAATTCATTTGCTATCTCTATAGCTCTCATAATGTCCTCGACTGCACGGTTTCCATAAATTAAAGAACAAAGAGAAAATCGCAAGAACTTTGGAGAAAAAGAAAAAAAAACATATGAAAATGACTGTCTGGTTATCGTATACAAATGAAAGGCGCTGTCAGCGGTTATATGCAAATGAGAAATGCCATAAAATTCAGCATTCTGGAGGAATTTTCCGTTTTGTGTCTGAAGTGAAAACAAGACTGGCAGCAAAATTCTTGAATATGGTTGCAAGACAAGACATCATATAACCGATGAATTAATGTGTCGAGCCGTTCTAAGATTAAAGGCCGGCCAAAGTCAGGCGGAGGTAACCAGGTTGTTGCACATGAGTCGTTCTGTCGCTCACAGACTGTGGAATCAATTCCAAGTTACAAACAGCAACCCAGAGATGCAGTGAAGGAAGGACATGGACTTTACCAACACTGGGTGTCGGATATCTCCGATTATCTGCTCGCCAAAACAGAAGCGCTACCCCGAATCAGCTACAATCTGACCTCGCGTCGGCCATAGGAACATTGGCATCTACTTCCAGTGTGCACAGGATTCACGAAGGCCGTCTGTGTACTAGACGATCGGTAGTCTGCATGCCCCTATCCCCATACTATAGGAGAGAGAGAGAGAGAGAGAACGTTTGAAATTCTTGGATATGGCTGAAAGACATAATTTAACTGGTGAATTCATGTGGCGAGCAATCCTAAGACTAGAGGTCGGCCAAAGTCAGGCTGAGGTAGCCAGATGGTTACCTCCACGTCGACTGGCTCTAAGACCAATGCGAGTAGGTACTGTTTACAGACGAGCCTTGATTTGCTCTATAAAGAGATATCAGGCATGCTCTGATCTTGAGAGAACGGGGGGGGGAGCACGTTGACTCTAATATCAATGAAAGGGACAGCTAGTGGAGGTAGTGTAATGGTTTGGTGAGGCGGCTCGTTGGGTGGACGCAATGACTTTTATATGCTTCGCGGAGGAATGGTTATAGAGACGAGGTCTCGGATCCCTATGTTCGTCCGTATGAGGGGAACGATTGGGGAGGTGAGACATTTATCCTCCATAACGATAATACTCGTCCACATAGAGCGAAGCTCGTGGACCAATCTTTTCAAATAGAGACTCGTACGTATGGAGACTGGCTAGCCAGTTCCCCTTGACTTTAATCCTATTGATCATGTTTAGGATGCTCTAGGATGCTCAAGTCCCTCAGAAATAATGGTTGTTAGTACCAACCGAGCTCCTGGACACTAATATAAACAGTGTGAAACGCTATTATGAGGACTGTATTGTTGTGAGGGATGACCACATTACTTTTTGATGCACTTTGACAATCTCATTTTTACCTCTTGTGTTTTGACCACTGTCTTCCTGTACCCATTTGTTACTGAATTAAACTTTTTTTTACAAATTTTTGTGGGTGTTTTTTTCATGTCTCATATTATACTACTTTTCACCGAAATACATAAATATTTATCATATAGTTTTTGAGTTATCGTAATTTTTCTTTTGTTCCTTAATTTATAGAACCAGTGTATTCTGAACCTTTTGATTTTCCTTCTTTAAATGCTGATTTTCTCCATTCTGACTTTCCTAATAGCGAAATCATCTTCCTTAGAGATTTCAATGTTCACAACTCCAACTGGCTATTTGTTTTGCAGCCGCATAGATCAAGCAAGTAGAGATGCTGAGATATTTGA
Source organism: Typopeltis vanoorti (assembly GCF_054136105.1). Classification (NCBI taxonomy): domain Eukaryota; kingdom Metazoa; phylum Arthropoda; class Arachnida; order Uropygi; family Thelyphonidae; genus Typopeltis; species Typopeltis vanoorti. The sequence continues at coordinate 35,871,403 of NC_143562.1, forward strand.
TACTGCCAATGATCCTACACAAATGAATCACATTCTTACCAGAATATCGTAATGAAACTCCAAACACTCGAGATCTCTTCCTCACTAGTGACTCTTTCGTTAGTGAGGAATAAATCTAGAGGATTAGAGCATACACATCCGGAGATGTTTGTCTAATGAGTTCAGGTCACAATCAAGTGTTGATTTTTTTTCTTTGACGAAGCAATAATCACATAGCTACTTTCGTCATCCACGTGTTGTCTGACATTATAGGAATGCCAAGTGGAATGCTGAGATATAATACCTTCGAGACTACTTTACCTAATTTCTTTGATTGAATTATCGTTTCAAGTCTTATATCCAAGCTGAGCATATGCAAAACTGATTTTGAAAGGAGACTAAAAAGACTAGAAGCAGAACACTTGCATCGTGTTCAAATGGCAATCATACTTTCTGGTCTTTTGACTATTGGTGTCCAATTCTGCCTTTCACCTCGCCTGCGCTTGGATTTTTAATTGCAGGGTTACCTACAGAAAAGCCAATTTATTCCTACATTTTCTCTAATTCTTGCATGGACGAGCTTGATAAAAGTCATCTTATCCATTCCAAACACATAACATTCAATTACCCTTTGAGTTTTCGCCAGAAAGAGATCAACAGAATCTTTCCCAAACTGGATTATAAAAGTGTCGTTGGTGCAAATGCTCTGCAGGTTTGTGTTGATATTTCACTAGTATCTATCCAGAGGAACTCATTCCTAAGGCTGACATATCTCTGCGACCTGATTACCGTCATTTCCTCGTCAGCATATTCTAAAATAATGGAGAAACTATTAATACTCAATTCCTACGCTACCGCGAGGTTTTCAACTAATAAACGATTTGCAGTATGAATTCTTTCACTATGAATCAAGAGGAGATCTTATTGCTTATATTACTCCACCTTTGGATAAAAGCCATGGAAAAGTTTAGGGAATCTGAAGTGGTTACTTTTGATATCTGTAAAGCATATGATAGGATTTGGTACAAAAGCTTATTAAGTAAGCTCCCATCATACAGTCTGTCTTCTAAGTTTTGCAACTGAGTTGCTGTCTTGACGCACTTACAAATTATGTGTGATGGTGAATGATGATTATCCTCAAACTTGGCAAATGATGCTTGTATTTCACAGGGATCCATTCCCTCACATACTCTTAGTTCTATATAGTAATGACCTTCTCCAGTTGACCTCAAATCCATTACCGTATAACTTTTCCCCCAAAATTAAAGTTAAAAAAAAAATCGTGGTGCCAGATATATGCGAGGATTTTCGGAAACTAAAGTATTTCAGTAAAAAACTAAACTGACGTTTATAATTAAATCCTCAGCATTCATTATAATTTATAATTGCTCACGTTATTTATAAAATGAATTTATTTGAATTTTATTTATCAAAGTTATTTACGCGATCGGCCGTTCACCTTCATTACGCGATATATTTGAATCTTTAGCAATAATTACATTGCTTCTGTAATTAAATTAAAACACTTTCATTATTGCTTGTCCTTTTATCACTTCGGAATCATTTCTGTTTACGTCAATATCGCATATTAAACTCATTCACTGCAAACTCACGCCCCGCTGCTCGACTGCCATGTTTTACTGCAAAAGCAATAATTTTGAGTTTAAAACCAGCACTGTAAGTTGTACGTTTCTCCAGATTTCAAGCAAAAATTACAGTAATTTACAGAGAAGAAAGCGGAGCGCGAAACCGACAGCAATGGTAGGTCAGTAGAAATAGAGCAGCTGTGAAGACGTGCATATGATTAGTGCGGTATTAACAAAAGTTCGCGCGACTCAACGATAAAGGCAAGTCCACGATTGTTGAGTTGAAATGCTTTATTTATTTATTTATTCATATGGAATTTTCTTCCTTTTCTCCCCCCCCTCCCTATTGGGGCGAGTTGAGTCCCCTCATGGGGGTTAAGTATTTATGGTTGTAGATCCGTGTGTGTTCACGGAGCCGGTTTGTCTGCTTGCAGGATGAAAACCTCCAGATAAACTGGGGGGGGGGGAACCTGCTGTTCACGCCCAAGACCGGCTAACTCGGCTATGGCTGAGGAGGATCCTTAAGCTCTTCACGTCGGCGACGGGAATCGAACCCAGGACACTCCTTCCCCAGGCATGTGGTTGAGAAGCGCAAAGCCACGAGGCTAACCGCGCGGACAGTTGAAATGTTGATTCTCTTCAACCGAATTCCAACATATCTGAAACTGCCATAATAACATTCACTATCTATTTCTTAAAGTTTTAAACTTTTTTCGTGTGCGAGGTATACGCGAAACTTTTAAATTTCTTTTTTCGTAAAGTAAAATCAGGGGTCCGAGATACACGCGAGGGCGAGTTATATTCGAGTAAATATGGTACACAGTTTCATGTTATCAATGCTAGTAAAACTTAATCCTGTATTTCTCGCAAAGCCTCCAATTTTTTTTCGGTCTTACTTTTGACAATATCTTAGTCTCTAAGGAAGATGAAATTTCTCTTCATGGAATTACCTCAACCTTATATCTCTAAGTATACACATTTTACAAATATCGCCTCTTCAGCATACAAAAAAAAAAAAAATTAAGATTCGCCTTTTGCTCAATGCTTTGCTTTACTTCTGAACAATGACTAACTCTACAAAAAACCACATGTTCATCCACCTATTGATTATTCTTCTTATATTTGGGGTGGTTCCCCTAAGAGCTCTCTAAAATGCTTGAATCAGCATTCAGAATTGAAGCGGTATTCGTTCTTGCATTTAGTACCAATATTTTTATTGGCCCTGTTCATTAGAAATGGCATCAATAATTTCCCCGTTCTCTTATCAGTATGTCGAATCACGTGAAGCAGCTAATCAAAACCTCCTTCAGAGTTTAGCTCCATGTTCACTGAACAAATATTTCTTTCTCTTCAGTTATTCTTTTTACTGCTGCCTCTTATTCCTTTCCTGATGAATATAATCTACCGGCCTTCCAATCCAATGCAAATAAGTTTCCTCTTTCTTCTCACATTTCTGTTCATCCAGTGTACCAATATACTACAGGTTAAACAAACTCTCCTGCATCCGAGTACCATAGAATCGGTATCCGGAGAGTTCATCGAAAAGGCAATTCATCGAAAAGGCAATTCATCGAATGAACAATTCATCGAATGACAATTCGTCGCAAATGCAATTCATCGAAAAAACAGTTCACCGAAAATTTAAAATTTTCGAAAATATTATGAGAAAATTGATCCATTCAGAACAAAACCTGAACCTGAATAAGGAGATTACAATGCTACTTTCATAGGGAAAAATTATAGAACAATACGGTTCTTATAGTCTTTCTTGTCCGATAACTGTTTCATGTCTGTTCATGGGACTGATTTGCCTGTTTCCGGAAGAAAAGCCCAGCCGTATCTATATTATGCCTGCTAACTTGCCTTTAGTAGAACAGGACTGATAAAAATTATGCGTAAATGGGATCCAACTACCCAGGTCTTTCTAACTAAACGGCTTCGTTTTTACCAACTGAACTATGTGGGCTTCATTATTATTACTGTTGCTAATAGTAATATGTGACTTTAATACAGCAATTATTATGGGATGAATTTTACTCAGATTCGCTATGTGAAACTTTTACAAGAAAATGTCGAACCGTTCCAGTTTTCAGTTCAGCTATATTCGGGGAGACAAAGAAATAATGTGTCCAAACTATGTACTGAGTTACAAAAACTCTCTGACTTGGCAGAATTAGTATAAGTTGCAGTACAAGAAGCAGTCTGCATGATTAAGTTTTTTGTTCTAAATGGATTATTTTACCATAACATTATCGAAAATTTAAAATTTTCAGTGAATTGTTTTTCGATGAATTGCATTTTCGACGAATTGTCTTTCGATGAATTGCCTTTTCGATGAATTTTCCTGTAACCCATAAAATCATCACGGCTACTTATCATTCATTTGAAGAGAAGTAAATCCATCCAAGTTTCTTTCATAATTTCAGTCAAATAAGTTGCTGATCTTGATGCTCTCTCTCTCTCATCATCTTCACGATGTTTTTTGGAAATTTAGGTTCTTATATGTTAGTATAATTTTATATAGAATATAAAATTTGAATGCATTATCAAATCATCAATTCTTGTTTTACTTTCTTCTCTGTCTCTTCTTAGTGGGGCACAAAACGCAAATGATCAAATATTCAAATCCTAACGATTAATTCTAAATGTCAGGAGTCCAAATAAAGTCCCCCCCCGCTTTTTTTTTTTACCAATTTTTGAGTTGGTCGATTTACTCACTAAGTAGGGATTCCCTTTCAGAAATTCGAATTTTTTAATCTTTCCAAGCAGAACTGTGTACCATACTTTTATTACTCTAAAAATCACTGACGGAAATGAAAACTCAACTACCGCTATGATGAAGAAGGGGGCTGGATGCTAACCAATTTGGGAATGAAAAGGCATTACATCAAAATAAATAAAAAGAAACGAAACACAGAAATGAAAGTTATACACTATTGACCGGAGAACTTCCTATCAGTGATGTAAGTTTAGCAGACGATAAATGTAACATTAACTCAAATTTAGCAGAGTAGAAAAGCGGCGTAAACTCTACCAATGGCTACTAGGAGTGCAATTATTGCAATGTAATGATGTACTCAACCAGATAAAGTAATTTTGTGTCCTCGAATACCATACTACAAAATCTGTGAAGGAGATTGTGTTCTGAACAACGGTCGAATCAACTACGGCTATGAAACTAGCGTACTGTCTTGATTGCGTGTATTCTTGCATCTGGTTTGCTTGTCTTGTGGATTGAAAAATCCTACTATCACCACCACCATTATGAGATCAACTAACCTTCCGATGAAAAATATCCCTATAAAGATTCTTCGCATCCTAGACAGATTCGAATCGGATTTAGAACATTAAGTGCTACTTTGGGGATTTTGGTTTATTGTGATGATCCATCTTGCTGCAGGTGAAATCTGCAGCAAGATGAATCATCACAATAAACATTTAGACAAAAATTTAGACAGTTTTCTTGCTGATGATCCATCTTGCTGCAGGTGAAATGGATCATCAGCAAGAAAACTGTCTAAATTTTATGTTCAAAATCATTAATGTAGCGCACTTTGAACTGTACCAAAACGCTTTGACGTTCTCTGTCTAATGGCGTAAGTTTTGTAGGATGTTCAAAAGTCCTTGACGATTTCTATCTTTAATATAAAATAAAGAGTTACTCTAATAAATTTAGTTTAATCCTTTATCCAAGTGTAAGCAAACAAAGTTTGCGCACGAAGCATCTTCAGGATAAAAAACTTCCAAAGAGTTACCCTGCCCGGGAGAAAAACGTGACATGCAGGTATATACTGTAGATCCATCAAGTTTTGTCATATTCTTGCCGTGGCATACCAGCATGCTCCATCGATAATTGTATCGTCCCTAATAGCTTTTTTTCCTAGATCTTTTCAATATCAGTCACTTTTTCAGGGTATATATCCATCTTTTACATGCCCTCCCTCTCATTTACAAAAAGAAGTCCAGGAGAGAAGATGACAAACGCTTAGGGATCATTCTATTTGGGAATTCCGCATCAAAGTAGACTCTTCCATCAGTGTTGGAAGAGAACACCATTATGCTAGAATATAATCGTATTTTTGACATTGTCAGCTTACTGTAATTCAACCTTCTGAAAGCATATCCAGATACGTTTATCTGCTATTATTGGTTCAGTAAAGCAAAAGAAAAAAAATCCGATAATATGACTGAACAGTAAGCAACAAATTCACCTTGAGGCTATCCAGACACGTTCAATGACATGATGTAAATCTAGAAATTCCATTGCATTGATTCACTTTCGCTGATTTGTTTTTCTTTTTCCCAAACCTCAGAACCAGTCTCAAGGGTGCATTATCTTAGTATTAGAAAATAAACTAAATTTAATTTAGTATGAAGATACCAAAAATTATACACTTGGTTTAATCCAAGTGTAAACAAACAAAGTTCGCGCCTGAAGTATTTTCAGGACTGGGACAACTCGTATATAAGAAGCTAATGACTTCAAATCACTTGCCTTAGTAAATTTAATTCAGTATGTTTGCTGAGTTAATGAAAATACATAACAACTTCATTTCTTTCTTTCAAAAACCCTTGCCCCCCCCCCCTTTCTCTTTCAAATGGAAAACACTCTCATTATACCTCATGATCTTTTTGGAATAAATAAACTTGAAAGTTGAAAAAATATTCTTAAATGATATCCACAAATTTTCTCCGCTGTTTTTGCTCTTTAGGGGAAAGCAGCTACTTGGGTATTCTGATGGAGAACTCTCTGACAAGGGAGGATACGATCTAGTCCATTTCGATGATCTCGCCTATGTGGCCAGCGCTCACCAAGAACGTAAGTTTGATCGATTTCTATCATAAATATATATATATATATATTTATATATATATATATATATATATATATATATATACTGTATACAATAAAACCTATGAAAAAGACCGGCGGAAGTTGCTATTTTTAGGAAACTCCGCACGCTTAGTTTCATATACGGTCAATCTTCGGTAATTTGATTAACTGTGTAACATGATGGTCACCATTCTAACGCTTTAGGTTTCAACAGCTTTGGAATAAAAGCTTCTTGTAAATAACCAGTCAGTTCCGCAGTAATGCTAAAAGCAAACAAAGGACATTAAGAGCGATCATGCATTAAATTATCAGCATACTGACTGCATTAAACTAAGCTCTAATTATATAATGACAATAGGCATCTGAATTTTAAACAAAGAAGCTTAAATCGCTATGAAATCTAAGGTGGAACGGCCAGCAACCTTTGCTGATTTTCATTGATGATTATATTAGATAGATGATTTTGTGAGGCCTTTTGGTGTCAAAAAGTCGAACAGTAACTATAAGGAACTTGTGTTTCTAAAATGTTGATAGATTTATGGCCATTACGAGAATTTTGCAGTTCTTCTTTTGATTTATTCCAAATGCTTGAATTATCCCTTTCTTGACCACCATTTAGCTTATAGTTCCAAAGAGGGATGACTTGGTATTCGCTACATACACTATCTACCAATAATTGTCCGGACACCTCTGTTATTTGAAGTTATGGGATATTTCCGGTTTGTTAATGACAAAAACCGGTGTACAGATAGCAGGAAGCAGTATTTCATCGTAGTAGTTGAATACAGGTGGTATGGTAACACGACGTGAACTCGGTGCCTTCGAGATGGATGTCATCCTGGTGTGTCACATTGGTGGCATGTTCATACATGCCATTGCCGCTCAATTGGAGCATCCAAAATCACCTTTGGCGATGTGATCAACAAATGGAGATGTTCTGGCAGCAAACCTAGTGAGCAAAACACCCAGAGCGGCTGCCAAAAAATGACTGGCAGGGATAGGACGGTGCTAAAATGGGTGGAACGCAAAAATCGGCTACAATCGGCACGGACCATCCGTGATAAGTTCCAGAGCGTAGGAACACCATGGTGAGCACTAATAGTGTATGAAAAGAACTCTACTTACTGGGTTTCCACGGAAGGGCAGAAGAACGCAAGCCGAACATCACAACGAACAAGGCGGCTCGTCTGGCCTGATGCAAACTGGACAATTGACCAGTAGAAAACGGTACTCTGGAGCGATTAACCAAGGTTCACCTGTTTTCTGTCTGATGCAGGGTGTGGGTGTATAGACAGCCTAGTGAACGCTTGTAACCACAGTGTGTTGTATCCACAGTAAAGTTTGGTTGTGAAGGAGTAATGGTGTGGGATGCATTCAGCTGGTTCAGAGTGGGACCACTGGTCCTTATCCGTGGTTCCATGAAGGCAGCTCAGTACCTTGATATTCTGGATAATCAAGTGTTCTCTACACTGTGGAGTTTTTATAGAACGGACCCGTGTTACTATCAAGACGACAATGCTCCATGCCACAAAGCTGCAGCTGCTATGGAACTGTATGAAGATTTGGGTGTTAAAACTGTCCTCACCTGTGCAGAGTCCTGACCTGAAGCCCCACTGAACACTTGTGGGAATAAATGGAGCGGACTGAGGTAAAGAGCAGCACGTCCTCGATCTGTCGATGAACTCAGTGCTGCTTTGATGGAGGAATGAAGACAAATTCCACCTGATGTCTGCCGCACATTGGTGGAAAGCCTCCCTCACAGGGTGCAGGAGGTGATGGACATACAAAGCCAGAGATGGACATACCCGATATTATGGTTCGCCTGCTATTATCAATTGTAAATTGGGGATATCTACATGGGGCAATGTAGATAGTGTATATGGATCATGATATAATTAGAACACGGAGAAACAGAAATTATAATCAGAAAAAAGCAAAAATCAATTTAATATACGAGGCACAGTATGATCCCAAGTATGATCACTATGGATCATCGTGACAAAAGCAGTTCTGCAAGCTCACTTTCTAAACAAGACGTCGGGGTGTAGATTGAAGAACTTTGCGCTATTCCATTCACATCAGTGTCGCAACTAGGACAGGGGATTTGCCCTGCCTAGCAAAAATAAATTACGCAACAATTTATACAAACATAATAAAACTATGTTGTTCTTTTATGTATTAATGCTTATGAATGTACCATTTCTGTTCAAATGCTCTCTAAATACGAATTAAAGTACCTGAGAGTGAATTCTGCAACTGGAGAGGACTGGACTCATAATTAGTATTTTGATCATATCGCAAACATTTGGAGAATGCTCATGATTTGCATTTCTAGCAGGAATTGACATAATATGGTTTCTTAAACGTTGATTTACCGCTCCAAAACATTGCGAATGTGTCCGATGAGATTGAGAGAGAGAGCGAGAGAGAGAGAGCCTTGGACATACTAAGGCTGATTTTTCCATACTATTCTTCTGATATACACATAATCTCTTTGCAACGGTACTGGGCCTCAGAGTTTAATGTTTCATGACCTACAAATAATGAGTCTCAAGCCAAATCAAGAGAAAAAGACTCAGTGCATACCATCTACCTTCATCAAAGAAATGTGAACTTAATAATGCAGTCTTTCTTGAAATTTAAAATGCTATGTGATTATATGCCATAATCACTTAAATCGTTAGATAATTGTGGCACTGTGTAATAAAGAGTAATGAAGCAAATTGCTGTTATTCTTTGTTAGAGAGTAACAGAAGCACTTTTACTCTCTGATAGTGCTGCTGTTTTGACTCTGTATCATAACAGTCGTTTAACGAAGCTGCCAGAAAACAACCTGACTGTGGACAACTGAATGGCCACAATATCTATCATAGGAAGCATATTTCTGATAACTGTTTTTCACCAAATATCCACGTTCCCTCAACAGTCTCACGCGTGGCTTTTAAGGTGACTATGCGATTCTATTTCACAAAATCGACAACATTTTCTGAGTATCATTAAACAGTGTTCTACTTAGGATATGAATGCTTTATAACATTAGGCTTCTGCATAGTCATAATGGAATCCTATTCCAGTATGACTACACAGAAGACTTTATAATCGTATGGTGATCGCAAAACTCGATTTTTGTTTAACAAATTTAAATTAAATTAAATTACACTTTCATCTACCATTTCAAACTCACTTACAGAAGATCTCCTCAGCGTCTGTTAACTTATTAGTTCTAATAATTATTAAGCATTAATATTACTGGAAACTCGTGAGGGCACATATCGGGAATTTGATTATGATGATGAAGCATTGTCTCATGAGTTATTTGCAATAGTGGACATGCGACTCTTTGTCAAGATACTGACAACATTCTCTGATTATCATTAAACAGTGCTCTATTTTGGATATGAATGCTTCATAGCAGACTGCTAAGGCACATATAATGTGTATAACTAAACTACTTGTTTTGATCACTAAATGAAGTTTAGTGGTCAAAATAGAAAGTAATTACTAAATTCCATGCTATCGCAAGTTCGTATTTCATTATTAATTTGTGTCTTCCATCACTATGCAGTTTTTTACGGTTAATTCCTAAAGATTTGTCGGAAATGTCACGTATAAATTCTTTAAATATAAAAAAATCCCTAACAACTCTGGAAAACTGATATTGGCTCAAGTTATATAGTAGTAGTAGCTCACTATCCGTCATCGCAGAAATGAGCTTTGTTACAACAGACAGATGATTCTATTGAGACAAAGAAGGTACATAAAGGAAATTTATAAGAAAAGATTTCTTTTTGTGATTTTATTATTGAATGTGAACTATCAGAAAATAATATTACAGCCCCAGACCCAATAAGTGTACCGTAAATTTCAAGAATGGATAGCTTTTCTCTAGAAATCTTCTCAAAATCCTTTCTTGAAAAATTAAAGCATTTCAGTTAGAGTTGTATGGCTTTATCACACTATTTTTTTTTCACATTTCCTACTTATAAATAAAAATCAAGCAATATGATGTAATGCAACGTCAAAATGAAATTATAAGACAAACAAAACCGTACTTGCTATATACAGACTTTTTTAAAAAACAAATAATGCAAATCGTATCCATGAAAGTCCCGTAAACTTATAGTATATTAGTACTGCAAGTGGTTTAAGTGTCAGATAATCTGGAAACTTGCTTTAGAGACCAAACATGAAACATTTCAAGTAACTCAAATAAGCGCGATGTAATTCATCTCCTATCTAAAGACATTCATAAATATTCATGTCATATTAGGATTGGAACCAGCCCCGTTGGTTGAAAGCGACATGCTATTTGCAAATAAAGACGGAGCAAAACGTTATTATACACATTCACAGTCCAGGTCGTCATTTTTCCAAACGCTCTTAAGAAGAATTGGTAGTTTTAAAAGTCTCTATGAAAAAGATCTCGATAATTAAGTTTCTTTCCAAATTAGTACTAAAGAAACATTTTCAAACATTTTAAACTCATTTCTTTGTTTCACTCGTTTAATTCAAATTCAAATTCAAATTTAATTCAAACCCTAGGCCACCAAAAAAGGTTCAATCTAATAAGTGTTCTCCACTGCCAAGTTGTGTCAGCTGTAACAAGAAAAGCGGTAAAAAGAAAGCTATAGCAAAACCGCGCGCGCGCGCGCGTGTGTGTGTGACTTCGATCTGAATTTTAAGGGCGGTGGAAAACCGAATTCTATACGTTTTACTCGGTGATGGAATCAACTATAAATGTGTTTTCTTTTTTAATGATAATCGCACTGATGAAAGGTAGGAATGGAAACCTACAGCACACTGAACCTTGCTCTAGAAAAAACTAAACATGGCGTTTTTCAAGCCACACATCAGATCTTCAGTGAAATGAATGATGGATGTCTTACCCAATAAAAGTCATCCACTACTTAAAGTAGTTTTAAGGCTTACGTGTATAAGACATGAATTTTTATTAGCAGAAGAAGACACGAGTTTGATATTAAAAAAATAGCCTTTATTACTTTGATTATATTTCGCATAATTTTACCTAGTATTATCATCAGAACAGCGTCAACATAGACCAGTGGTTCTTGACCTTTTCTTGACTGGCGTCCCCTGCTCAATTTTACACTAGGTTAATGACCCAATAAGATAATTATAATATATTATTAGGACAAACCTAAATTACCATCAACGTATTTGAATTGATAGTTAAATAAAAATTAATGATTTTGATACAAATTAATTTTTACTCAAAAAAGCTGTAAACTTACTGTATTTAATTAGCCAATCATTAATGGCTACCCTGAGCCTGATGATCCTGATAATTTTTCAATATCATGTTCAATGTTCGACAAACGAAGTCTCAAGTTTCCTCTTTCACTTATTTGCAGTCTGTTTCGCTGCTTAGTTAATAATTGCAACATGACGCTGAATCCTTTCATACCCAAGTATGAAGAAGGAAAAGCAATGAGCAGTAATTTTATTTCTTCAGAAATTTTGTATCCTCAGAGTTGAGGATACTCGCATTGCATGTTTATCCAGAATCTTTCATATCCACACTGTTGAAATTGTAATTGAGCTTCAAAATCATTTTTTAAGTGAATAAATTCTTCACACAAATTTGGATGAACAGAAGTTGCATCAGAAAGAACTAGATTTATGACCCAATCTTGTATTTTAAGCTCATCAAAGTCTTTGAATCTGATCATCAAGTCTTCTTTCTGTGTCAGAAGATGGGAACAATAACAATTCAAATCTGTATATAATATTAAATCATCAGATATTATTTGTTGACTTAGGAATTGAAGAAAATCTCGTCTTGCAATGCTCGACAAGCAGAGCACTGCAACATGAATCTTATCAGATTCATGTTGTTTCCCAGCAATTTGATATTAACCTCATTTAATTTGGTGAAAATATCGGAAAGATATGCGATGTCAACCTTTTCCTTTTTTAGAACATTACACATGTTTACATCATGCGAATTAAAGAAATTCCAAAACAGTATCGCAGAGATAAGTAAAGCATCGCAGACAGTTTCCATTTTAGAACCATCAACTTCAGTATGAAGCAAAAGGCGCTCAAATTCTTCTTCATTTTCATGGCACAGTTCCCGAAAAATACGGGTATTCAATGACTGAGCTTTTATTTTATTCGCTGCTTTAGTAACATCATCCAAAGTCTTATGTAGTCTACCGCTAAGAGTTTTTGCAGCTAAGTACTTTCTATGAAGAATACAGTGAATTGTAAAGAATGCTTCTTTTAAATATGCTATAAATTCACGGTGACGACCAATCATAGCTGGTGCTCCATCAGTTGCACACGCAATAATGTTTGTGAGAGGAATGTTTTTAGCATTAAAAAAGTATTTAACGACCTTAAAAATTGTAGAACCTTTTATGCCAATTTTCAGTTGTTCAGCAAATAGAAACTTCAATAATTTCTTTATGAGTATTTATATTACGCACATAGGCCATTAACAAAGCGTCGATGTCACGTAAAGTTCTCTCATCGAGTTGCAAAGAAAATTCTATAGTTTTTAAATCATCGCAAAGTTTTTTTTTTTTTTTTTCAATGTCCTTTGCCATTTCGTCAATTCTTGTTGGTACTGAACTATTGCGGAGAGGAATTGACGACATCATATTACTTTACCTGGGCCAATAATCGTATCTAAAACTTCATTCATAGCCGGTAAGATGAGAGTTTTGCCAATAGTATATGGCTTTTCACATTTAGCAATTAATTTTGAAAGTTTGTAAGACATAACGAGTCTCTTCTCTTGTTGGTTATTTTATTTTGCAACCAACCCGTTAAGTCCGGGACGATTTTTAAATTCAGTCTTTAATTCGCGAAAGTACTCCACATCCTTTTTTCCTTTTTTTTTGGATGCTTTGTTCTTAAATGCTCAATCATTCTTGAAGGCTTTATTCGTTTGAGAAAGTTTTTTCACATATTAAGCACATTGGTAACTGATCATTATTTATAGACGAAATAACTCCATATTTTAAATATTCACTTGAATATTGACGACATTTTATTTTTTCACTCATTTTAATGGGCTACAATGCTACACAATATCAACGGAGTGCGCCGCACACGGGCTAGATGTAAACTGAAAACCAGGGTTGTCGGATAGGCGTTAGGAAATGTAACAGATAAAGCTTATAAAAGTAGTGGATTCTGCTAAAAATAGCTCAAATTAATTATTTTCAATGTAGAAAATTCAGACCAAAAAGTAGCCCAATTACTTAACTTTCAATGTAAAAATTATAAAAAAGTAAACAGCGAATAAATTTGAACAGTATTGCCAGACATACAATATAAATAGGGATGCTAGATTAAATACGGAATTTTTTGCTTTTATTATATAGTAGTATTATAACGCTTACCACCCCATCAGTGTTCACAGCTCCCCCCCCCCCCAGGTTAAGAACTACTGACAGAGACCAATAGAAACTGTTCGGAAGTAATGCAAAATTAATTCAGATCTTACCTCTTAAAACAATGAAATTAAATGCCGCATTTCTTATTAAACGTATGTCTTCTTAAAGTAACAAATCATTAACCCCTTAAAAACTTTCATAAACATCAATGTCACAATGACATTCGAACCCATAGCCTGCTAGCTATAAATTGGCGACTATCGAGGCCAGTACGAATACTAGTGAGTAATGATAAATTTTAGAAACAAAAATCACATCAAAAACATATGAAGACGTACAATATAGCGACAATTACATTGTTGTACAGTAACTGCAACCAATTCTGCATTGCTTCTTAACAGAGTTTTGAAACAAATTTTGCCTAGAAAACTGAAAATAAATGAATAAATAAAATAAACATCATCATCATGAAAATTAAAATTTTATATAACAAAATGGCACGTTGAAACACCAAGTTAAAAAAAAAACCTAAAAAAGTATTTATATGAATGTAGCAGCATTATCAGAAACAAATTGATAGTCGCACATTTGTGAGATATACTTCGCTGGTCTGTAATTATAGTCGAAGCAACTAAAATTTTAAGGCCACCCATGTTCTGTTAATTGAATTCGTTGTGCAGATGGTTTGCATTAAAAAAAGTACTGTCATTATATGTGTTAAGTCGTATAATTCAACAATCTGCGCACTTCTGAAATTGTCATAAACTCCAATATGATTTCATCAGCCCCTATTTAAGAAATTATCGCTAATAGCAAACTTAATGATCATCAGAGTTTGATTTGGCATGCTGTTTTTTTTTTTAATGGGATGAGTAGTTAAATTACTATCCTGAAACTCAAAGTGCATTATGATTTTATAGATACGTTTTACAAAGTAAAACATGAAACTTTCACCTAACTGTAATATTAAATAATATTAAATCCATTAAGTAACTGAATAGAGTCATAGGGATACATTAAATTATGGTTATTTTTCAGCGTATAGATAGAAATACATCCCAGGATATAAAATGATTTTTATTACAAAAGCCTACCCAGAATGTCTTAAAATTCAATCTAATTTACACTGCTTTGAGCCGTTTAAGTTGAAGAGCATGTTTAAGTGCATTAGAAATTATGAGTTATGAGTGAATATTGGTTTATTTTTAAACCTATATTTAAATCTAACAGCAATGTATTTCTATAGTTCTCAAGACAGGAGCATCAGGGTTAATAGCCTATCGTCTAGTAATGAAAGACAGCAAATGGCAGTGGCTTCAGACCAGTGCACGTCTAGTATATAAAAACAGTAAACCAGACTTCATCCTCTGTACTCACAGGCCTTTGATGTAAGTATCGTTGCCATATAATATGCTAGTTAAACGGAACATGTTAAGCAATATAAATTTAATATTACTTTTCATTTATTTCTCGACTACATGGTTACAAGTTTTGCTATGTACAATTATATACAAAATTTATTTTGTATATAATTTTTCCCTCAGCCTTATTAAATATTAAATATATTTAATAAGGTTTATTAAATATATAGATTTTTTTTATTTGGCCTTGAACCAATCATTTATTGGATTCCAGAAAGAATTAAATTGAAAATCATTGCTCTAATGTATTGTGTGATTTTTCCTTACCACTCAGTATAAACACAAAGGATGTAGCAGAGTATATAAAAGTCCATAAGACTCTATAAAAGTCTTGTTTTGTTCGAAAAAAAAAAATCAAAACCTGAAGTAATGAGGTTTACTTCAACACCCCCCCCCCAAAAAAAAAACATACAAAACACAGCCGAACTTCCTTAATTTCAACACAGAAGTAGCATTTAAAAGGTCAAGAAGTATTCCTCGTTATTGAATTTTTTTAACTCTCTGTAATTAAAAAAAAATGCTTTGTACAGGTATTTGGTTTCATCCATTTCGGTCATCTATACTTATTCAACTCTGAAAATATTAAAACGTTTTAATCAGTCTCACAACAATTTAAAATCCAAGGATATGCTGGTGCACATATATGCAATGCATGACAATTTACTAAACCAGTCTGAGTAAGCTCTTCTACTATTTTATTACAAACGTAAATTCCGTAATCCTTGCTTTCTTCCAATCAAACGAGTTTTAATATAGAAGTAATTTTGGTTTCTTTAGGATATTTCCGTAAATGAATTTAAACACAGAGATATATCTTTAATCATCCTTGAATCTTATTTTCATCAAACCTGCTTCGTTCTAAATTTATGGAATATTTCTATTATGACTAATAAAATACAATTAAAACAGGCAATTTATTACATAACATTGTTCGTGTTTTCAGTTATTACTGACATATTCTTCACAGTTATCTGTTTAAAAAGGAGCCTTCACTGTTTTCTATAAGTCAAACGAACCAAACCTAACCCAACGTGTTTTCTTTTGCGGGATTAATATTCACTAAAATGTACCACATATTTAAATATTTAGTAAATGCCGTAAAACAATGCGAATTCTAACTCATAATATCAGTTTCATAAAGTCAGTTTCAACAATGCCCTTTAGTTGAAAAGACCTGGGTTCTAATCCCGTCTAGAGCGGGAAGAACCTTTATCAGGGCTTTTCATCTGAAAGTGAGTGGATCCAAATATTTCTACATTTATTAATTTAAAATACAGAATACAAAATTATATACAAAATAAACTTTGTTTATTTTGTATATAATTTTTTCCTTTAGCCTTATTAAATATTTTAATAAGGCTTATTAAATATATAGATTTTTTTTTTATTTGGCCTTGAATCAATCATTTATTGATTCCAAAAAGAATTAAGTTGAAAAATATTGCTCTAATGTATTGTGTGATTTTTCCTTACCACTCAGTATAAACACAAAGGAGGTAGCAGAGTATATAAAAGTCTATAAGACTTTATAAAAGTCCTATATGAAATACCATGAACCTGAACAGTCCGGACTTGCTGAACATGTCGTCTCCACCAAGCATAGCGTTAATTGGAATAAGATTAGAATCCTTCGTAAAAGCTGATTTTTTATGTCATGTTTTTATAAAAAAAAAACTTATAAAACGTTGCTCCATTGTCCGAAATGATCCCATGATCTACGTTTATCTCCTTTATGGGAGATATCAATTTTCAATTTGCTAATATTTCCCAACTTTTAATTATGTATAATTGCATTTTTTGTTAGGAAAATATTGACCGTTTTTCGTTACCTTACATTAGCTACTAAGGTGATGCTTTTTAGATTTTTCTGTTATTGTTTAATTGCCGTTCCATTTTTGTAATGAAGATGCCTGTGAAATAGGAGAAAATTATAGAAATAAAGATCAAGATTTTCCACGTGAGGTTTCCGTTCTTGTATTTTATTCTTAGTATACCTAATCACTGTATTCCAATTCTGAAAAGAAAGTGGCAGCACGATTAGACAAGTGTTGCGTTGTGTCCAATAGCTTTGGCAACTGAAAGTACTGTATTGCGTTTGGACATGATGCAAATGTGCTGCTTTTGCCCGTTCAAAAATAAGTTGGGTTAATAATTTTGTTGATAATTTGCCTGCAACTAATTTTAATACTAATTCAGAAAGGATAATAATGTAAAAATAAAATTTGGTGACTAAATACACGAGGCTATTATAAAAGAACGGACAGGATATTTCTTTCTTACACCACTCATTCATATCAGCGGTCAAACTCCTACTACCCCCCCCCCCCCCCACACACACACACGACACCGGATTATCTCCGGACAGAACTGCATGTATACAGTAGACGTCTACCCGTGATGTAGCAGTAGTAATGAAGGAGAAAGAAAATGTAAATTGAACTCTGTGGTTGGTGATTATAAGAATTCCCAAAATGTTGTCAGGCTGATTATGATTTCTGCTCTCTAATATAAACATCACATTTACACAGATCAAGAAAGTTTCAGTTGGTCTAATCATATATAATGAATTAAACTGAGCAGTTTAACTAAGCGTACACGGTATGATAAATTTAACGAATACCAATCACGAGAAGGTAATATATTCCTCTCACGATAATAAAATGTATCTGTAATGTGGTAAGATAAAAAATAAAAATGAAGTGCAGTTCGTAAGGAAACATCGCTGAAGCACACCTTTTTTTCCCCTTTTATTACGTCAATTTCGATATTAATAACTCATAAATTTCTACTATTTTGACAATAGGGAAGAAGAAGGTCGTGATCTACTAGGAAAAAGAACGATGGACTTTAAAGTGACCTATCTAGATGGAGGACTCGGCGCTATGACTGACCGCAGTGGACTGCTAAGTGACAGTGATTTCGTTTTACGGTGCCAGCGGAACCGCCGCTACAAGTCACAGATTCGTGATCTTCTTTCTACCTGTCGAAAGCGAAAAATTCCCGGTGACCCCTACCTTGAAGAAGCCAACTATAATAATATGTATCCTTACACTACCGAAAATGTGAACGGCTTGACGACCTACGCCACGGCCGCGGCCATACCACAAAACCTATTTACAACAATTGACAATACTCGCTTCTTAGCTCCGGACAACTTTATACACTACCGTCACCTTGGGACTTACTATCCAGACTACACGCACCATCCCGCGGCTCAGTATGGTGGTAATGGATTTCTTGATATGACTTCAGCAGCAGCACGGACGTGTTTCCCAGCAGCATATCCAGACAGCAGTCAGCTAACCAAAGATGACAAACTATATCCCTGTCAGCTGGAAGCAGCCAAATTTAATGGAGATGCACCACGTTTGGTATCACAGGTTGGAATGGGAACAAAATCGTCTTGTTGTGAAGCTTACATGACTACAAGCGATCCCAGCGCCTCCTTAAGAGGCTGCCTGATGAGTGCCACTAGTGCCGGTATTCAGCCTCTACTGCCCTCCTTGGAACGAGATCCCAAACTTGGAGATCTTAGTTGCCACAATCTAAATTTCAGCCTACCAACAGTCGCGGGTACGGACTGCATTAATGTGATTAAGCCGAAAAGCACGTCTCATTTACGTGACTCTCCGCATTTATCCAAAGACTCCAAAGTCGATTTAATGTCAACACAGTCGTCCCTAGTGTCGGCATTCAGTAACGACACCCGACAAAGTGTGCTCATGTGGGGTAACTCCCTTCCTAGGCCTAGTAGTGGACAAATGACTATTTCTCATCCGCATTCCATATTTGATGGAAAACTGTCCAAATATAATCACTTTGACGGGATAACAAAAGACTTCGTTAGTAGTGTAACCTCAGCATGTAAATGGAGTGGGAATGCCACAACTCCCAAGTCTGC
The DNA here is from genome assembly GCF_054136105.1 of Typopeltis vanoorti. Classification (NCBI taxonomy): domain Eukaryota; kingdom Metazoa; phylum Arthropoda; class Arachnida; order Uropygi; family Thelyphonidae; genus Typopeltis; species Typopeltis vanoorti. The sequence goes on from NC_143562.1 coordinate 35,890,488, forward strand.
CTCACCCCATAACAGCACAAGCCCCGCTAGTGGTAAAGTTGCTCCCGCAGTCAGCTACAGTACCTCCACATATCATCCGGATCTGGGCCAAGAGGTAAGGTAAATTATCAGATGTTTTTTTTTTATATTTGTCTAAAAATTGCATGTATTTGGTGTCAGAAGTATACACAAAAAATAGTTGTAAACAGATATCAGATTAAAACATAAGAATTTGGAAGAATGTGATAATAAAAATTTTGAAAATCAAATCTTAAAAGTCGAAAACAAGTTTTAAACATTCTATCGGGCAACTTTGTTAATTCATTATTTGCCTTCATTTTGAGATTATCGACAGTCACTTCCTACAAAATCAGAAAGGAGTTAGAAAGTCATAAATTAAATGTGATCATAAAATGGCTTGCTAAATTGTTTTGAATCCACGAATATAATTTCAGATCAGAAAATTGTAAAAAATTAATAATAAACTGCAGTACTTTTTCAGAAACCATGCATTAAAGTTTGAAGGATGTGTTATAAATAAAAAGCAATGCGAAAATCATATGCGGAAACTAGTTATTTTTTGTTGTGCATATGAATTTTAGATCAGAGACAGTTTAGATTTATTCCGAACTCTTCTGGCGTGATATAATGTAATGTTATGTTATGTCAGAAGTATACATAAAAAATGGCGGTAAATCGATATTAGATTAAAACATAAGAATTTAGAAGAATGTCATTAATTTTTGTATGCGAGTAATGAAAAACTAACCTTCGAATAGACTACCAAACAATTCACACAACCCAAATCATCCATATATCAGAATATATCTTTGTAGCGTAGTAAATTAATATTATGTGTAACGGAAAAATTGTTAAATAAACATATTTCTAGAAGACTAAAAATGAGAACCAGAAAAAATTTCAATAAATGCGACAGCATATGTATAACGAAGATTATATTTGTCCCTATCACGTTTATTTTTATAAAGAAATGATTAAATTAATTTAAAAATACACTTAAAACAGTTATGAAAAAATCAGAAATCGAATTCTTAATCTAAATGTAAGTTACATTCTAGATCTCGAACACTACATGTTTAAGTCAATATATCTCTAGGCCACTTTTTCATTTCAAGAAACTACTGTAATCATATGAATACAACAGTCAAATCAACCAAACAATGTCAAACGAGGTCTTCCTCTCTACCACTCATTTTAACCGACACTACATTTCTACCACTTTAAAGGTTCGAAGTGTGTGCAGTTTCTATATGCAAACCTTCATTTGTCTTTCGCTTAGTTTGAAAAGGTATTTATTCTTTCGGATTCCAATACGTAAACATCCACTTGAAAAATTTTGATGTATTGATATATCGCACTTTCGATGAAGCAAAATGCTGCACCGATTGTATTATGTGATCCATGAAGTAAACCATAAAGAAAAGAATAGATTGGCAAAAGCTGGTAGCGGGGTAAAGCGAACATCGTGTAAATATCTATATTATACTGTATATCATTGTCATTGCACATTTTTATTTACTAAAGATACTGACTCTAAATGACGTACTGCTTCTTTTGTTAAATACAGTGTTTGACCACAGTGAAAAAAGACGGCTACGCTAATCACTTGAAACCAGGCCACCTTAGTTCTTTACTGTAAGTCCATGATGTTATCTCTTCTCTACGTTAAATCAGCCTTCAATCAAATTAAATCATTTGGATAAAGATTGGACAAATTTGGTATTGAGGAGAGGTCCTCTAGTAGGATGGAGGAGATTGAGACTTTTGTCTCGTCGATGGAGCGGCCTACGACAGGAGCACGCACACGGCCAAGGTGGCGATGAGCCTATAGCATAAGGCGAGCCGCCCAAGAGTGGTAGAGAGAGACGAAAGAACAATGAAATAAATAATATGATATATATATCCAGATGATTCCTTTTTATTGTAAAATTTCAAATCTGGTTTAAATTTTTAAAATCCAACAACGAATAATAAAAATATTAAAGAATACAATGTTTTAAGAAAATTTACAGCGTAGAGGATTTTTACTTTTAGATCTTTATTATATGAGAGTTGAGGGAAAAGTAATGGAAACCGTCATAAATCGCCAACCGCATTGTAAGACTGTGCATCACTCACAGTGCACAATGCCATTTGTGACAGTAATAGGTGCAGAGTTTATGTGACATTTACATATACAAGAATGGCTATTCAGTTATATAAATCTAGAAAATTGGTTATCGACGGAGTAGGAGATATACATAAGTATCTACGGAATGGGAGAATTGCAGTAATGAACGAAGTGGGGGTCGTGATCTACCTACTAGTGAGAAATGAAAAAGTGCAACTTCTTGCCTCCTTCTATGAAAGATTGTGGAAGAGTCATCCATTCTGTCTAGCGGTTGAAATAGATCATTTGAACCATTCAGAAATAATTCTCTTTCAGAGGATTTCGGTTACCTTGTGTGTGTGTGTGTGTGCGTGTGTGTGTGTGTGTGTGTGTGTGTGTGTGTGTGTGTGTGTGTGTGTGTGTGTGTGTGTGTGTGTGTGTGTGTGTGTGTGTGTGTGTGTGTGTGTGTGTGGTAAAAGGTTATCCAAATGTAATTCTTCCTTCTTATCTCCTATTAAGTATCTTGAAGAAAAAGAGGATGAAAATATTCGAAAACAAACACAAAAAATCTTGCTGCCACTACTTTTTCCTCAATCACCATAGAATAACATTTAATGATATTCTTTTTAAAAAAATATGTAGATACCTAGTGTATTTTCTAGTAAATTTGCTAATACTTTTTTTATCCAAATTATTTTTGATAGACTTACCAGAACTTTGGATATTGCTTCATTTGATTCTGAATTAATCATTTCCATAGTATTTTTTCTTTTACTAAAATTCAATTAAATCAGCCTTAAATTTAAAATATTTAAAATACGTCAAAGAGAGAGAGAGAGAGAGAGAGAGAGAGAGAGAGAAATATACCGTAGTTTATACTCTTGCTAGAGTATAAATTAGCAATCTAGATTTGCTAGAGTTGCCCACAGTTATCTTTAACTCTTCAGATTTGCTAAATGTGCAAAAATTAACCATTAATATCAGTACCCTCTGCTTATGTGATTAAAATATGTTAATTCTATACGTTAATTCTATAACAAATATCACTGGACGTGATAAGATTAGGAGGTGAGCAAATTTTGTGATTTTAGTGTTAATAAACTAATGGAATCCACAGGCAACTCCAGTCTAATAAGAAGAGTTCAAGTTCTGAAGACTATTTACTAGGAGCCAAAACATATTTTCTTTAATTTCTGCGATGCTTGTAAAATATAGCCTTCTTAAATATTATGTTGATTGAAGAAATCAACATCTATTCTGTTTATTGTGGATGGCTTCATTCTATCTGTACCTTCTCTCAGAAAAATACTAATCCGTAACACTTTTTTACTTACTGTGTTCAGTAAACAGTTAGCTGCTTCCTTCCACAGAACAAAAATAAATCTACAACATTATCTAATACATGCAGAACACGTATGTAGCGCAGTTGTGAGAACGATATGATAACCCTTCGGTTGGAAAGTGGGTTCGAATCCCGTTTAAACTAACCATTTTCAGGGATTCTCGAATGGAGGTCAGCTATCTGGTCTCATGGGGGATTTCCCCCATGCAGAGTAGACAAACTAGCCAGAAGAAGCGCAATTTATATATATAATACACTGACATCACGGACATAGCTGCTTCGGCCATAATGTTTTTTAGCACTCGTAATGGTACTCTTCCACAGAATAAAAACTAGTTATAAAGAATCTTCAGAGTTGAAATCCTTCGTCAAGTCTCGGATCTTTTGTCATCAGTAAATTGAACAGACATATAAATGGCGCAGCGGATCAAATTCTTAGCGTTTCAGTGTTTTTAAACTGCCCAGAAGGCGAGGCAGGGTGAGCTCTGAAACAATAATACATAGAAATCAGTAGCTGTAAATAGTTCTTGTGTCAACCAATCCAATTGAACGTTGTCATTTGTCATGAGTTGCTGCTATTTTCTCCGTTTCATCTGTTTTGTGTGCGTGAAGTGTGAATTGACATGGTAGGCAAGTTTTTAGATATAATACAGACAAGTTTTTAATATATAGAGTAATTTTCCCAAAATGTATAACTTTTTTTCCCATATTTACAATGGGAAACAATGTCGACGATCTAGTGAATGTCCCGTTATGTGCCAGAACTTTTGCGGATAGAGAAGGAGGTAAGCCTCGTCCTCCTCTTCCAAATTTACTGAGCAAGATGCAAAAACTGAGTACATGAGACACTTCCCTATTTCACAATACAATCCAGTAGAATGGTTAACTGCATGTGAAGTGCAGTCAAGACTTTTTTGTTGACCTTGTTCATATTCTCCAGAGAGAGAAAGGCGTTTGGAATAAGCATTCATCCATCAGTGAAACGCTGATAATCTTCCAAGTATCCTTGGACTTCCCAACCGCAATACCAGGATAAGGCGGTTACCCCCTATGCCTCTAAGTATTCTTGTCTGTAAATTGCGCGTGTTCTACTGTCCGGTTTGTCTTTCTTGAGGGACGAAAAACCCTAGTTTCCGGGAGGGAAAAAAAACCCTCTACATCCGTATGAGACTGTCTAATTCACCTTTAGTTGAAAGAGATCGAATAAAGGTTCCTCATGTTACTGACGGGAATTAAACCCAGGTCTTTCCGACCAAAGGGCTTCGTCTATACTGACTGAGCTACGGAGGCTCTTGGAATAAGCATGGCTACAATAAATGTGTTCTGTTTGCATGCATGAAGCACAGATTGCGGGAGCGGAGTGTTTTTTCCACTAAATGTGTCGTTCCAGTTACCTCTAATTATAATATAGTACACAGATGCTAAATGTCTGTTAACTATTTATTTAGTGATAAACAAAGCTACTTGTTTTTTCTTGCTTGTGCAGTACAGCATCTGTTAAGGCTGCAATGTTTTTTAACTGTATAGGGATATTTTTATTCTAGTTCGGAAACAACAGACAGTAAAAATTTATCTATCCCTGAATAAAAATGAATACTTCTCTGTATTATAAGAAGTTGTTGATTTACAGCAAAATACTAGCATATATGAAATATCTATTATTGATAAGACAAGAAGAGCCGCTGACACTAAAAATAAAAAAAAAAAATGAATGTAGGATTCCCGAAAGTGTGATAATTTCGATAATGATCAGCTATTATGTATCCTATTATTAAAGAAAAATTCTTAGAAATCAAAGCGAAATATACATAAACCAGAGAAATACACATATGCACAACAAATTTTACGAGATGATTTGCTGCTCCATCAATCCACATATATTCTTGCCACGCCTAAATGAATCACCTGATCAACATTACTAGTTCATTGGATTAGCCTCTCACTATAGCTTTTAACTGAACTACTAAATGTGTATAGTGGCTGTTTATTATTGGTTAGTTATTTATACTTTGCAAACAAATATTTTCCTCTCCTCGTAAGTTCTTTTTTTTTTTTTTTAATTATGCCATCATAAATTCACTTATTCATGTCTAGACTTTAGAGGATCACATACTATTCGCTCTACCCAGCAACTTATAGGACACATATATCACAAATGTTAATTATTAATAATTCATTTGCCATTAATGAAAGAATTTCTACTCATATTTATCCTTTCTTTACATTTCCCATTCTCGCATGGCTTATAAATGATGGTTCACATGTTTATATATGTGAGATATCTATTATTGATACAGAATGGTTATTTTGAGTAATTCAAATATATCAACCAAATATGTCATTCTACTTCATTCTTGTTTTCTAATATATCTTAAAACAAATACATTGCCCCCCCCCACTCTACGCAGATTTGGTTATGACAATTAATTGATAAATTAAAACATTCAACGTTATCCTAGAATTAATTGCATTGGACTGATTAAGATGGGCGCTGATGCGCTACGCATTCATAAAACTTTCATACATCAATAAAAATGCAATCATGCTGTTAAATTGACGTGAATTTTGTAGCTCGGGTTGCAAAGGCCACCCGACAGCACATCCAATCGAAATGGGCAAGCCACGCCACAGATGTATATACAAATATTATATACTATGAAACCTGAGACAGCAACGGTCGCCGAGTTAATTCTGTACCGACGAAAGAGATTATATGAAAATAGTCTTTGATATCTTTGAAATGTAAACGAAAACAGTAAGGTTTTTGTTGAATGATTTCTAATTCAATGATAATAACATCTAATTACTGTGCGTAGAAATTTTCCACTTTCAGCAGAAAATAAAAAGACGGTTTGCTGACAGTGGTACGTGGAGAACTCGAGAACTTTGAAAGACTGTCATATCAGGAACAAATTCATTCCTGGATCCAAAATCAACTGCAGAAATTATAACTGATGGAAATGTGCGGATGCCGAAAAAAAAAACTTTCCAAGTTGGAATTTTTTGCATTTTCGTTATTATGTACTTAGCATCTTCTGAAGCTTTTTCTTTTTCTTTATATAATACGAAATAGTCAGGCAAATATGGAAATTTTGCGAGAAGATAAACTTTTCGTTTACTTTTTAAGCCAGTCTGGTTGGGCGGGTTCGAATCCCACCAAGGGCATGGATGTTGATGAAGGTGGAAAATAAATTTCACCGGCCTGTTTGAGACTACTGCCCCGTTTTTGGGGACCTGAAGTGGCTTGAAAAATTTTATGTTGGTCTCTAGAACAGGGTTTCCGGATTACTGTATGTAAAATAAAAACATGAATAATAATAATCATTTAGCCTCTACGGTACCAATCCAAAGTACTATAAAACCTATCGTATAACCTTTCGCATACTGACGGGATTATCGCAAGATTTCATATTCATCTGCTGTCGTCCGGATGAAAGACAACACAATTTTAATGCAACAGAACTATTTACTGATATAATAAGAGATAAACTAATCATTGTTTTAAAGCTCTATAAAAATATAAAAAAATAAAATAAATATATGATAAAGGAGCGTGCAGTCTTCAGGTTAAGTGCAGTCTTCTTTAGGTTAAGCTGCCACTAAGAATGAACTGATTAGCTTTCTACACTGTAAACTGACAAGACATAAGGGAAGAAACACTCATATAGCTTGTATTAAGATGCTGATCATCCAGCACTTACGATGCCCACGTAAAATTTCAGCTTGCTCTCTACGGAGCTTCTATAACTCAGTTGGTAGAACTATGTCGTTTGGTTGAGTTCGAATCCCGTCTGGAATGTTAAGAACCTTTATAAGTTCCCTTCAACCCGTCAAGCAGGTAACAGACGTAATACCTAACCTCACTGCCATAGTTGCTTGGGCTGTAATTCAAAACGACCCAACCCAACTCGTCCCTACTTTTATTAGCAAACAAGCAAAAGTTACATCTCATTTATGGTCAGGAAATAAAATTGCCAGTATTTTTATTTGTATAAAAAACCTGCGTTTTCAAAGAACTTCTATTCAAAAGAAAAAAAAAAAAAACACATATTTGCAAAAAAAAAAAAAAAAAAGTAATCGCGGACAGTGTTGTTAAAAATAATATGGCAGGAATTACTGTAAATGTTGGACATGCAGGTGTACCCCAGTTGTATATGTTAGGTTCCGGATCTTCATATAGTGTATTACTAGCGGTTCCCCCACCTCTTGTAGATGCATGTGATGGCTTAATAACATTTTAAGCAGTAATATATATGCGCAACTGACGCAAATGAAGCATTTCTTTAATCAGTTACGTAAAATAAAAATTTCGTTTTTATTTTTAGCTTGCAGCCTAGCTCAATGTTCCATACACCATCGTTACTAAATTTAATAATTTTAATCTTAGCATCGAATCAAAGTAAGGGTGCAGTAGCACCCTTACTTCGATTTTTATCTGTCATTATTAACAACAATAAAATAATTTTTAAAAATAGTTTATAATTCACAACGAAACACCAGAACACAGAGAGATGTAGCGAACAACGACGTCGTAAATAAACAAAAGTCCACAAAAACTGCCAATAGGTTGATTCACAGCACCGTCATGTCGCGAAAACCATCGTATGAGAAAAATTCGGCATCGTACACATGGGTTGACCATAATTGGAAATCATCGTATGAGCTGATAGCCGTAAAGCCCAGGGTCACTTAAGCGTCAAGAAAGATAACTAGAATGAAACCTCCCCATAGTCTGTAAGGAATGTGGAGAAGCAACAGGAGCTTCTAACCCAATGCCCTCTCAAGGGACGGCTTCTTATAATGTGGCTCATTACTAGGTGTCCACTTGGATACTGAACAAATGAGAATGGACTGACAATGACTTGAGACATAGCCGATCAAATATTGTACAGGCATATCTCAGTCACACAACAAGTTTGGTTCCGGATCACTGCTCCCCCCCCCCCCCCCCCGCTGAAGATGCGTGATAGTTTAATAACATTTGTAAGCAGGCATGCACTAATGCAAACAAAGCATTTATTTACGTCAGTTACGCAAAAAGAAAAATCTAGGATTACTATTACGTGACACGTCCAAAGACTCATCGATGGAGGGCACCTACTCTACAACCCTCCGTCTCCACCATCTACCAATTACACATCTACATTACGCAATTACACATCTACTGCCCACCACCACTACTAGTATTTCCACAGCTAATCACAAACATCCATGCCCATGGCGGGATTCGAACCCGCAGCCTTTTGGCTGGAGTACAGATACGCTAACTACTGGGCCAACCAGGTAGAATAATTTTCGCAAATGTATTGAAGGAGGGGAAGACGCTGAGTAGTTTGCTCAACTGTTCCCACAATTAAGTCTTCCTATTCAAATCCAATTTAAATTGAGTTAGAAACACAGTTGGGTTCGAAATTAAAAAAAAAAAAAGCTCATTTAAGACAACAGAGCAGATGAGCAATTCTGAGAAAAATTGCGGGAATGAACAGATGGTATCAATAGCAGAATCATATTAAAAATGAAGATATCAGAAAGCAGTATGGCATTATTAGCAGTCAAGAATATGAGAGCAGAGCTAATGTAGGGACAGTATGATTTCAATTAAAGAGAATGAGAGGAAAGGTTTGGCAAAACAGTGTTTGATGCCAGTATAACAAGAAAAAGACCAAGATATAAGTAAAACGATACAGTTCGTAGTGTAGTAATTAATGGAAATATAATTGCGCAGAGATACACGTAGTGTTCTGTGAATTGCTTTTTAGAATAGTTATCAGGAAATGATGATGAAAATATATCTAAATGTAAATATATAAATGAAAATGGAAGTTCAGTGTTAGTGTTGTTGTACACATATCACGATGGAAAGACATATTAGGAGGTTAGGTTACAAATCTCTTTGGATACTCATAACAACAATAATAAGTACTTTTGGAGTCAGGCCCGACTCTAGGCTATGGCACAAGAGGAACCGGCCTAGGGGCGCAATGGCTTTGGGGTGCCAACATCGTAAAAAAAAAAAGTAATAGTATTAGTCGAAGTAATAAGGTACCTGAGGTAAATAAGGCCCAGGGTCTAATAAGGTCCATTTAAAAAAAATCATATTTACTGTAAGTTGCGCCGGTTTGGTTTCTTACACACACAGAGGACGCAATACCATGGCAAATCAGTGGCGGCATATTATCTAGCGACTGTATTGTGTCAGTTTGACCTAGACCTTTGTGGGAAGTGGTTGTGTCTTCCCGTTTAATAATATTACGCCGCAATAATTCATAAGTTTTAATTTAAAATATTGTTCTTCTTTTCGCATTGTTTTTATATTTAAATTGTTCTTTCAACATTCAGTTTTCTGATAAAAAATGTTTTAATTGATTTGAATTCATATTTTATGTGAAAATAGATGTTATCTAATCTAGTTCCCGGCGGTTAATAAGGCCAGTAAATTTGTTGTAATTTATGATTTATGCAATAATTTATGATTTTATTTTTTTGGTGATTGCTCATAATAGTTACTTATTTTATTGCTAAAGACCTCTGAAAATGTCAGAAGTTAAGAAGAAACGGGGTCTTTGGACTGATGAAAAACTAGAAGCAGCTATGAAAGCTGTGCAAAGAGGACAATTATCACAAAATGCTGCATCATAACGCTATGGATTACCTAGAAGAACACTGAGGAACCATTTAAAGACAGAGAAGATGACGAAAAGATTAGGAAGAAATACTGTGCTAACAAAAAAACAAGAGAACTCGGTAGAAAGAATAGTAAAGTTTGCTTCAATTGGCGTCCCTTTAACTCCAAAAGCTATACGCAGGCAAAGTTTTATATTTTGCGAACAAAATGAAATTAGGAATAACTTCAATAAAGAAAGCGGCCTCTCAGGAAAAGATTGGTCGAAGTTATTTTTAAAGAGAAACCCGACAATTTCTAAACGTAAAGCTCAATTTTTGAATCCTGCTTGAGCTGTAAGAACATCTTGTGATTCAGATAACTCCGAACGAGATTCCATTGACAAATCACAAAACAAAAAACTCTTTGAAGTCATCGTTTCAGGAGTTAATGCCAACGCCAAATTATGCAGTTGTAAAGGCAACACCACGAAGAAAAGCGTTAAATTATAAGGGCCAGAGAGTGACCAAATATCTTTTCAGAGAAAAGGATAGTAAGAGAAGGCTGCCACTAAAAAAACAGGAAGAACCAAAAATAAATAAATAAAGGAACGAAGAGTGTCAAAAGAGGGGAGGTATTGCCATGGATGCAGAGAAGAAAAGGTTGCTGATATGAGGCAATGCACAAGGTGTCTTAAATGGTACCATGAAGAGTGTGTTGGGCTCACCAAAGAAGAATGTGGCATATTTGTATGCCCTTATGACTGTTCTTAAGCTAATAATTATGATTAAAATTAATAATAATTAAAAATAATTGTTATATTCTTTTTTAAATATTTAATTTTGTTCAAGGGCTTTATTAAACTACTATGGTTTAATAAGGCCCACTCAAGGTGTTTTTTAAAGACTTGGTTAAAATATAAATTACTGCAAGAATTGTTCTTGTTTGTGTTTTTTTTAATTAGTGATAATACAAACTTTAATATGAACACTGTTGTTTCAATTAATCTAAACAATTGTCAAACTTATTCAAATTTTAAATAAGGTGGGCCTTATTTGCCTGAGGTACTATAGTAATAGTAACAGTCGAAACGTTGTTGGTACGAACAGTGCCCCCCAAAATGCTCTATACGCATTTCTTGAATAACTATAAACTGCTTTTAACAATAAATAATTTTATGATGCCTATCTTGTCTTACAATGCATTGATAAAACCGGCCTAGGATCGCCACATACCCTCGAGCCGGCACTGCTTGGAGTGCTTATTATTTTTATTATTGTTGTTGTTCATTGTAATTCGTCATCATTAAATATTCATTGTATAAATTCTTCGTTATATTCCAGATTCAAACCTTACTGGAATAATGAGGTTTAAAGTGACTTAAATGCATTCTTAAATACAAAAATAAAGTAAAATGTTCTGAAGGAATGTTAACAATAAATGAATTAACTAAAGTTTTTACGAATAATATTTAAATAATCAGGACAGTTCCCTCTTCCTCCCATTCTGAACATACATATTGTTCTCATGAAAAAAAAAAAAACTATCCTAAATGATTTTTTAATACTCCAGAACACATACTTGTTGTCACTTATAATCCAACCAACTGCAAATTCACTGCAGTTGGATGGCTTCAACTTAGAACTTTACTATTTGAATAATGAAATCTATACTGCTATTTAAAAATAATAAAAAGATAACTTTTGAATTTACATGATTTTCGAAAAATAACAAATTCGAGTCAGTTGGGTCTGTATATAAATGATCAGGAAAAAGTCTTAATTTACGATTACATTAAAAATTTGATCTTAAATTGAAAAGAAAGGCTTTTCAATTGAAGGTGAGTTAGTCGTTCTCTAAGATTTTTCATCCCGCAAAGCTGGCGAACATACACAAAATAATAACCACCTACGAAATTCAAAAAAAAAAAAAAAAGCCTGAAAAATCTCATCAAAGCAGCAAACAAGAAAGCGAAGCCAACAATGTAAATTCTCAATAACTACAATCCGCCATGTGTATAGCAGAGCACTGGATTTCATTATATATATACTGTATACAGTTCTCAAGTCACAAGGGGCACCACTCCAAAGTTGACATAACAAAAGTTAAATTTAATTATTAATTAATACTTAACACTTGCATTATAACAACAATAAAACACACTCTCACTTAATAAACTTACATTGTATTAAAATAAAATCTTCAGAAAGAAAACGAAACATTGCTAGAATTTAATGACGAAGTGCTGCCATCTAGGGAGCATTCATGATATTAATTCCAACATTGCTAAAAACTAAACTAAAAAAAAAAAAAACGTTTCTCAATTAAAAATAAATAACAACAAAAATTTTGTTTTTGGATAAAATTTTTGTTATGGAATTCTTATACTATTAAATATCACTATTATAGAATTTGCTATAATAGTGATATTTAAGATAACAGAAATAGACGAAATAAAGTCAGTGAAAAGTCATGTTATGGTTGGAGTGATGGTTTGGAACTGCAGCTAAAGCTATGAGGCAGTGTGTTATGTTTGTAAATTGTATTTGTTCTTCTTTCCGGTTTGTCAGTTTTACGAGATGAATGACGCTTGGAGTACAAAATGTAAACTTAAATTTAACGATATAAATTTAAGATTTACCAATGTAAGTTTAACAGTGAGTGTACAGGGGGTATCACAGAAATAATATTTCAGTAATTAACTCACATGGCCTGAACACGTTAATATTCAATAAAACAATAATAATAATAATAATAATAATAATAATAATAATAATAATAATAATAATAATGGCACTTCGTAGTTCGAGGGGAAAATAGCAGGCAACAAAGGAATCACATTTGTAAATGAAAGGAGAATTAAAAATGTGTCACAGCACGAATCCTATAAATACCTAGGAATTCTTGAGGCGGATGACATTTTGAATTCAGAATTCAGCAGTTCAGAAAGAAAAGTGTCAGAATATCTGAAAAGAGTTAGAAAACTTCTAAAGTCCAAACTGAACGGAGGCAAAACTGTAACAGCAATCAATGCATGGGCCATCTCTGTAATCATATACACAGCAGGGATAATTCACTGGACACAAGCGGATTTGGATGAACTGAATCGTAAAACACGCAAATTAATGACAATGAATTATGTCATGTCCCCATGCAGTGATGTGGATCGGTTATACGTACCCAGGAAAAGTGGAGGACGTGGTCTTTTACAAGACAAGCAAATAGTAGAAGAAGAAAAGTGAGCGTTGGATGATTACATGAAGGAAAGCACAGAAAATATGCTAATTGAAGCTCATAAAGAAAAAGTAGTAAATGTAATAGTTTCAAAAAAGCAGTACAAGGAGAAAGAAATGGCAAAAAGATCAGAAGGTTGGGAAAAAAACACTCTATGGACAACATTTGAAAGATATTGTGAAGGGAAGGTTGACAATTGTTTAACTTGACAATGGCTTCAGCAGAGCAACATTAAGAAAGAGACAGAAGGTCTGATGGTCTTGCTGCTCAAGAAGCACTACAAATGAATGCAATAAAGGCAAAGATTGAAGAGATCCGTAACGATATCAAATGTCTACTGTGTAGAGATAAAGAACAAACAGTGTACCATCTAATTAGTTCAAGCAGAAAGATTGCCCACACAGGCTATAAACAAAGGTATGGTTGGGTAGCAAAAGCTGTACATGGAGCTTGTGCAGGAAATATGGTTTCTCAACTTGCAAGATCCCTTGGGAACACACACACACAGTTGAAAAAGTTATTGAAAATGACAATGCGAAGATTTAAAATTCAGACAGATAGCCATCTCAAACATAATAAGCCAGACATCACTGCGGTCGAACAACAACAACGTGTAATTTAGTGATGTGGCAATGCCAGAGGATAGTAGACTAGATAAAAAATTCATGAAAAACTGACCAAGTATAGTTCTGGACACTGAAATTCAACAGCTTTGAAGCAAGAAAGCAACAGCCGTTCCAACTGTCATAAGAGCTCTACAAGAAATACCAAGAACATTTAAGAAACATGAAAAAGTTGAGCTCTAAGATGTAATGCCATCTCAACTGCAGAAAACGGCACTTTTAGGGACATCTCATATTTCAGAATGATATTTAGTCGATTCCTAGGCCTTTGGATATGATCCGAATTGAACTCATTTGCCAGTCAAAGAATTCATTATTCTGTTTCATGTTTCTTGTTAATCTTTGACTGCGAACTTTGTTAACTGAATATAATAATAATAATAATAAATTATTACCAACAATACAATTATGACAGCGTAGAAGTGTTTGGATTTGGAAGTAATGGAAGCGCAGCAAAACCTTAAGCTCGAGAATGAAGAAGTGTGACAGGAAGTAAACATTCTTAAGTCTCAAAATGGAACATGTACTGCAGAAAGAACGGAAAAACGACCTGCGAACTGACGACATACCTAAAGAAAAGAAGGAAGATTTAAATTTCGTAATACAATCGATTGATTTGCCATTAATCGAGAACCACAAAGATCCCAATGAAACAAATCGCATAACAGACAGGCTCGTACTAATAGGAGACATTAACAATAAACAACCTTGACTATAAACTCTTCAACAAGAGGAGAAACTTTTAGCGATTCACTAACACTGTCATGCATAGATTACATGAACATATAGCCTCCCATCAACAATACATATAATCGTACTCACTACCAAAATCGCAACTTCGTTTCCCAACATTACCTCTAACCCCCCTCCCCCCCCGACAAACGCACCGGCTGAAAATGTCCACCAAATACCACCTCTACTATCATATTAAAAAGCATAATTGATAACCTTATAATAACACAGATTAAAACAGACTACTTAAAATAATGATCCAACACCTATAAGAAAGCTTCAAATTCCAGTTTATTTACAGAAACATACAAAAAAAAAAAAAACGCCCAAGGAACAAGAGGAAAGCACTAAATAGCCCATGGATAAACGAGTAAATGAGGATATACTTAATATTTCGCTAAAAGACAATCTATGGAAGAGATTTAAAAAACAGAAAATCACACAACATTCACTTACAAAGATTATACAAAAACACAAGAAACCAACTAAATAAACAAATTCCGTGTGATGATACTGCGTTCCCCCTTTTTTCGGGAGTTCACGGTACCATCTAGTCCCCCCAAATTTTATCCGTGCTCCGGAACCGGCATAGACTGACAAATCAGACCTGTGGCTGGGTCAGTATTCCTGACTGTAATCCGTGTGTTCTCAGACCGGTTTGCCTGCTTGCGGGATGAAAAACACCAGATAAACTGGCGGAAAAAAAAACCCTGTTGTCCACGCCCAAGACCAGCTAACTTGGCTGTGGCAGATCCTTAAGCTCCTCACGTCGTTGACGGGAATGGAACCTAGGACACTCCTTCCCCAGGCATATGGTTGCGAAGCGCAAAGCCACTTGGCTAACAGCGCGGACGAAACCAACTAATAACCTGAATTGTACACCTAATGAACTCCTAAATCGAAAAAAGGAAACTCCCCATAAAATTTTTGGTCAAGAGATGGAGCAGAAAGAACTCGCATAATCATTCAACTATGTCTTCAAAAAACAACAATATACAAATAAAAAATTTTTAATTTTTATTAAAATTAAAATTTTGATAAATTTTTTTTTTTATTTCCAACGGAATGCAACCCCATATCAAACCAATGTCAACAACAAATAATGTATTTCCTCCTACCCGTATCCAATTGGAGATATTCTCTCACAACTAAAGATAAAGTCGGGCGAGGAACTGAGAAAATCAGAATCACACATTTTAAACTCAATCTTGTACTTTTGAAACTTGTGAACACGATATTCGACACTGTACTATTCCCAAACTACTAAAAACTGCAATAATTACACACATCTACAAACAAGAAAATATTTTGAATTACATTCAGAACTACAGACTTATAATTAAATTACCAGTCATATCTAAACTTCTTAAAAAAGTAATAGATTTTTTTTTTATGTTGAACCCATACACGAGAGGTGTTGATCAACCTGTAATACATTAGTACCGTTTGCATTTGATTTAAAAGCCTATATATTGTATTCCTTTGGAAACAGATCAAGGGGGGAAAAGTGTTCCACAATACGGCAGTAGCAGGATGAAGGAGGAGGAAAAGAAATTTGTTCTGTAGGTTTCAAGGTGTATTGTGAAGGGATGTTGAGCAGTAGCTGCACGTGTTCCAACGGACTTGGTGGCGTGTGGGGGAATTATTGATGCTATTTCAGATGAACATTTGCCATGGAAATATTTATGGAATACACAAATTGCAGAAACCAAACGTCTGTGCGAAAGTGGGAGGAGTGAGTTGGTAAGAGATGGGTCATTTATCAATCTAATTGCTCTTCTCCTCTGCATTGAGTCAAGCATTTTGAGGGAGTTCTTAGGGCCTCACCCCAAATGTGAGAGTAATATTCAATAGCTGGGCGGATTGTGATTTGTATAGGGTTGACAGTTGTTTAGAGGAAGTAATATCTTGAGTGAAAGAGAAATCCTAGTTTTTTTGAAGCTGACAATGCAATGGTGTGATGTGTTTATGTCAGGAGAGGCTTGATGTCAAGTTAATTCCAAGAAGAGAAATCTCATCTTGTCTGGAAATTTGAGTGTTATCAAAAATAATACTGAGGAGAATGGTTATTTTTTGTGAGAAATAAGACGGAACTGGGTTTTACTAGAATTGAAGTCGACGAGGTTATCGAGCACCATTGGAGGATGGCTTGGAGGTCAGAATTGAGGGCAGTGGTGGTTGATGTTCTGTAGGTTGAAGTGAGTTGTGTAGAGTAAGGTGTGTCAAATGAAAAAGAGGAGTGAAATGTGCTGTCATCTGCAAAATTGTGTATTGGGTCGGAGGTCAACTGAAGCAGGTCACTGATATATAGAAGGAAGAGGGTTGGTGAGAGGACAGAACCTTGTGGAACCTCAGAATTGAATGGTGAGAGGATGGGGAGCCATCCACTATCACACACAGTGTGCATCCAGACAGAAAGCTGGCAATTCAACTGAAGTGCTGAGACATCAAATGGTGGGAGCTTGCTTAGTAAGCCTTTGTGCCAGACTCAGTCAAAAGCTTTGGAGATATCAAGTGCAACTACTTGAGATTTTCCAAACTTCTCCATGGCATTTGTCCGGAGATGGGGTATGTGAGTAGATCTGCTGTTGATTTGATCAGCAGCGATGGAATCCATACTGGTGGTCGTTTATTAGGGTGCCTTCAAGGTAGTGTAGGAGTTGGGAATTGATGGTTTTCTCCATTATTCTAGATAGGACTGAGGTGAGTGAGGGCGTAGTTGGATGGCAGTGATGTGTCGCCCTTCTTGGGAATGGGTTGAATATACGCCAGTTTCCATGCTGTGGGACAGAACCAGTGGACTAAGAGTATATACAGGCGGCATAGGATAGGAGTCAGATCTGGTGCACAAACTTTTTGGACAATTGGAGGAATGCCATCAGAGCCAAAAGATCTCTTTCTGACAAAAAGGATATAGGGGTATTATATATATATATATATTGGGCAGCTGGAATGGTTGGGCGTCATTTACCATTGTCAGTTATGTGTGCATCGCATACAAAGTGTGAAAGGGATGGGAATAGTGCCATTAAGAAATGGCATGCAAAGAAGTTGCATATAACAGTATTTCATTAGTCTAGTTCATACAAGATACTCACCGAATTGTATGCCTCTTTCAAATACGCTTTCTACCTTCTACATAATTTTTAACCATTCTCTAGGTTCTGAACAGCATCTCCTCATCATTAAAAAATATAACTGTTCTTTTATATAATAGTATTAATGCAGCTTGAATAACAATTTTCTTATTTCTGTACTGTCCTCGTGACCGTCTAACTACAGTCTCCTATCAATCATTATACGTCGATTTTACTTTGTGTTTATGCCGAACTTATCTGATATATATATACACAAACAGCGACACATCTCCGCATACTTCCTATTGGTATTTTTGACTGTGTATGTGCTGTATTTTATAATAAGGTAATACAGCTTGAAAGTGCGGTTAATTCAAGGACCTTAAACGCGAGTGTTTCCTGTGCCTGTTGGTCTCCTGACTACTCTTAATATTGATCACGTGTTGATAAGTATTATTATTACATATGGGCATCTCCGTGGAGTAGATTCATCGTGGGAGGTCTAGTCCACCTTCCTCAAGGAATACGAATCATCCTTATGTTCTGTTCTACTATTTTTATCAGTGGTCTAGAGCAGCGTTTCTCAAAGTGTGGTATGGTCTACCGCCCAGTACATGTCCTCAGAAAAATATAAAAAAAATCAAATATGGCACATGAGTTGTTGAGAAAAATCAAGCTTATCAAGGATCCTCTGAGGTGAGTGACCAAGATGGTGGCAGGACTATGGAATGCTCCTTATGAGATCAGATTGAAGATTTATGGATTACAAAAATTGGTTGATAGGTGGAAAAGTAGGGATATAGTAGAGACACAAATGATTTAAAGGGATTTTTTATAGGAAAATTTCCAGTACTTGAATAGTGTGGTGAGATTTAGGAGTCATCTGTAAATTCAGTAAGCGCGTAGTTAGCAAGGACTTCCATTTCTTTCCAAGAAAGATCATCAATGCCTTTTCTCAGGGAGTGCCTTTATAATAATAATAATAATAATAATAATAATGAGAAGGATAGATATAATAAAAATATATTGATGGAAAGTTTCTTATTCACTAAATGTGGATAAGAAACTCCATCAAATGAAAATACGAAAAGTTGGCACTTTATTGCCGACTCTTCACATTTTCAGTTTCTTCAATTACTACGTCTCGTGATTTCGAAAGATACAAATATCGCAATTAAAATGTGCTATGTTCCAATTAATTAATTTTGTATTACCCACTGTCCACACATGCCACTAATGTGCTATTGATTCTTAAAAAACCTCTTCTGTGTCAAAGTATAATACCTAATAGTATACTCTGTTATAGTGTAATTTATTCAATAAAACATCCCAGAAGACATATGTCATATATTGCCATATCGTCTAAAAACCCCATATGCATTCAAAATAATTTAACTTACTATTGCTTGAAATAGAAGCAACCCAGTTATATTTCATCATGTGCTGCGATATATCATCAAATGTATGCATGCATGCAAATAATTTAACTTACTTGTTCCTGAGACAAACCAGATCAGCTGTGATCAATGGAAAATAAAGCACGTTTATCAACTAATTATAAAGTTATGAATATAAAAGGAGAAAATATTTTTGCTTTATATACGACTGAAGAATGTATAAAACAACTTCTTAAAATTAACTACAACTTAAAGGAACAATACTAAGAGACAAATTTAGCAGAAGACAGATTCACAACACTTTTGCTAACATTCGGTAATACAGCGCACTCTCAAGGTTGTAGAACTTACAGAAATAAATAAATAAATAAATATACATATATATTCACGTTTGCATAAAAAATATTGCTTTTAGTTAGATTCAAAATTTTTCTGAGAGCTTATATATATATTCACGTTTGTATAAAAAATATTGTTTTTAGTTAGATTCAAAATTTTTCTGAGAGCTTATAAGAATATATCCTTCGACATAGGGGATTGCCTTGGTTAGCACTACTTAAAAAAATAAACTCAGCCCACAGCACTATATATATTTGCTTTGCCTTTTATTAGTGCATGCACTGGCCTGACAGTTTGAACTGTTGGTTCGTATTAGAAAACCTAAGAGGGCAAAAACCTTCTTAAGGTATTCACTAATGAGCAATATAAATTTCTGACATAAGATGACTGCTATGTTTTTCTGAAGAAAAAAAAAAAAAAAAAACCCTTAAGACCATTGTTTCAGTCTGGCTAATTCATTTCAACTGGTAAATCCATTATAAAGATTTTTAACGTCACGATGAAAATGGAATCTAGGTTTTTCCACAAAGTGCACACGTTTTTGTTATTGGAAAATTATAAATCGTTTTCGGGGTATATAAAAAAATAACATGTTTCGTGTTACTTTTCTGCTGCAAAATGTTTTTTTTTTTTTTTTTTTTTTTTTTTTTGCATTTATAAACTTGACTATTTATAAACATCGATTTTGTAGCAGAAGTTGGAATCAGCGAGTAATAATTCAATAATTCTGCAAGCACTGCTTAACTTCATGGCCCTTTTCATGAAGTTAGAGATCAGCAGAATCAGTGGCGCATCTAGGGGGGCACAAGGGGATCTTCTCCCTCAAAAAAAGAAAAGAAAATAAAACACTAGAAAAATTTCCAAAAATCTTTTCCTAATTAAAATTCATTTTTTTATTTATGTTGTGTCGTGTCTTCTATTTCTATACTACTTATGAAGTAGCGGTCACATAAGGTGGGAATACCCTATAGCTCTCGGGAATCACGGCCACTGTGAACGCAAAGCGAACGAAGTAGTGTTTGAGCGGACCGAGCGCTACTCCGTTTACCGGAGACGGGGAAGAAATTTTTGTTTAAATGTAAAAATTATTTTTTTTTTTTTCGAAATGAAAAGAAAAATGAAAATATAAAAAATATGTATTTCGTGAAAGGCCATTTGGTCATAATTTTGAATTTTTATTTTAATATAAGCACAAATATAAAAATATAGTATTGAAGGATTTTTAAAAAAATGCTGTTTTTTGTATATTGCTAGAAGACTGCCCTTATAAATTATTATTCTTGATCTTCAAGACCCATCACAAGAAGGCCCATCTTAGACAACAAAAAGTACATCGTATTATTATTTAAACCTTTTCATTGCTGGTATACATTCATCAAATCTATCAAGCAATGCATTCCATGATTCAACCACCCTCCAAACGAAAAAAAAAAAAAATATTTGATAACAATTTGAATGTTTCAATCATGCCATCCCATCATCTTCTGTTTGCAAAATTCTGCAGTTTGCATGCCTCCAGTCTATCCTCAACCAACACAGTATAACCCTAATATTTTGTCATCATCGTTTTGTATACTTTTTTCAAGATTACTTCGTCTCCTCCAAATCCTGATGAGATTTGAGCACAACAATAGATGTGATGTAATCAGAGCTTTGTACAATGGAATTACAGAATCATTACTCTTTTATATCTTTGGTCAAAGTAGTGATGGTAACTTGGAGGATTGCTGCAATACTAAGGAGGAGGTTGCAGAAATCCTCCGAGTTGCCATCACCAGCTTTGCAATATGTCTCCTAAACTTTAAATTTCTATTGCCTACCACTCCAAGATTCCTTACATTCTCCACTTCCTCTAGCATAACTCCACCAATAGAGTATGCAAACTCCCATCAATGGATCCCAAATTTCAAGACCTTACATTAACTTGCATTAAACTGACATCCTATTCATTTGCCCATGTGTCCAGCTTACTGAAATCATCCTAAAGAGCCAACATTGGCACTATTATAATATTTTCTAGCTTCATATAGTCTGCAAACAGTTGATTATCTCCCTGCAATCCAGTGAATATCACTGACAAAAAAGATTAAATAGCAAAGGCCCCAGTACTGAGCTGTATGGGACCCCACTTGTGACCTTTCTTTTTCCTTTCTGACACAACTCTGATATCATCAGACAGCCAGTTTTCCAATTTTTCTAACTTGATATATGCTGTAATTTAAATATAGACTTATCATGTAGCACCTTGTGAAATGCATTTGCAAAGTACAAAAAATGGCCGTATATGCCTTTCCCCTCATCAACCACCCTCGTAATTTATTATAAAAGACAAGCAAATAACTGAAACAAGAGAGGCTCCTTAACGAATCCATGCTGGTCCTCATAGATATTATCTAACTTTACTGAACAGCCAGGTCAACAGGACTGTCAGTTCCTCAGCACATTCTCTTAAAACATGGCAAAACTCCATCTTGTACCACTGCATATTGACTTCTAGATTAAACTTTCGATCCTTCCATTATGAAACCTAATTTTACACAATGTACTCCAGTAAACTCATAAATAAACAGTTCCACTTATCTACACCAATCTCTCAAACCCTATTTCCAACTAACAGGTATAACTCATCTACAATTTCTCCTTCTACTGACCACATGATGAAAGTATTTCCAATGAATAAATCATTTTCCTTGGTTTGTTGTCTCTTCTTGTATTTCATTTTTGTCTTCCTTACTATACTAGTCATTACTTTCTTGGCTTGAGTCATATTCTTTGTGCAACTGCTCTCTATACTTTTTATCCTATAACCTTTTCATCTAAGTTCCTGTTTGATTTCATTAGTCAACTTCTTTATACCTGACTGAGTATTTTTTTTTTCAGTTGAAGAATGTAATTTGTCATTATTGACGATATTTCTTAAAGGGTTCCCATACATTGCTAATATCTCTTCCTTCCAATTCTTTCAGCCATAGAACTTCTCCAAGTTGATTTCTAAGCTTATTATTGTCACCCCCCCCACTTATAATTCCTTTCTCCTCGAAACTTCTGAATGTCTATTCAGCCTTCAAGTCAAAACTGCATGGTTCACTCTCACTGAATAGCAGTGACCATGCAGTCTTGATTTGACTTGAACCATACTAGGACTAAATTCAAAACTGATTCTCAAGTTTGGTATTTGTCAAGAATTCCATTCCTTTACTATTGTATGGTGCTTCCACTGTCCAATTTATATAGCTACATTTAAAATCTCCTATAATAATTATTTACTTTGTGACCAAATCTGCCTAAACAGTTCCTGTCCATCATCCTCTGTATTCCTTGGCCTATAGCAACATCCCACTAAATATCTTGTCCTGCCTACCTCCACCTTCAAAACTATTATTGTCATTTCCTTCTAAATTCTATACTCTGAGAAACACACACATTAGATATCATAAGTAACAATTCACCACCCCATTTATCCTTCCTATCCTGCTGAAATATGGTATACTTTTTATTCCTGTTAGACCATCACCTGTCAACCACATTTCACTGATTTCAATAATCTTTTCTTAGGTTGACATTTCAATGTCACTGATTCATCTATTTATTCCTGATACTCCTGGCTTTTGTGGAAAGAAACATTAGTGCATTATGAGTATTTCTATACCTATTATCATTCCCTCCAGTCTCTGTGGGAGAATGTATGGTATACATTTCCAGATGTCTACATCCTTTCATTCAAATACAGTCCATCTCTTTCATACAGCTCTTGTATCAAATGGACTACAAGCATCCACATATTCCAGACCTTTCCTATCAAAACATTCTTGCTATAATGTCATTTATTATTGTTGCTCTCTGATTCAATCCTGTCTTAAGTGGGAAATATGCTCACTATCATCCTTCTTGCATTTTTCTGTTGCACTAACACAAAACTCATATCTCTCACACTACCTGATTCAAGCTACCGCTCAGATCATTCATACCAACCATTACTATCATCTCATCCATTACTCATCTCACTTTATTGCTATAGTCACACTCTACTGTTCTTCCTGGCAAGCACTCCTCCACTTCTGTTCTGCAAACCATGAATCTCCATGTATCACTTCCATTCATACAGCCATTCATTCCTGGATCACCAAAATTCCTCACTCTCTCTCTCACTGTTCATTTTCATTTATTTGCCCTCCTCTAATCTCTGTATCCATTACTCCTCCAATATCTTGATTTTCTCTCATTCCTACTCTTGTCCATCTCATATCAGTTAGCCATTCAAGTTTCCTGGTCTCTTCCTTTATATGAATCAAATCAAGCACGTGTTTCCATTACTGACGTCTAGCATTGGCCCAGATAGGTTGAAACATCCTCTTACATATGGGATAATCGTTAAAACAGAACAAAATTGGTGTATAGAATATTTTGTTCTTAGACTGCACTAATTCATTTATTTGTTAATGACATTGAATATGGTTTGTAATGGGATATTCAGTTGTTTGAGGATGTAAAGTTGATAAAAGTTATAAAAAAGTGGTGCATATATCATGTCCCTTCAGGAATACTTACATATTTAAACAGACTAGCCAACTTTGACAATACGGATAAGCAGGATTAATGTTTAAATATCATTAAGTACAAAGAAGCTTTGTATTTTACAGTGCAGAAATTAAATGTACTGTATTTGTAGTAGTGTTTCAGTAGGTTGAGGGCTGGTCAAGCTTATTGGGCACAATCAGACCCCATGCTAAACAAAAAAAAGTAGAAAAAATTTGTTTATAATTAGTTTCTTTTTTTTTCTTTTGTAAAAGTATAATCAATAAATATTATTATTGATTATACTTGTTAATAGCATATATTCCTGAAACCTAATTATCTTAAAATTAGGATCCGCATCAAAATGATTTCAATTGTAATTGAGCTCTACATTTGCTATACCCAGTTGGGTATAGGAAATGTCTATGATTCTTAATGTCCTCTTCACAGAATCATATTACGAATCATAGGCAAGGAAGTTGTTGTTCCACAGTATAAGACTGTGCTAATATTATGGTACATAATTTTGGTCATCTGATTTAAATGAAGATGAGGAAATTCAAGAAGTCTGGAGATATGCAAGCCTAGTTGACGAAGTGGATATCAGTGAGCATAGGGTGCAAGGGAATGTCCTTAGGTGTAGTATGACGTTCACTACCTGGTATGGTGCCACCAACTTGCTTAATGGAAGCCTAAAGTGATATAGAAATGAAGATACAAAAAATAGTTTAACTATATTTTTAAAAAATAATTATTTTCAAAATATTATTAAAAAGCAATCAGCCTTTCTTAAAAGTTGCTTTGTCCGAAATATATCTTTCATACAAAGATAATTTAATTACCACTCACAGTTCAGTTACCTTCTCCAAGTTATGTGCATTAAACAACAATCAGCAATTGTGAAATGGTTTCCTAACATGCTCAAATGCAGATCTAAGACAAAAGCTAGTGCTTTTTTTCTTAATATCTAGTAATTTAAGCATAAAATAAAAATATTAAAGTGTTGAACAGTAATAAACTTATATAATACTTAATATCCATACATGTGCATAATAAATTTACAAATTTACTCCATCTCTCTTTCTCTCTCTCTCTTTTTTTTTCTAATGCCTGATACTTAGTTATTTGCGTTAGTTATAAAACAGTAATTATTTCCAAATTCAGAGATTTAAATATACTTATGTAATACTTAATATCCATGCATGTACATAAATAAATTTATGATTTTTTTTAGCGAGGATGTGTCAAAAGAGGGGTCTGGAATATGTGGATGCTAGGAGTGTATTTGAGGATAGAAGAGAGCTGTATGAAAGAGATGTGCTGCATTTGAACACTGAAGGGCTGAGGCATAGGTGGGAGATGAATTTCATTGCCTAATGTGAGGCTACTGTCCTGCTTATTAGAAGCCTGAAGTGGCTTGAAAAAGTTCCATGTTTGGTCACTGAACAATGTAAAAAAAATTAAAATTATATAAAATTAATAAAAACAGAAAACAAAAATTCTTAGCCCACCATGGTGCAAAATATACTATAAATTTGCAAATAACCTTACATGGGTGGGAGCAACATTAAAAAAAAAAAAAGAAAAGCATCTGAAAAGACGGTTGTCCTTGAGGAAAGTAAGAATGTTAGGGCTGGAGAACCAGAGTTGCCAGGGTGAATGGTAGTAGGTATGGCCTCTTGTGTGGATAGTCACTTTGGAGATGGGAGAATGCATTATCCAGAGACAAGTGGAGTCTAGAGGAAATAATAATAGGTACAGAGGTGACAATACACTGATGCTTCTTCATGCAAATGCCAGGAGTATCAGGAATGAATAAGTTGCATTAAAAGATTCAGCATGTCCTATGATTATTGGAATCAGTGAAAAATGGTTGAGTTGACTGAAGATGACGTCCTGACAGGAATAAAAGTAGAAGGGTACAGCATATTTTGATAGGATAAGAAGGGCAAATGAGGTGGTGAAGTGTTACTTTTGATAAGTTCTCTCAGAGTAAAGAATTTGGAAGGAAATTGCACTAATAGTTTTGAAAGTGTATAGTATGAGGTGGAGATGGACAATACAAGATAATTTAGTGGGATGTTGCTATAGATCAAGGAATATAGAGGGTGATGAGAGCAGGAAATGTTTAGGCAGATCAGTTTGGTGAGTGCAAAATGGATGATCATTATGGGATATTTTAGCTATAGCAGTATAAATTGAGCAGAGGAACCAACATAAAGTAGTAAGGGGAATGGAATTTCTAGAATTCTTGAAGGACAGATGTTTCAGGCAATATGTGGTAGAGGGAACATGAAGATCAAGAGTTTTAGATTTGGTCCTTGCATCGGAGTAGCTGATTGTAACTGAGATATCAGTCTTTCCCTATTGGTGAGCCTGATCATGTTCTTGATTTGGAGGCTGAATAAACATGCAGAAGTTTTGAGGAGAAAGGAATTTATGTGGAATTATAAGTCAGGCAACTATAACAGTTTTAAAAATTAGCTTACGGTGGTTTCATGGATGGAGAAATTGCAAGGGAGAGATGTTAACAGTGCATTTGGGCTAGTGAAGAAATATTTATCAACAGTAATGGCAAACAACATTGCTTAAGTGAAAAAGGTAAAATGATTTGGTATAAGGTGTATAATCAATGAAATCAAACAGGAAACTACAGATGAAAAAGAGGTTGTGGAAAAGTATAAAGAGAGAGGTGGAGAGCAGATGCATAAGGAATATGAGACTCAGACCAGGAGGGTGACTAGTATAGTAAGAAAGACAAACATGAAATTCAAGGAGAGATTAGCTCTACAGTCTAAGAAAAATTCCAAAAAATTCATTCATTATATGGCCAGTAAGAGAAATGATTGTAGACAAATGACTATTAAATGAAAAAGGAGGTAAAGTGACTAATGTTGATGATATAAAGCAGAACTGTTTAATGATCAGTTTATTGGAGCATTTCATCCTGAAAAGCAGGTTTTATTCCTGGAGAAATGGGCAGGATTGAAGACCCAGAAGTGCATGAGGAGAATGTTTTTCAAATACTCTGGAGACTAGGCAGTGGAACTGGATGGGATTTCACTGTATGCTTTGAGAACTGATACCTCCATTGATATGGCTGTTCAATGAAAGCCTAGCTGCTGGAGAGTGCCCAATGAGTGGAAGGAGGGTAAGATAGTACCACTGCAGACATTAGGAGTGCAAGCACTATCTTATAGAATGCAGGTGGGCAAATGAGGTTGATATTATCTTTGAAAGTCAGCATGTTAAAGGGCAGTCTTGCTTCAGTAATTTGCTTACCCTTTATAATAAAGTGATAAGAGCAACTGACAAAATTAAAAATGGCATATACTGTACTGCCATTTTTAATTTTGATGTATCATATAGCACCCTATCAAAGGCATTTGATAGAGTGCTACATAATAAGTTGATATTTAAGTTGCAATAGATGGGGTTAGATATTAGATTAGTGAAATGTATTGGAAATTAGCTGTCTGATAGATATGAGTTCAGCTTGATACAGCTCCCCCGTTTGAGAGATATCAGGAGAGCTGTATCAAGGAAGAGGAAGATCACAAGTGGGGTTCCACAGGGATCAGTACTGGGACCTTTGCTTTTTAACCTTTATGCCAATGATATTGTCACTGGGTTTCAGAGAAATATTCCATTATTTGCAGATGATGTGAAACTAGGAAGGATTATTAGTAATAGTGCTGATGTTTTCAACTGCTTTCAACCTTTATAGCTTATTCAATAATCTGGAAAGGTGGTCAAATGAATGTAGGATATCAGTTTAATACAGCTAAATGTTAGGTCTTGAAATTTGGGATCCACAGAAGGGAGGCTGTATACTCTATTGATGAATCTATGCTAGAGGAAGCAGGTGAGGTAAGGAATCATGGGGTGATTGTTGTTAAAAATTTGGAGTTTAGGGCTCATATTGCAAAGGTGGTGAAGGCAATCCAGAAGACTGTTGCAACACTAAGATGGACTTTGACCAGTAAGTATAAAAGTCGTGATGCCACTGTATAAAGTCCTGATCAGGCATCGTTTCGACTATTGTGCCTAGATTTGGTCATCAGAATTTGAAGAGGATAAATTAACCCTGGATAGGATATACAGGCATATAACTATAATGATATCAGTTTGGTGAATTTATCCAAAAGAAGGGATGACATGATTGAGACATTTGAACTATTTAGAGGTATTTACAGGATTGACACAGGAAGGATTTTTTTTATATAGCAGAACAAAGGAGAGGAACAAGGACAAGAGGCCATTCTTGGAAGTTGTGAAAGAAGGTGGTGAGGAGGAAGGAGGGTGAGAGGTGGCTTTTTTTGAGTGGAGGGTGGATGGACCATGGAATTCATTGCTGATACCACTCCTTAAACCTGAATGGGTTTAAGGAGTGGTATAATAAATTTTACATTGTTTAAGATGGACCTCCTGCAATAAATCTCATGACTCCACGGTGGTCTGGAATAATAATAATTATTATTACTACTACTACACAGGCAAATCCATGGAATCTGTAGACTCATCAGTAAAGGTGCTAAACATTTCATTAGCATTTGCACAATAGCTGTCATACTTTTGCTTTTAACTCATTTACTGACAAGGGATCCAGACTCTGGTTACCAAGTCCAACTCATTTACTGACAAGGGATCCAGACTCTGGTTACCAAGTCCATTCATTCATTACTCTTCGACCCAAAATACTAGTCTTCTCATCCTTGCTAACCATATTCTTGCTCAATTTCTAGAGATGAATCTGACGTTCTCTCCCCCACTAGCCCTGTACTAAAAAAAATTCCTGTGTATCAATTCTATAAACACCTTTAAGTAAATTGTATGTCTCCATCATAACTCTGCTTTTTTGCTTATTAACCATTTTCTATAACCCCACAAATCTTAACCTCATAAGGAATATTTCATAGACCTGCCAACATTTAGTCGATCACTTCTGGATCTCTCCACCATCACTCAAGAAACCTAGGTGATCAGATCTGTGCAGATGAGGCCTTATAAAAAAGGAATAATAATCTCCTTATCTCTGCTTGTAGTCTTCTTCAATAACCAGGTAATCCTGAGTGGCTGTTATAGCCACTTTTCCAATATATCCTCTGAAGCTGAACTCTGCATTGGCAAATCCCTGGCTACAATGATGGGGTAATATTCTATCAATGTGGTACACAGCTGGTAATCTTTTCATCCCAAAATGGATATGACCTTATGCTTTGTCCCAATAAATTGCAGCCTTTCTTCTCTACTCATACCACCAGTTTACTTAAATCTTCCTGAAAATTTCTACATAATCTTTTTTTTTTTAACTATTGCTCTACTCAAATTTGCATCATCAGTAAACAACTGAGCATTTCCCCTCAAATCATTTCCTATATCATTAATACACAAATTGAATAGAAGTAGCCCAAGTACAAACCCCTGGAAAACACTGCTGATCACATGCCTGAACTCTACTACTGAATAAATTATTGCCCAATATCTCTCCATCAGCCATCCACCTTCTTATCCACTTCAACTTCACATCTATCCCCCATTTTCTGCAATTTATGTAAAAGAATTCCATGTGGAATCCTCTCAAATATCTTTCCAAAGGCTATTAACTTTATACAACTCAGCTGTCACTGTATTATACAAAAAAGTAAGTACCGAGGTATGACCCTTCAACAAAACCATGCTGTTTCCCATATACTATCTATCTTCCTATCTTCCCTGGATTTTTTCCATTAATCAACTTCTCCAGTACTTACCAGTACTCCTGAAATGCTGATCAGTCAATAATTTGCTGTCTCAGTTGAAGCCTCCTTTATGCAATGGAGTTATTTTCCTCTACTTTCTACTCCCTTAGGACCCACTCAGAACTGAGTCTAAAATTTAATAATCTGGTTACAGCTACTGCTGCCCTAGCACATTCTCGTAATATGCAAGCTGATATACCATATAATTCAGCACCTGACATCAAGGTTTCTGTAATATTCAATGCACCTCCAGTCTCATCTACTCCAGTTTTCACACCAGTCCCTGCCATTCTTGTTCTGCAATATCTCTCCATCTGGATGGCAAAGTGATCACACAATAATTCAACTATTTTGTCTATTTCAGTTACCTCCCTACCATTGGAATTCATCAAAATTATTCTACCATAATCATTTTTCCTTTTACTTGCCATACCAAAAAGAAATTTCTGGGATTAACTTTGGCTGGCATAGAATTTCCTCTCGTACTCTCCTCCTCACCATAACAGCACCCTTCTGGCCTGTACTTTGCTTGCTGATCATCACCTTTCTCTTTAAATTCCCTCCACGTTTTTTTTTTTTGCAGCTCCTGCTTAATGATGCTACTCATCCATTTAATTCCTATTTGATTTATCCTCCTGATTCTAATTATTCACTGGGAATGATAAATGGGTGTTTGAAGGAGATAGCAGCAGGCTACTTTGTTCAAACATCCATTTATCATTCCCAGTGCCATATGAACATCTCCTTGCAGTTTCTTATGCCATGTCATTGCTCCAAGTAGTCTCCTGAGTTTGTCATAATTATCAGCTCTGTAATTCCATATATAACTGAAAATTCTTCAAGTTTTGCCACCTCCCAGGTTAAAACTACATGACCACTCTCACCAGTTGGTGGCAATGTAGTCATCTTGGTTATAGACAAATCCTCTGATGCAGTTACTAGATCTAGCATCATCAAATCCCCAGTCCCTTCCATCACATGCTGTCTAGGGTAACTATTCCTTAGAAAATGCGTAATTTCCATTTCGTTCTGTCCACATGTCCTTTCATCCTTCCAAACTATGTCTACAAGTTAAACCCATAATCATTACTCACTCTCCTCTCAATGAACTTATTTGTCAATACATATCATCTACACCACTCTATGTATCCCCCTGGCCTAGCAGAAACAAACTATATATTCTGCCCTGTTGATCTCCATCCTCCATCTCACACTGAACTGCCTCAAATGCACTACTTTTCACTGACCTCCTGCCAAATTCCTTCTTTTTTTTTGGCTGCAGTTCTTCAGCAATATCCCTTCCACCATCCTTTTCTCTATATCCTCCCTGATTCTACCTCACTATATCATATTGTCTTCTACTGCACTTCACATTCTACAGACTATATCATCTTCTGTCAGCTATGTCTCACTAATGCCAATAACTTTTGGCCAGGAAGAACTAAACAATTCCAAATACTTCTCCCTCTTGTCTCAAATTATTCTGGCATTAGCATACATAAAGTGGTAGGCATACTCACTCTCTCACTCATAGGTACCAAATTACCTTTATGCTTTTTATTAACTCTTCCATTCTTATTTGTTACCTGCATTGCTACCTTAAGCATTTTCTGTTCATTCTCGCACTCATCTCACTGGCACCTGTCTCAACTGCCCCTCCCCTTCCTCCAGGGCTCTAGTTTCCCTGATTTTTGTACCTTCAATCTCACTCAATTCAACAGCACTTTTTTTTTCTGACTTTGAACAGAAAATCCATTCAAGTCCTTTCAACCATCAAACTCACTTCACATATTCACAAACTCATCATCATGATCCTCCTCTTCTCAGACAGTGTGCTTTGCATTATGGGATACCAAGGAAACGGATGTGAAATCACTTGCTTTTTCTATATAAAAGTAGCCCAGTCATGAAGATGTTTCACATGCAAACTTTGTTTTCTTACTTGGATAAAGAGGTTAAACAAATCACTCTTGCTTTCAAACCAAGGATTCACTCACTCTTGGTAAAGAATGAATTTCACAGATGCTATACCACATGAAGTTGCTATCAAGTTGAACTCTTTGAACAAGGAGGTCATGAATGCCATTGTTCTAGTTCACATGCCACACTATGAAATGTACTGTACAGTAATTTGGATTGGGGATGCATTAAGTGGTTAACCTACCCACTCTCCAACCAACACATATCGGTTTCAAATCCCACTGTGGAAGTTTGAGATTGTCTTTAGGTGGGAGATGAATTTCATCACCTGTTGCAAAACCACCATTCTGCTTATTCACCTCAAGTAGCTTGAAAAAGTTCCATGTTTGGTCTCTAGAGTAGGATAACTAGACTATGTAAAATATAAATAAAAATACAAAAAAAAAAACAATAAATAGCAAAAATTATAAAAAGAATTCCTTAACCCGTCCACAGTATTGATGTATTATAGTTTACATCTTTTCATGGGTGGGAGAGGGATTTAAAAAAAAAAAAACCACAAGTAAACTACATCTAATACAATATTATAAGAAATATCACTTAAAAAACTTTTCCAGACCAGAGAGTCCAATCACAGGAGTTTCTACCAGGCACCCACCCATCAATCTACGAGTTATTTTCAGGATGAGGATGTTTGATGCAGCTAATTTTTAACAACAAATGATTGTAAAGGATAACTCTTCAATAACATAAGCCAGTTTGTACGATATTGGTTAATTCAACTTAAGTTGGAAAACTTGTGTCCTAGACATCAATTTTTCTTGTATTCTACAAAGGTATTCAAATTCATTTTTTTCTGAGGAAAGGCATATGCAATTCTCCTAAATGCAGTATCAAGGCACTGGTCTTGAATAATTCCAGAAGAAAACAAATCATATGGATCAGAGCTGGGCTAAGGTGACCAGACCAACTGCATCCTGCACTATGTGATGAAGCAGGAAGTTTAAATTTTTATAAAATTTTGGAATATTTTGATGAGCATAAAGCAAGAAAAATTTCTTTATAATTAATTTTGTTAGGGAAAAAAATCCACTGATGCCCCCCCCCCAAAGTAGGGAAAGGCTATTTAGCCTTAATCAACTTTGAGAACCAGAGTGCAACTAATTTTCACACTTAGCCAATCCTAGATAGTTAGTTCAAGCTAATCCATGTACTTAGCAGCTGGGAAAGAGTATGGTAGGCAAATGCCATCTCATGGTCCCTAACACCATATTTTGTGTGAAATAGTGCGAGTTTTAATGTTGATTTTCTTGAGTTGCAGGCTTAAAAACCTGAGTTTCTAGGAGGAAAATTGCACTTGTCTGTGTCAGAGATCAGCTCACTTGGGAATTTGGTTGAAGAAAGCTTAAAGAAAAGTTCCTCTAGCCAGTGTTAGAATCAAACTTAGAATGGTCTTCTTCAGGCAATGGATGCAAATGCCATTTACACTGGGCTACTACACAGGCATTAGTTTCTTTTCTTTTTTTTTTTTTTTTGTAAAAGTATAATCAATAAATATATAATTGAATTTTTAATATTGTTTAACAGCATATATATTCGTGATATGCAATTATCTTAAATTAGCAGTCCACCCCCACATCAAAATGATCCTTGGGCCATTTTGATGTGGGGGTGGACATTTGCTACAGTTGGAAATAACATAGATTTTATATTTGGTACCATCACATTGGAATAAGAACAAACTATTACTCTCTATATGCATATAAATTTTATAGAGCAGTGACCATATATTGTTCAAGAAACATTGAACCAAAATTAGTGACTTGCTGTGGAAAAGGCCATGGATTGTTCACAGTTTAGAATGTCATCATTAATTTGAAAATTAGCATCAGCAAACATTAGTTTTTTGTAGCAATTTTGATGTATAAAAAAAAACTTAGTCACAAACAGATTGCATGTAGCCTGCAGCTTAATATTTTTCTGATGCTAATTAAATATGGAGGATCACTAAACTAAGGTATGTTCGTTGTACATGATCTCATATGTTCATACCACCACTCAATTTATAACTTTATTTTGGTCTAAATCAGGGTACAGCATTGTTAAATCAGTGCATTACAATACCATCATTTTGGCATTCTGGAAAGTGAAATGACAAATTAAGAAAGAACAGCATATAAAATATTTTTCCCTGGAGAAAAAGTTATATCCTACAAGAAAGCTAATATTATCTTGATTTCTCCCACTTTGCCTCCCTCTCTCTCTCTCTTTCTCTTTTCCTCATATTTAAACAATGCATTTCCCTTTTCTTGCTGTCATATAGCATATATAAAAATTCTAGTAATACAAAATGTTTATGATTGAATAAATAGTGGAAAATATTGTGCAATGTTGTTCTATTTTTTTCAACGCAGATGCCATTATAGAACATTTAATAAGAGTAGAGTTTCACTAATGTTAGGAAGCCTGTATTAAGGAGTCAGACATGCTAAGGAGTGCTGACTTATTTCAGATTTGGCAGAATGACACCCTGGGAGCATGGAGAACCTATTTATGTAAGTCCTCCTCACTTGTACCTGGCTAGGGATAAGTGTGATTTCATCACTTTACTAAACAACTAACTTGTCGAAATCTGCTCCAACAAACATTCCAACTAAGTAACAGTTTTATTTACTAATGTTCTAAAACTGGTGGTAGTATGCATATACTGATTATTGGCAATGCATGAGACTAGACAGTTTAAAACTCAGCTCTAAAACATTGCCTGATTATAAGAATGCTGCTTTTTTAATATCTATTAATGATCAGTTTTTAATCATAAAAATACATTATAAATCATTTCTCATATAAACTAGGGTGATGATGCATATCATATTTTGCATGCAGAAATTTCAGATGTTACTGCAAGCATTCACATTAAATGCTTGTTTATATTCACAAAAGTTCTGTTTGATCCAACACAAAAACTGATAAAGTGAAGTAAAACAGACACAAACATGGTAATTGTGCAGAATGCCTGTGATAGATATGTAAAGCATAATCCCCTTTTATGACATTTCATTTTATACATCTAGAAGCAGCAATATAACTTAGCTGTAATCATTAAAGTAAAAGATAAAGATCTATCGTTGCTTTATGCCAAATAGGCAAAAATATTTATCTTGAAACTTTATTAAAAAAGTTTTGAAAGTGATTGATAACTTAAAAAAATACATAAACCTTCAGGATGGAGTCATCCTGGTAATCTATTAACCTCCCTACCAGCCAAGGTGGATGAAATAGTGAGACCAAATTGCACTTCTTATCCATTTTATTCAATAGGTGTTAGAGAATCGTATCCAGATTTAGCTGGACGTATATAGACGTCATGGCAGGTGGTGGTAGTAGTGGGGGGTAATTAGATGAATGAATTATGCCTAAAAGCCCATGTATTCACTTTTTTTTATTAGTACTTTTGATTAAGAGTTCACTAGTCTAACAAATGCTTCAAAATGTTTATTCTCTTGTGAAACCCAAAATTTATATATGCTTTTGGGCAGAAGTTGTTTTTTATGAAGTGGTATACTAAGCCAACTCATGCTTCAGGTTTGCATTTTCATAAGCTCTCAATTAGTTTTTTTGAAGCATTTTAAAATTTCAAGGAATTTTTTTATTTACTTAGTAAAAAAAATGATTGATATTTATTTTTCTTTCCTTTAATAAATTTCATTGCAAAGGTAAAGATTTTAGGCACTGCTCTTCATTAATAATTAATCACATTTTTTTTTATTGTTGTATACCGTGATCATTTCAAAATACTCCTACAAAGAAATTTAATATTCCTATTGGGTTACTGCATTTGAAAGCCTAAACAATGTGGTTTTGTAGAAAGTTTTTTAACTTGGGTATATTATGTATTCAAGATACCAAGTAATTTTATATAAACTTAGTTTTTAATCCTATTTCCCAAGTAAGCAAACAGACCAGTCAAGTTTGCGCTTGCACGTAGTGCAAGTCTGAGGCAACTCGTGGTAAAGGTGGGTTAAGCTCCGCAAGGGGATGTGCTTTACATTAAGGGAAAAATACAAAGGAAAGTGATCAGAGCTTAACCCACCTTTACCATGAGTTGCACTACCACAAGTTGCATCAGACTTGCACTACATGCAGGCGCAAACTTGACTTACTGGTCTATTTGCTTACTTGGGAAATAGGATTAAAAACCAAGTTTATATAAAATTACTTGGTATCTTGAATACATAATGTGGTTTTGATTTACCAACTAGTACATTACTGTCTTTGAATAACTTCAATCTTGCTAATACTTTTCACTTTCTGCACTAGTCACTATTTTCTACTGTTTTCTTTCTTTCTTTCTTATTTGTTTAGCTGGCTTGGTTGGCTGAGTGGTTAGGACACCCACTCTCCAATCAACAGACTGCAGGTTTGAATTCTGCCATAGGCATAAATGTTTGTTGTTGTCTTTAGGTGGGAGATGAATTTCATCATCCAGTGTGAGGTCACCTCCTCACTTATTGGAGGCCTAAAGGGGCTTGAAAAAGTTCCAGGTTTGGTCTCTAGAATAGGGTTTCCAGGCTATGTAAAAAAATAAATAAAAAATACAATATACATATATTGTATTTATGTATGATATATGTATGTATGTATATATATGTATGTATGTATGTATGATATATATATATATATATATATATATATATATATATATATAAAATGATAAAAATAGAAAAAAATTCTTAGCCCATCCACAGGAAAAAGTGTACTATAGGTTTGCAAATAACATTTTGTGATTAGGAGCAACATAAAAAAATAAAAGAAAACCCCTTCTGCATTATATTTGACCTGCAATTTGACTAATATGAAAACATCTTTCATGTTTCCAATGAATTCTGAAACTTCAATACCAATTTAACACTTATTTACATTTTTAAAAAGAATCTTTCTTTGTCTGTATACTGAAAAGACAATATTGTGACAGACCCAAGTGAAGTTCCATGACTGCTATTTACTATAAGTGGTCACGTTGTGAACTTTGAACTACTACAATTCCCAATACTGTGACTTTCCTTTTCTTTCTCCTGAGTGTCTGAAAGAGTGATACTATTTTTCTAAGATGCACTATTACAAGTTGAAGTTCAAATTATGTATCATCCAAATGCATATATAGTACAAAAACTGTATGAAACCTGTAATTCAATAATTTCTTTTTTCTAGATGTAAATATTCTATAATTATGAGAACAAAATTCATTATATAAATATTATGATTCACATGGGCTACTTTCATCTGTTACCATTTTTTGCAATTCATTTTTTTGCTTAAGACAAAAGTAACATTTAAATAACACTCACTCTGAATAAAAAAATCAAAAGGCCCAACATTTTTAAACAAATTCATTCCATTTTATGAGTATTCTGTATGATTCAGTGGTTAAGCATCTTAAAGAAATCTACTCTTATAAGTTTCCTTAATGCAACTGCTAAAATAGCTTAATTCAAAATACATTACTTGTCAGAAAAAACTGTGCAAAAATTCCCAGGTAGCATATTTGTGATATGAACTGGATTTGAATGCAAAAGAACATCTGAAACTGATGGTTATCCTGTTTCATCCTTGATGACATAACATTTCAACAACACAAGTAGATCCTGTTATGTCATGGTAACAGGTAACGTGGTAACAGGAATTTGACATTGCCATATTATATAGAGAAGAAACATTAATAATAAAAAAAAAACATTAATATATTTTTATATAACATGAATAAGAAAATAGTTTTCCAATCTTCCAATCGAATAATAATAAACATAATAAATACAAATTCAGGAAGTGAAGATTTGGAACCTGGGGTAACAGTTCGCAGTAGACTGAAGTTTAGAGGATACACTGCAAGCATTGCAATTCTCTACTTCTACGTAGGGATTGACAAGCATGTTGTTATGTGGAAACACTAGCAAGTGTCCAGAGATGACTGACTGACCAAACCAATATTAGGAGTCTGGAATGGTTATGGGGAAGAGGTTGAGAGACTGTAAATTGCAGAGTTTGGTGGATAAACAAAAAAGAAGTGATATGATTAGAGATAATTAAGTCAGTGGATGGATTTTGCTTGCTCACTCAATGAAGGTTGTCATAATAATGGTGGGTAGCTAGTCTCCATCCTTCACTGATAATGAACTCAAGCAATCAAAGAACCAAGGCTTTGAATGAAAAGGATAGTATGGCAGACAAATGCTGATATCTCATAGACCTGAAATTCATATTATTATCTGTAACAATGTGAGTTTTATAGCTGATTCCTATTATGTCATCAAGGATGGACCTAGCCATTGTAGCTCAGTGTCAAGACGCTGTTTCTAAATGTTCTATATTCAATTTCAATTCATATCACAAATATATACCTATAATTTCAACCTAACAGTGCATTATAAGAATGATAGGTGAAACAGAAACTGAATTATATATACTGTATATACCTACCTCATCATTTTAAAATAAGGTACATTATGCAAGTTTGCTTCTCAATACCTCTCTCATAAATTAAAGATGCCAAGAAATTATATTCTAGATTTCATCCTTTATCCAAGTGTAAGCAAAACAAAGTTTGCACATGAAGTCACTTAATGACTGGGCTACTTGTATATAGAGACTAATGACTTCACATCAGTTATGTTGGTATCCCATAATGCAATGCATATATTCTTATGGGCATGTATAATGCTATGCATTATGGAAAGGACTACTACCCAGACCAGTTTCAACCATTATTTAGCCATTGTTGGCTCTTCAGGAGGATATGAATAAGCTGGAAATGCGGGTATGTGAATGGGGATATCAGTTTAATCAGTGACAAATTTTAGTGTCTCAAAATAAAATGGCAAATTCATTTTTCAACATAGAGAGAATTTAATTCTATTATAATATGTGTGCTTGTAATGATAAAAAGTTATTTTTGACCAAAAGAACTATTGGAATTGGAGAGATTGACTTCAATTTGGGTTTATATAGGTCAAATTTATTTGAAACTAAGTAAGAAAATACCGACAAGTTTCGGCCACTTAGCTGTTTGGCTTTTTCAGGGTAAAAATAGATGTAAAAATTTAAACGCTAAAACTGTTTACTAAAACTATTAATGAAGGAAGAACCGAATACAATTGTATTTTTTACAAAAAACAGAAGAACGCGTACATCACACGCATGGAGCATGTATAATCTCACTTGTTATTATGTAGGAACATTCTGTAATTAGCAGCAAGATTTAATTCTGCCATGCTTAAAGATCTTATGAGGGTCTTCCAAATATCAGGCAGAATTAATCCTTGGTTTCTATTTAAGTTGTGTTTAGAACGGATCACAGTTATGGCTTCTTTTATGATTCGGGAGCAGAAATCCTCCTCTAAGTAGGGCATGGAGCTTTTGTCCCATTCTATGGTATGGTGTGTCCTGGAGAAATGAAATGTTAACCCCGAGTTGTCTTCTCTGTTATTGTTTACGTTAAAGAACTAGTAATTAGTTTCAAATAAATTTGACCTATATAAACCTAAATTGAAGTCAATCTCTCCAATAGTGCTTTTGGTCAAAAATAACTTTTTATCATTATGAATAGCCTCCATGGGGAAATAAAACACCAGGTATGTCGTTTTGAGCTACTTAAATGTAAAAAAGCCAAACTGTTAAATCACCTTACTTTTTTGAAAAGATGCAGGAACTACAATATCATTCCTAAGTTTCTTATTATGAAAGAACGGTTCCATTCACGAAGAGCTAAGCATATATATTTTAAAACATCCTTGGCACTTTTACGTGAGTGGATACAACATATTATATTTGAATTAAGCAAAGTAGATATGCAATGCTATCAGATTTACGAAAACATCTCCAACAATTTAGACCAAAACCTATGGTCACTTTTAGACAGGATGATAAATAATAGTTTTCACAAGGCCTTTTCAATCAGCAAACAAAGCCAAATTAAAAAAATTAACATTCTTTATGAATAAAGTCTTCAGTCAAAACCTAATCTGCTGGATAACACAGTAATCTTCAATTTCTCCGATCATGTTTTAACAAAACCAGAAGTTAGTATACTTAAGAAAGGGTTCAACTTTGCAATTACCCCTGACCAATTTCCTAAAGTTGACATCATATGCAACATAGAAAAGGCAGTTTCATCGTTACCGGAATCCATAGCTAATGATCTCAGACTAAAAAGCACTATCATTCGCTCTTCTTCAAGAGCTCCAAACAAAAATATCACTCCTCTAGAGAAAAGAGTTATGTTTAGGTTGAAGAAAAATAAAGAAATCATCATCTTAAAAGCTGATAAAGGGAACTCTACAGTAGTCTTAAACACCAGAGAT
The DNA here is from genome assembly GCF_054136105.1 of Typopeltis vanoorti. Taxonomy (NCBI): domain Eukaryota; kingdom Metazoa; phylum Arthropoda; class Arachnida; order Uropygi; family Thelyphonidae; genus Typopeltis; species Typopeltis vanoorti. The sequence goes on from NC_143562.1 coordinate 35,930,455, forward strand.
TACAAAGAAAATATCACAGACTTACTCTCTGATACATCATTAGATTCAGACCCCACAATAAAGAATCACAATGATACTAACAACTTGTTATGTAATATGGACAGCTGGCCAACAGACTTAAAACGAAGATAAAAGTCAATGCATCCACTAATGCCGAGACGATATGGCTCTCCCAAAGTTCACAAAAATGGAATACCACTACGTCCTATAGTTGATGAAATTAATTCTCTAACTTATTTATTATCGAAACACCTCGCAGGTCTCCTTAAGGCACACATCTGTAATTTGGATACCTACATAAGAAATTCACAACATTTCGTTGAAAAATTAAGTAACATCTTGATCTCCAATACAGACCTTCTTGCAAGCCTGGATGTTACATCATTATTTATAAATATTCCAGTAGATGAAGTAATCAGCATTTTGAGAAACCTCTTCCCTCAAGACATTACTTCTCTTTTCCCATCATTGCTTAAAATCTAATTTCTTCGTATGGAATAAAACGATTTACCAACAATAAACAGGCCTTGCAATAGGCAGCCCTCTTTGTGGATCTCTTTATGGAGAAACTTGAAAGTGAAATTTTATCTCAACTAGACCGTAAACCCACAGTGTGGTGGAGATATGTGGATGACATTTTCATTGTATGGAAAACACAGAAAAGGATCTGTTTGATTTTCTTACCAAGATCAACTCGTTCCATCACAAAATTAAATTCACCTTAGAACTTGAGAAAGAAAAACAATTACCATTTCTGAACACTTTAATTAAGAAACAAATGGATGGACACATCAGCCTTACAGTCTATCGCAAACCAACCAACACAGGTCAATACTTGCACTTTACATCTTCACACCACATTTCTCAGAAACTAAGCATCGTACACAGGCTAAAAATAGAGCCTCTCTCATCACTACAGAAGATAAAGACCTCAAAGATGAACTATCCCTGATATCAAAAAACCTTATAAACAATGGTTACCCAAGAAAATTGATCAACAAGATACTTTTCTGTGACCCCCCAGCCATAACAGTGATCCGTTTTAAACACAACTTAAATAGAAATCAAGGATTAATTCTGCCTGATATTTGGAAGACCCTCATAAGATCTTTAAGCATGGCAGAATTAAATCTTGCTGCTAATTACAGAACATTCCTACATAACAACAAGTGAGATCATACATGCTCCATGCATGTGATGTACGCGTTCTTCTGTTTTTTTGTAAAAAATACAATTGTATTCGGTTCTTCCTTCATTAATAGTTTTAGTAAGCAGTTTTAGCGTTTAAGTTGTTTTACATCTATTTTTAATAGATGTAAAACAACTTAAACTGAAAAAGCCAAACAGCTAAGTGGCCGAACCTTGTCGGTATTTTCTTACTTAGTTTCAAATAAATTTAACCCATATAAACCCACATTGAAGTCAATCTCTCCAATATGTGTGCTTGCTTAAACATTCTAGAAAGAGATAAATTTTATTTTTATAACAAAAAATAAAAAAATGAGAAATTACATCTGATTAGTTTTAATAGGATTGGTATTGAATAATGTGTTCTATTATTTTGATTATTTCCAACTGAAAACATTTTTATTCTTCTTCTTCCTTTCCAGGTTTATAGGCCAAGTGGCCTGTTTCAGACTCAATTTCATCGTTTTAAGGGTCTTCCTCTGCCTTGGGTACCTTTTGGGTGGTAATTTAGAATTTGTTTAGGTATTCTGCTTCTATTCATTCTCAGTACGTGTTCTTTCCATTTTTCTCTATAGCAAATAACTATTTCATTTAGGGAATTTGTAATTCCAAGTTAATTTCTGATTTTGCTGCTTTTCATTGTATCCATTATTGTGACTCCTTCAGTTCTGCACAGAAATTTCATTTCAAATGATTCAATTCTTCTTTCATCTGCTTTTTTTTTTTTATTGTCCATATCTCACTGCTATAAAGTATGGTAGATTCTTATTCATGTGTGTTTTTGTACATAATTGGGTTTAAAATTTTTATTTTTATAATGCCTGTTACTTTTTAAAAGTTTGATAGCTTTGGTTCTATATCATATAGAATATATATATATATATTAAATGAATAAAATATTTACTTACAATATTAATGTTTGGTGTATCCAAGGACTCCACAACCAGATTATGCTGACAAAATTTCATGACACTATATTTTAAATTACATGACGAAAAGAGGTCATGGGAATGTAGGAGGCACTCTGTTATAGAATCGGGCAGCACTACCTATCATTTTATTAGTTCAATTAAATATTATTTGAAAGTAAATGGCAAGGGTGTGAGGAATATTCTCATGCAGCTGAGTAGACACAATGCTGGAGAGGATGGTATGTGTGTGTGTACATGCATGCATGCACACACACACGTGCACATGCTGACATTGGATGAACTGAAAGTGTAAGTGTAACAGGTCTCCATTATGAATCCTGGGACTTCACTGGGGTTCAATAACTATAGCAACTACTAATATTTTGTGGATCAAGCACATGTGAATATCTGTAGTTAATAATAATAAATTATGTATGTGTTTACAATATAAAATGCACAAAAAATGCATTTCCACCAATGGTTTTAATATAAGGAAATTATTCCACTTTACTATCATAGGATGTGCTAAATTTAAATCTTGTGCAAATTATACAGAGAATCAACAAAAAAAAAAAAAAAAAAAAAAAAAAAAAAGAGGGAGCTACTTGATTTCATAATTATGGAAAATAAGAATGTGCTACCAGGAGATGGTGGTTGAAACTTAAGGACTGAGTTCTCTTAGAGCATGGAAAACCTTGCAATGAGTCTTGTGAGATAATAATAAAAGCAGGGTTAAATAGATCTCTTACAATTAGACAACTTCAAAAAATTCATATGATAATTAGCCTACAAGACTCAAGCCTTTTTAAGCCTACAATTTCATAGTTTTCATTTAGAAAATTTCTTTAAGTAGAATTAATTTTTATGTGAACTGTTCAGAATCTTTCTGCCAGTATCCACAATAATAATCTTAGGGTTTTTTTTTTTTACAGTATAATATTTAAACAAATATCACTGAATGCATTTTTTTTTCTACATAAAACTAAAGTCCTTTTTTTGTTGTTTCTTTTTATAGCTGGACCCACTGGGCAGAACAGAGAATGGTCGGCCACCTTCTGTGAAACAAGAAGGAAACCCTTTACTTTCCATCTCAGAGGTGACCAACACTCTCCTGAATCATGATTAATTTTTATTTTCCTAATGTTTCACTTTTCTGGATCCATCCAAGCCATTATTGAAGGTTACACTTTGCTGTAAATGATAATATAGTAGCAGAGACAAGAAACTGACTACATAGTGTACGTGTGCATACTTGAAGATTTAGTCATATAAAAATGTAAACATGAATACAATAACTGAAATAGACATTGGCAGCTCTTACCAGATAAACTTTTACTGTGGACTATAGCAAAGCAATGAAATGAAAACAGCTTTCAGTTTTCTCAGGCAGAGAAAGAATCGAAGAATATCATGGAATAAGTGATCATCCATACTCCAGTGACAAATTTCAGTGTTTTTTTTATTCTTTTCTTTTTCTTCCCTCTATTTCTATTTCATAATGGTAAAATACAGGGTATTCAGACACAATATTCCCCAAAATATACAAGATCTTATTTACATATAAATTGATGCTACATACTGCTAGAGAAAGAACAAATTGACATGTAGCTGGAAAAACTACAATATGTGTATGTACAGTATATTAATGAGTGAGAAGATTAGTGATAAAAGTAAGTTTGTGATTTCATGAAAATCTGTAGCACTAAGTTAGATGCAACTTCACAAAATTTACATGAAAGATACCTTTCAAAGGACATAGTTTATTCAGAAAAACAAAGTTTTGAACGTTTTTATTGAAAAACACTCATTTCAAGTTTCATAGCTTTACCAACCACGCCAACTTAAATAATTCAAAGTTTAATTGAACAGTTTAATTCTCATTACTATAATATTTAGACAATCTATTATAGATTTACAATGTTAATGAAAGATAATTTACTTGCATAAGTTAAGATTAATAAATAAGGCAAAGCTCATATCACATATTATAATTATTCAGTATTATAGGGGAAAATTTTCAGACTAAATACAAATTTTATCATAATTCTGAAAAAAAAAAAAAAATTCAATTTTTGATCAATCAAAAATATAAACAAAGAATTAGTAACCAGATGTTTTAAGGGAACGTGTTTAGTACATTATCATGAATTAAATAAATGAAAAATATTATAGCATTTATTAACTCTTGTATATTTCTTTCTTGTTACAAGGATATCATCAGAGAGGGAAGAAAAGATCCACGAAAACATTTAAAACTGACATGAGTTTAAGTAGCATGTGTTTACTTACATGTGTCTTGGTCACAGCTCTGAATAAACAATAGAACATACTATTAGAGTTTATGGAAAACAATGATTATTATTTTGAAATTTAAAAACAAGGTTGCATAATTAAAAAAAAAGATGGTTTTAAATTGTGTATGCAGTGAGAGATTTGATTTTTTTTATGTATTTAGGTTTGAATTAATACTAATCATATTAAAAAAATAACTGTAAGCAGTGAACTTTTTTTTTTTAACGTTGCTCCTATATGTGAGAGGCTGAAGGCCATATAAGTGCATTAGTGTGGCGTATATGAGATGCAAGTGATGAAGTTTTTTTTTTTTAAAAAAAAAAAGTTGCAGGCTTTGGGAGTAATTCACTGGGAAGGCAGGTTGTATTAACAGATGCAACAGAATGACAGAGATCGAGGTGAATCTGTAAGAGTGGGATCATCTATGAGGAACAGATGATCAAATTTAAATCAATATGAGTGCAGAATCTTGGTTTGATTCTAAAGAACTCTAATCAGATTCCAGAAATTTGATGTAGTCCTGATGTTCTTGGATTCTAATCTCAGTAGAATGACCCATCTGTCTGATGGGTCATTCTGCTGAGGTGACAAGAACAAGGCACTTGATAAACACTAAACAAGGAGAGGTTAAAGATACAAAGAAATTATATACTTAGTTTTAATCCTTTCCCACAAAGGTAAAAAACTTTCTATAAGGCCAAAGGTTGTGATTTATCCTTGGAGAATGGCAGAAAAGGGGACAGTTTCCAAAATGGCAACTCTTTTACATCTGATTGAAGGATAATATTTATTAATATTTTTCTGGATAGTGGCTGCTGTTGGATTCACATTCTATAGTGAACTTAATATGGGAACACAAATGGAATTTATTTTCTCCAGAAATTGTAATAATTCCATCTCTGAGTGTGATCAAACTGTGAAGATATTGTTTGCAGAGTAAAGTCAGATATGAGGTGGACAAAAAATGGTACTAAAGAATTCACTTTTCAGATTCCATAAAACAGTCTCCAAAACTTGTGAAAGACAGACTATGACTGCTCCCACAATTTTCCTATATAATTTATTTTGTCACATGAAACAGCCTGCTTTTATAGTGAATTTAAATAAGTTAACAATATTTTCAAGGAAATCAGCCTGTGGAATTGAAGTTACTTGAAGTGATATTTTGGCAAATAGGGAAACTATATTAAAAAAGACATGACTATTTGATTGTCCAGAAAATATAAATATCTTTATCATTGAAGTTAATGCTATTTTTAATATAAGTAGTGTGGCCAGTATTTCAAAAGAGATTAGAAAGATACTTAACAAGACAGTACATGGGGAAGACTGTAGATAGGTGAAAAATGAGCATGTTGAATCTATAATTTATCAATAGTAGATGTATCCCCAGAATGCAACTCCCAACAATTTATTTAATTGACTTTGAGCTGCATCTCTGCTAATTATACTTATAGGCAGTTCCATCCCCAAATAAAATATGAGTTTATGATTATATTCCATGGTATTCATCAAGACAGTGGTATTACCTTTATCAGCTCTAGTGATGACACTATTATTGCTGCAGCACAAGGAATGAAGAGCTTATAGTTTTGAGAAGGGTATACTCAAAGCAAAACAAACAAATTAAGATTTGTTTGTTCATCTGTGCACAATTCTCAGATGTGTTTTTCTACGTCTACCATAATTTCAAAATAAAATATCTATTTATGGATTAAAATTGTTTTCATAAGATTTTCAATCTTGTGTAAATGGCTTGTTTGTTAAATTTATAATCCACTTGTTAAGAGCACAGGTGGGTAACAGTTTAATGGTGTTGTTACTTCTTAACTATAATAATTCAAACTTCTGAATAAATCTATGCTTGCATTAAGGTGAGCTCATCATGCTGAGGTCAATGATATTCTAGAGATTAAATCAAAATGATCTTAGCCAAGATTATTTTTGCAAGTGTTTTAGAGTTCTATAATTTGAGCATTATTTGTAAAGAACTGCTTCTTGATTTGATGGAACTAGTCTATTAAGAACTAGTCTATTAATAAATTCTGTGTACAGTGAGTGATATTAACAATTTATGTCACCTGTATTGAATTGCAAAATGCTAACATTTGTTTCCTTTGAAATATAATAGTGTTTACTGAGCTGCAACTAAAACACAAGGAAGTAAACACATTCTATGTGACTCATGTCAGTTTTGATGCTATCAACTGATCTTTACTTCTCTCCTTGTAATACAGGAGTTAATTTATTTTTTTTTTAACATGCACTAACTGTTATTTAATTCATAATAATATACAGATGATATTAAAAACTGAACAGTCACTTAGTCTGTTATTCTAGAGGTTATTTATGCAATGAATATTAACCCTGCAGAGGTCATGGTTGAAAAAAGTGCAGCAGAGGTCGCGTGTATCTGAGAGATACATTCATTACTAGTATGTGCTAAAATGCGATAAAACTTAAAAAAAACAAACAAAAAAAAAACACTGCAAATATAATACATAATGAATCTAGAAATTATTGAAACAAAGAAAAAAACAACAACTAAACCAGTGCTATACTGACATTGGAGTTCTCATCATCGGACTCGAGTAACATTTGCCGAATCTCTTCAACATCTGATGGATTACTAATTGATATATTTTTTCCAGCCATTTTCAACGGAAAATAAAAAAAATAACTAAACCAATACTATACTGACATCAGAGGTCGTGGTATCTCTCAGATACAATTTACTATGAAATATAGCATTGGTTCATTCAGCTACTCATGACCTCCAAGCTATACACTGAATATTTGTAAGAATATTTATATTAAACAATTTGTTTGTATCTGTCAGATCAGTCGCAACCTCTGCAGGGTTAATTATGAAATATATTTATGTTACGGAAATTTTTTTAAAAATAATCAGGACGAACAATATGTGAAAGACAGAATTTCTCCCCAAAAAATTTAATAATACTGAAACTGAATAATTTCATATTGAGAATTAAAATACAGCAAAATGTTTCATAAAAAATACAGTTTTTAACTTGGAAAAAAAAACCTGATTATGATAAAGATCAAATTTTATAAACTGTAAATTGGAAATCTTTACTTGGAGAATACCTGATGTATTTAATGGAATATAGCATTATCCATTTCTACCTAAGCGTCTCTAATTTATGAAGCAGAGGAAAATATCAGTCTAAGTAATAATCAGTTGTTCCACCAAAACAAAAACTCTTAAGTTGAAGTATTTACACATTGTTTGGAAAAATCAAATAACATGCCACTTTGTATTACTGTTGGCATATATTAGAAATTAAAATTGAATAAAAATCTTTTGTTACCATATTCTTTTTCTATTGTTGGTCACATGGGCAAGAAGCTGATATTTGAATTCATATAAACGTAAGTATTCCAAATTAGTTAGTGGTAGAGCAGGAAAAATGTAATTAGAAGTTGTTTTTTCTAAAAAAATTAGAATTACATGAGCATTAATATACTACATATATAAGATTATATTTACATGTGCATTCATAATGATTTACTGATAATAGCTAATAATGTTTCATTAAAGGAAGACCAGCACTGCATCTCACAATATTTAATATAAATTTCAATTTAGGATAAGATATAACAAGCTACAAGCTTTTGCAAAAAAAATACATTTACATTTTTTTTTTTTTACTTACAAATTTAATTAAAACAGTGCTGTTATTATAAAAGTCATATAGCTTGATTGTCAGAATTATTAACCATCGTGTTTATCCAATTCTTGCTACCTATCCTCATGGGTTGTATAGAATACTATGCATAATACATGATTAAGTTTTGCATTATTATCAGCTTTCTATCAACTTTTTTTGTACCTGAATTAATTTGTTATTTGCATCATTCTGCCTAAATCTTAATCATTCTCCAAGTCTTTTTCCTACCATCTTGGCATGAAATACTTGTTTTCCTAGACATTTCTTTGCCATTCTATTTTAAGTGACCATGCCACTTAGATTAGCATTGTTCCCAAATTCTTGAATGCTAACAATTATTAATATCTTCATGAAAAAATAATATTATATTATATTTAGACGTACTGGCCCTGACAGAAAACAAAATCATTCACGGAGGATGTCACATCTGAAGGAACAATTCTTCTATCATGTGTGAAGTGTTCCTTCAGATATAGAGATGTATGCATAATTCCTATGCATACTTTTATTGATACATTCTGACCTTTGTCCAGAACCAATGTTAGGGTATATGTTGTCCCTAGGCAAGCACTATTTTGGAGCCCTAAATTCAAGAAAATATGCTAAATTAAAGACAAAAAAAAAGAGATGTTTTTATGGTTGAGATGTAATTTTATTCCCCAGATATGCTGTGAACTCCTCTTTTATAATTGCTTTCATTGTTTGTATCACTTGCTTTTGAATGTTTTAATGCTTTCAATTTGGAGAAAAAGCCATTTAGAGTAATATATTTCATTTGCACTACAAAAACTGTCTCATGGTATGCTACCCAATTTTTAGATTTTTTTAAAGGTGGGTCTTCCTCCTCTAAATTTAATTTTCTGGCTCTTAAAGTTTTCGTTGACAGTCAAACTTGTTTTACTCATTATGTTACCTGATCTCATAGGATTATTTTAAAACTTGCAGATACACCAATTTCATTGAAAATTTGTTATATGTAATAAATAATGATCACTCATCTTTATGAATACCATCATCAGACAATGCACTGTCACCACAAATACTAACAACAGAGTCTCCACTTAATGTGCAACTATTTCTGGTATGTCAACATATTAGAACATGTTGCAGCATGCAAAATTCCTACTCGTCACAAATCAAACAATAAAATCAGTCTCATTATTTTGCACACACATTATAATTTATTACAAATGTAATTTCATAATACATAACATTTATAATACTGTAACTAAACTAATTATGACAGAAATCATTTGCTTCAAAATCAAAGCAAACATTCTACGAGTATGTGTGTATATCTCTAATTCTCTTTTATGCAATTAAAAATTGAGTACTCTATCAGATCTTTTTTTCTCACATTTTTTTATCCATTTTATGAGTAAACTTCATTTTTCCTCTTCCCTTTTATACTTCACAGTAAAAATAACCTCTCCCTTTCTCTGGGATCATCCTATTATGCCAAAACTTGACATGATTTAGTTATTTTCTCACTATCTGATTATTCTTCTTAGTTCAAAATAGTCCAATTAAAACTTAATAAATTTCATGTACAGCATTTTAGGTTTTTCTCATTTCAGGACTGCTTAAAACTCATTTAAGAGTTTTAAGCAGTCTGTCTTTTGAAATTAAAGAAATGGATAGTTCTCTTATTTCATTTGTTCAATATTATAATTATCTTCAGTTTAATTTAAGTTAAGGGATATTACATCCCATATTGTTTCTTAGCCAAATAAGAAACTCAAAGAGTTTCATGCTGAATATAGAAACTATATAAAGTTCTTCAGTTGAATGTTTTTCAAAACACTTCTAAATACCATTATCATAGTGTCATCGTTTAAAAGGAGGAAAACACACATCTAGAATAATAATATAATAGATGTTACATTATTAAGCCAATATTTTGCATTGGTCACCAAGGCATTTTCATGGGCATAAAGATATATATATATATATATTCTCTATTCATACACACAGGCACACCAATAGAAAAGCAAACAATATGTAAAAGGCAGGATCCTAAAGTCGAGCTGACACACTTGATTGTCTCACGGTGGAATGCTTGTTCTGCTGAAGATCTCAAAATGACTGTCTACCAGATTTTGGGTATGATGAGGCAGCATTTGTCTAAATTTGGAGAATTTTTGTAGTACTGCAGCAGATTTCAAGAACAGTCTTTCATATCTGTATTTGCTACTGTATAATAGGGTCCTAGAATCTGCTATAGCACTACAAAATTCTCCAAATTTAAACAAGTACAGCTGTCTTCCCTTGCTCAAAATCTGGGAGACGATCATTTTGAGACTCAGCAGAGCAAACAAGATCTCATCACCACACCCACAAGAGGCAACAGCTAGAATTTTAAGATTCCACCTTTTGCATTCAGTTTTTGTTCGCTTTCCTATTATATCTGCAAGCATGGGTAGAGTATCTATCTTTGTACACATGAAGATGCAATGGTGACCAAAGAGAAATACTAGCCTAATAATTTAATAGCAAAATAAATTTAGTTAGTTTATTATTATTTCTAGATGTGCATTGTTTCCTATAAACAATAACATGAATGATAATTATTATCTAAGTATCTATACTAGACCATTATATTAAAATTTATTTACCAATTTAATATTTTAACTTATTTAACAAAATAAGCAGCAGTTAATGACTGCTGCTTATTTTGTATAATTTAACATTTTTTATAGATCTGTATCTTTATCATGTTTCATTTGGTTAATATTTGTTCCTTCATCATCACACTTTTCTGTTGTTTCCATCACTATTTTACTTAGAGAAATGCTAAATAGGGATAGCAAGCAGGAATACCCTTGCATAATTTTCTTCTTTTTTATTCAAATTCTGTTTCCATACTGGTTTATTTATTTTATAGTTTGTTATACAGGGTATATAGTAAATTTATGTTATACTTCAAGATCTTATTCTTAATCCAGAAATGCCATAAGAACATGGATTTGATTATCAATGATTAAAGAGCACTGGTAACATAGCTTGAATAAGACATGATATAACCAAACTAGCACTAACTATGGCCAGCTTGAATATTTATTGAAATTAATTCTAGTTATCCCACTTGAAGAATTATTTATTCTACTATGAAAGATGTAACCTTATGTAGACGTGTGGAGTCAACACAACTTGAAGCATCAAAAATTCACTGAATTAGTTCATCTGTTATGGTTATCCTTTACTTCTACGCCACACTATTTATATAATTCCAGAAATAGAAATCTAGAGGATGGCATCATATTAGCAATGCATCTGTAATTATATTCATAGAGAAATATTCTCTCAGAGGAGGAAAGCAATTTATTTTTATTTTGAAAAAATCCACTATAAATGCATCAGTTAGAAGTTGTGAGAAGATGGTTTGCAACATAATTACAAAAAAGGGAGAGTAAAAATTACTTATAATGGTTTCAAGTTTATTTTATTTCAGAAAAATCTGTCAAGGTATATGGTTTAATTTGAAATTAAACACATGAAAGGTTTCTCAACCTCTGAAAGCCTTGCACAGCATTGGAAATGTGATTACATCATGTTCGTATGAATTATTATAAAAAAGGAAAGGGATTAAAAAATAATGGAAATAGTGTGGAGGAATTGAGAGAAGGGAGGAGAAGAGGTTGTTGGTTATAGATCACCTACTGATCTATAACCAACAACAATGCCATAGCGGGATGGGGATACATAGACTTAGAGATTTATATGCATACAAACTAACACTAAAACAGTACCTTGTTGGTGAACCAAATATAGTGATGCAAGTGATGGTATGATAGAAGAGGTTGGGTTGCATCAACCAACGGCCTGCATATGTCCAAAATGTAAAATTTGCTGGAAATACTGACACACAATCCTTTGTTCAGTAATGAAGGATTGTATCAGTCTTTCCCAGACTGTCATGCACAGAACACAAGGCAGGTAGAAATTCTTTAGCAGCAACATGTGAACTACACTGTGGCATTTGGATAATGTTCTCCTCCTTATTTGCCATGTTACTTGTTCAGCACTTGAATATACATTTGGAAATAAGTCACTTTCTCCTGTTTGCCAGTGAACATCACTGAACATAAATTGGTAGTGGATTTTCCAATATCCAAATCACTGTGGATATTACTCAGCAGTAGCGGTTGTGGTTGCCATTACAAAATTTTTAAGGATAATCACGTCTGCATATTCTTCATTGGAAAGTGTGAAGAGCACATTGCAGCTGAAGTATACTATTTGTTTGTCTAATTCTGCATCATACAAATCATTCTAGTGGTGTTATGACATTTATGAGTGTGGAATACACTCAGGAATAAAATCTTGAAGTAGTTACATAAAAATCACACGAATACAATTTTTAATATTTTTGTTATGCCTTTTATAACTCATAGAAATTTAATTATATTTCAATTTCTATCAGTTGAAATAAATGGAGATGTGTGTGGTCTATAAAATGATATAAAAATATGTTTTGATTTCCTTTTCCAAAGTCATTAATCTCTGCATTATAAAAACTGCTATTTTAGAGGAGAACTAGCCATCCTTCTTCCTCTTCTAAAATCTGTTTATTTTTCCATACTTTTCTCAAAGCTGCTGGTGGGGATAGGAGGAGCAAACATCAGTTTTGTCATTTCATAAAACCAGATCTACACAATATGAGTGCAAAAACAACACTGTGGAGAAGTAACAACTTGAAACCATAATAAAAATTATTTTCTTTAAGTAGTAATTCTCTTCAGAAAATGCCTTTCTCTTTGTTTAAATATATACATATCTATTATGACGATATACCTTTTCAAGCATGATCAGGCTAAAACTACATATGAGGGGGATTGGAAAGTTCTGATCAACACTTAGAACAAAAATGACATTAAAGCAACTGATATAACCACAAGAAAGAACATATCTTAAAACCCTTTAACCACAATGTTTCATGTGATATAAGCAACTAATATGACCATCCAACTGATGGTTATATCAGTTGCTTTAATATCATTTTTATTCTAGGTGTTTTATCAGAACTTTCCAGACCCCCCCCCCTCTCATATATCAGATTCACTTCTGTCTCTAAATATCCATAGTAAATTACATGCACATAAAGGAAATAGATTTATTCATTTCCTATTTCTGTATGTAAAATTTAAACGCAATGTGCAACTGCATTAAGATACTATATTGCAAATATTTATTTGCATGTTGTAATTCTCAATTTCATAGTTAATAAAGCTGAAAAGATCGGTAGTAATCATTCAATTTATTACAAGAAGCAAGTTCATTATTTAAAAGAACCACTGAAGAATTTTAAAACTATACCTTAATTTGAAAAATATCTCAAAATTTTATATATTTGTTGGATTACTGGTTTTTTTTTTTTTTTTTTTTTCAAAAGCTGCACAATACTGAATCTTTTTCGATTATGTGATTCATGTCATATCTGTTAAAAGCACACAATTATTTCATTCAAGTCCAGCCTTCTGAATACAAATATTTATATTTGAATAGTCAAATAGGACTTCCCAGCAAATTGTCAACTTTATGGTCTACTCTCCATCTTTAGGAACTAGACTGCCATTTTCTCTCAGGTCATTCACTGCATGTAATGGTGAAAAGTTTCCTCTCTTAAGATTTTCATATTAATGTAAGTGTTCTTCAGAGCTCTGCTATTTCATCCACACCCTTTCTTATATACATAAATGGCTTTCTCTCACTGGCCACAAACCCTATGCACAATTTGGCTGATGACAGCACCTCCACTCCTCCAATTCATATGACAAACCTTACAGTGCTCAAATATCTCAAGTTTCAAGATCACCTGCAATAAGTGTCCTAAACACTAATCTCTCTCTATATATATCCTTCAATGAGGTGATAGCCATCTAGTCACCTTCAATTCTGCCAAAACACAATTTTGTTTTTCTCACAAAAAAGTCATAGTTCTTCCTCTCTCTCTAACCTTGATAATGATCAGTTTAACAGTCAAGATCGGATCACACTTCTAAGACTGATTCTATTATTATTGTTATTATTTGACACCTCCAGGGAGTCCAAGACTCATCGAGGGAGGACACCCACTCTACAACTCTGTCTCTCTCTCCACCACTCAACTTCGTCCACCAACCGCATCATCTACACCATCTACTGTCCACCACCACTAGTATTTTCACAGACAATCACAAACATCCATGCCCACGGTGGGATTCGAACCCGCAGCCTTTTAACCACTAACCACTTGGCCAACTACGCCTAGCCTTTCCTGGCACAAACATATCAACTTCTATATATATATAAAACATGGCTTTCACTCAAGATGTTACTTTTCATATATGAAGAGAGTACAATTACTTTGTACAATTCACCCAACCTTGGAATATATCTTTCACATCTGGAATGGTTCACCTAAAACCTCTTTAAAAACTATTATGTCTAACTTTTTAAAACATCTTTAAAAAGTTAGACATAAGAGCCCTGCTGGTCTTTCTTTTAAGAAAATTATTGTGAATAAATGAATTGCATATTTTATGAAAACAAGTGCATTTGAAGTACCCTATTTTGTGTGTGTGTGGGGGGGGGGGGATAATATTCGAATAACATTACAAAGCTAAATGTTAATCATCATTAAGTATTAACTTAATGAAAAAAAAAACAGTAAAAACTTTTATCCCTACAGTTTGTTGTGCTTTTCGAAATTTATCTGTTCACATAAACAGCAAAAGAATCCAAGACTATTTATTGAAAGCAGACTAAAATATATATATCATACAACATTATATATAAAAAAGTTGCATCTACTTCATAAAAGTATGTTAAATTTGAAATATATTTGTGAAGAACAAGGAAAATTGACGCACAATGGTTTTTCCCATTTCACTCTGTCACCTATCAGTTGATATTAAACTAGTAAGATATTGTTTTGATGTCTATATGAAAAACGTTTTCTTCTGGGACCATATACTACCTACTTGTCACTGCTCTTGATAGCGCTTGATGTAAATATTAGGTTGGAATAGACATATTATAAAGTTTTCTCTCTTTCTCTTGTAAATAATCTATCAATTTTTGTGATAATACACTAGAAATCTTATATACAGGTTGCTGATTACAATGACTTGTATTACATGGTCAGAATGAATGTTTGTATGTATGTATGTGCGTGTGCATGTGAGTATATGTATGTATGTATGTATGTATGTATGTAATGGTTCATCCATGGTCTTTGGCCAACTAGTCAAAGCAATACTAGAAAAGAACTGGGCACTCTGTGGCCAAAATGTAAATGTTCAACTTCTGATAATCTCAAAGTTGAGTTTTAGAATGCCAGTGTTGTCAATGGTTTATTCCAGCAAATCCTTGTTTTTTAATACTTTCAAAAGATTATACAGAGACACCAAAAAGAATAGCAAAGCACCAATTAACATATATCAAAAATATAAAACATAATTATGAAATGGAAATTGTTAACTAACTGAAAAAACATGTTTCCCATTACTTTTAATTCTTTCAAGAGCAAAAATTTCTATTAGATAATTTTTGAATTAAGGATCTCTTTATATTAAATAACATGTTTTTTTTTAGTTGTTTATTTCAATACATATTCAAATAATTCAATCTTTGTTATATTACTCAGCCATAATTTACAAAAGAAAAAACATTAAAATACCACATAATAAGATTAGCAATAAAAATAAGCAAGTTGTAATGTGACTGTTTGCTTATGAAATGCAGTATACTGTACTGCATAACATAATGTACTGCCAGAAATTTTCAGTACAAAGAGAAACAGTTCTTAATAATTCAAGATCTGTCAAGAAAAAATTTGAATAATTAAGAATTCCAGACTTGTTGTGTAAATTATATATATCATTTATACATTTAAACATTTTTTCAATAATGTCTTTTATATTCAAATTATTCAACAAAAAATTTTATATTGAACTGTTTCTAATTTTAAAGGTGGTATCGTTTTTTTTTTTTTTTTTGCAAAAATATCTTATATCACAGATTTTATTCTATTTTCTTCATTTTCTGCCCTGTTAATTATGATCAGAGATGTAAAAATAAATTTACTCTATTGGAAAAGCAATATAACAATAATAATAATATCGTGAATAACTATTAGCAATAAAATTATTATTTTTTCTATGGTTTCTATGACTAAAGGAAGCACTGGCTTAACAGAGCAAAGAATTTGCATATACATGTACATCTTATATCAATTATATTCATTCAATAACAATAAGCATATTATCATCATTGATGATATACATATCAAATTAAGCAGCTAATTGCTTAGAATAATAAGGTCAACAGAATCTTTGATAACCCTTTTTTGTGCTTCCCAGCATTTAATTCCTTTACTCTACATAAATCCAGAAAAGTAAGCAACACTGGCCAGTGATAAAAATTGTACAGAAAGTTTGCAAGAATAAAAATATATAGTTCTTTCTGAATGAAATCTAAAAATATTCCAGTGTTTTAAGATACCTCTTCCACAAAACCTATGGTGTTATATAACTTTTGTATAGATTCTGATAATGTCACAAAATCTGTGTGAAATTCCATGTTATATGAATTGCAATAAATAAATGCTCACTTGCTAATTCTAAAAGTATGTTCATTCATTCAGATACCTTGTGAAAGTTACTGTCTTTTTAATGATACAGTTAATTTATACATCTGTGTCCGGTATTTTTTAAAAAAAAAGAAAAAAGGAAGATCTTTATAGACAAAAAATATTCTTGGTGATAGGTGGCACTGTATGTTGTTGGTGGATTATACTACACAAGGCTATGTGTAGTACAATCCACAATTCAATTCAAATCTTCCCTTCCTCAATGAGTCCTTGAACTTCTGAAGGTGTGATGGAATAGTAATATTCAATCTATTTGAATAGTTTCTTTTTAGTGATACAGTGCCACCTATCACTAAATCAATTTTATTTTTATGAAACTTTCATAGTTTCTACATTTGGCTTTGAAATAATGCTGATCTAATCTAATATCCACTTGATTTTTATAATTTTGCATAGCCGAAATGAAGCCTTTTGGCTCTTTATTTACGAAAAGCCTTGTATATTTTCTCATTTACCACACCTCTAACAATTGAATCTCCAATTGGAAATGAAATAAGTTTTTTTTTAAAAAATCATCCTTCATTTTGGAATAAATAAATAAAAAAAATGGAAGATCTGAGTATTTAAACAGATTAAATATAGAGATCTTCCATTTTTTTTATTTATTTATTCCAAAATGAAGGATGATTTTTTAAAAAAAAACTTATTTCATTTCCAATTGGAGATTCAATTGTTAGAGGTGTGGTAAATGAGAAAATATACAAGGCTTTTCGTAAATAAAGAGCCAAAAGGCTTCATTTTGGCTATGCAAAATTATAAAAATCAAGTGGATATTAGATTAGATCAGCATTATTTCAAAGCCGAATGTAGAAACTATGAAAGTTTCATAAAAATAAATGGACCAAAGTGCTTACGAGGATACACCCTAAGGCAACTCGTAAATGTTGGTGGGTGTATTCCTGTAAACTCTCTGGTCAATTTATTTTTATGACACTTTCATAGTATCTACATTCGGCTTTGAAATAATGCTGGATCTACACAAGGGAGGTAAAATGAATAGAGTGACTGAGGTGTTGGATATGGAGTAAGTGAGCAAAAGAGTTGGTAGTGGTGATAGGGACAAATAGCTTGACCGGGAACAAGGAAAAGATAAGATTGGATATCAGGAGGTTGTTGAGAAGGATAAAAGATAATAGTGTGACATGAAAGGTAGTCAGCGTGTTGCCCAGGCATGACAATGATTAGATGAGGCAGAGAGTAAAGCTTGTGATGTGTTATGTTATGTTAGCAGAAATCTGCGAGTATAAAAGAGTGCAGTTTGTTAATGTGTGGAATGAGTTTGAAGGATGAATTCAACTGTATAAGAGAGTGATGGACTGCATTTGAATGGTTTTGGTGTGAGTCATTTGGAGAGACTGCTGCTGGAAGAGAGAGTAATGAGTGCAGTGAATGAATCTGATCAAGTAAGAAGTGATGTGAAAGAGCAGGAGAATAAGGAAAGAGAGCGATTGAAGTGGTGCTTATGAATGAAGAAGTAGCATGAGTGTAGAGAACAAGTGTGCAAGATAAACAGGGAGACTCAGGATGGATGGATGGATGGATGGGGGGGGGGGGAGGAACACAGCGTGAGAAAGGCTGATGCTCCAAGAGGATGAATGCATGTGTAGACAAAAAAGGGAAGGGGGATGACTTGGGTTCTAGGGAAAACAGCTCGATTTCAAGAGGGGATTCTGGAATGAATAAGGAGAAAAAGAAATGGCTCGCAGAAAGTATGGAGAAGTCACATCTAATAAGTGGTAACAGTGAAACTTGTTATAGATCCAGAAATGAGCTGTTATGTTTGTATACAAATGCTAGAAGTATAAGAAACAATGCGAATGAAATTATTCCATTTGAATTTGTTCACCCAAAAATTGTTGGAATAAATGAGACATGGTTGGATGAGGATGACATCCTGACATGAATAGAGATGGAAGGATATGATGCATTTTGTGAAGATAGAAAGGGTAAAAAAAAAAGGAGGTGAAGTGCTATTGATATAGAAAAAGAGTTATGTCCATACAAGAATGATCATTATATGTACTTTTAATTATGGCAATATAGACAGGGATGATGAAATATTTTCAACTGGAAGTAAAGAAAATGAGTTTCTTGAATTTTTGAGTGACAACTACCTCAGGCAGTATGTAACAGAGGATACATGAGGGTTAAGGGTCTTGGATTTTTGATCATCTCATCAGAGGATGTTATTATAAATGAGGTATCAAATCACCTTCCACTTGATGAGAGTGACCATGAAGTGATTATCTATGGTTGTCAGCAGTATGAGGACTTCTGTGAGGAAAGAGTATATATGGAACTACAAGGCTGGTGATTATGAGAAGCTCAGGAGACTGCTTGCAGGTGTAGCATGGAATGAGCAGTTGGGTGGAAAGGAGATCAATGCTGCTTTGGATGCTATTCAAGAACTATCTAGTAGAAGCAATGTGTGAATGTATTCCAAGGGTCAGAAGGTTAGATAAGGTAGTTGTGAAATGAATGAACGAAGAGATTAAGCACGTGAAACATAGGAAAAAAGGCATTACAGAGGCAACATAAGATGAGTGGTAATAATCAATTCCATGAGGATTACAAAGAACAGGCAAAGAGGGTGACTTGGTTGGTAAGGGTAGCATAAGTGCAGTATGAATGTGAGCAGCAGTTAGCTAATGAAGCCAAAAAAATCCTAGGGAGTTCTTTTGATATATAGCAAAAAAAAGAGAAGATTATGGAAGGATGACACTGGAGAAAATGGTATAACAACAACTGCTGCAGAGGATATAGTTAATGAGCAGTTCATCAAGGTCTTTCATTCTTGTGAATGTGATCTCAGAGAGAGTAAGAGAGCAGTGGATGATGAGAAGAGACTGACTCTTAAGTGAGCAAGAGGTATATGGGGAATTGAGCAAACTTGACATTCATAAGGCTGTGGAACTTGATGATATATCACCACATAATATGAAGGAATGTGCCAGGCAGACGACATTTGCTTGACATGTTTAATATGAACAAAGGTTGAGAAGGTGCAATTTACAGAGTCTAGTGGATAAGAGCAAGAGGGTGATATGACAGAGACAAGTTGGTAAGGGGTTGCTATAAGATTAACATTAAATACCTACAGGAAGAACTGTTCTTCCTGTAGAATTGCTGTAGACGCCTGTAGAATTGCTGTAGACGCCTGTAGAATTGCTGCAGTCATCGCACAGCTAAAGGAGGTCCTACATCTTATTAAGGTGAGCACAAGGGCTGTTTGTTCCTCACACTATGGTCTCTGCTGACTTCTTTCCAAGCAATACACTAAACAGTTTGAAATCTCATGCAGCTGGAGAATGATATGGCTGCCGTATACTCTTCCAGGTTGTGCCTGGAGGAAGACTGTCAACTTTAAAGTCTGGGCACTCCTTAAGCCAAGTACCATTTGTACAAGTCCTTTATCCCTACTCTGGAAGTTTTCTACTATTACACTACAATGAGAGACAGCATAACAAATTATAATGATACTGCAGTTCAAAAAAAATCTCACACAAAAACCAACCAAATTTTTTTTTTAAAATTCCAAATCAACGACCAAAATACACACAAAAATCCAAACAATAAAAAAATTCCAAGTAAAAACACATACTTCCATGCTGATGTTGCCAACATGTAGGGTCTCACTAACATTAAAAATGTGCACCATCAACTACTACCACTACTATAGACATGAAATCCTGATCTGTTACTTCTCATAATCTCAAATAACATTTTCTATGATTGCAGCTCAACTTGACTTTCCAATTACATCATACATGATACCTTCCAAAAGAAGGGTGGAACATGTTCTTTTGTCAAGTCTGACATTCCATGCCAGAGATTACCAAACTTTATATCCTAAAAGAACTCCCTAAGCTAGATTTCCTTGAGTTTTTTTTTTTTTTTTTTTTTTAGGATTTCCTCACAAGAAAGTTTTCACATCATTTCCCCTGACTTTTGATAATACCCAGATTCTCTTATTGGTTTAACTACACCTCCTTTTCTGACACAAATGCATCTCAGCCATAGCTTCTGCAGTAGCCAAAAATTCTGTATGCTTTTCTGCTCAAGGCACTATCTGTGTGCTGAGGCTTAAGTGCTGTGAAGAATTCAGAAGAGTCCTCCTCTCTCAGTGCTGGGGTATTCAGAGTACCTTGTTCTAGTAAACTGGCTTACTTCAAACAGACAGGCAGATCAGCAACCATCTGATTAGAAGAATACAAGTCATACATCTGAAATCATGATTATGGTCAATCTGGCCTTGCAGACCATGTTTTGGATACAACCCACAGAATCTCCTGATAAAAAAAACACCATGCTCCACCATAGTAAATTCAAAAAAGAAAGCCTGTTCTTTGAATCTGCATCTGCACTCAGGAATCAATATATTTTAAACAAATACTGTTGCATGAATGAAACTTCCTAAAATTTGGGAAACATTAATTACACAGTCCAACACAATTTTTGCTGACTTTTATATGAGACTTGTTTTTTACTAATTTGGGTGCGCTGATTTCAAATATCAAACTCATTTTTCTCTATCACGTCAGGTTTTTCCTCTATGGCATTTTCTTTTTGCTAATTTGTAAGTTTTTGATAGTTTTAAGGAGGCAGTACTATTTAGAGGATCAAAAAAAATCGATTTTTTAATATTATTTTCTGAAAGAATGTGCTTTTAAAAATCTGTTCCTAACTTTTTATCAAGAAATTCGAAAAATTCCCGAAGATATAGCCTATTATTCAAAGCGGTGCGTAGATCAGAATCGGAGCGCCCACCGCTCTTGCTTGTTAGAAAAACGAATAAATGCTTAAGAACCTGCAACGGCACGTACTGGCACTTTGAATGCGAGAGAGACTGATAATTAGATACATAACTACTTAACAATATTCATTAAAAATTACAAGAATATTTATAAAAAAATAACAATTTTACTTACATGAGTTTCAGGGAATAAATTTTTGTTTGTAGCAATTTCTGCTGTGTGTTCTGTTTTGGCAATCCCTTTGAATACTTCAACAGTAGTCGACCATCATGTGAGAATCCCATCTTCCTTGGTACCGATCTTCCATAGTTTTTAAGTCTTGATGAAATCTTTCGCCTTGTTCATCGCTTACAGTACCTAAATTCTCGGGAAATCTATCAAGATGACTGTATAGGAAATGAAGCTTTATGCTCATGCTGCAACCTAGGCGCTGGAAATTTTCAAGCAGTTTCCACTAGATCTTTGTAATTGCATGCTTTTTTGTTTCCAAGAAAATTATTCGCAACCATCGTAAATGAAGTCCAGGCTTCTTTCTCAATTTCGTTCATAGAGTTGATGAAATTTGGGTCTCTCATTAAAGTTCTAATTTGTGGTCCATCAAATACACCAGCTTTGATTTTTTCATAACTAAGTCTTGGAAATTTTTCACATATGTACTGGAAACAGTCACCTTGTAAATCTAAAGCTTTAACATACTGCTTCATAAGACCTAGTTTGATGTGTAGAGGTGGAAAAATGATTTTTTCTCTGTCGATTAAAGGTTGATTTATAACATTCTGTTCTCCAACATTTAAGGATATTCTAAGAGGCCAATGTTTCTGACTCCAGTGTTGGTTTCTAGCTCGACTATCCCAGAAGCATAGAAAACATGGAAACTTTGTATATCCTCTTTGAAAGCCAAGTAAAAAGTTCACCATTTTAAGATCCACACAGATGATCCAGTTATGGTCTGTATATTTTAATAACTTCAGAATCTTTTTAATGTCCTCATATGTTTCCTTTAAGTGGATTGAATAGCCAATAGGAATTGAGCCATATACATTCCCATTGTGTAGTAAGACACACTTGAGACTTCTGCTTGAACTGTCAATAAATAAACGGCACTCATTTGGATGATATTGTACAACACTCATTTCAGTTAGTAAACCTGACACATTGTTACAGTAAACAACCCCACACTCATGTTTAAAATATTGTACAAGATTACTTTCCCTGCTACGATAAAAAGTTATCTTCGTATCTTGCTCCAGTAAGTTTTTTTCATTTAATCTTGAAGCTAACAATTCCGATGATTCCTCTGATAGGCCCAAATCTCTTACTAAGTCATTCAATTCCACTTGAGTAAAACGTTGCAGTCCAGAACTAGAAATTAAATTTTCATTGTCTAAATCAATATCCGAGTCTTGCTCCTCGAGAACATCTGGCATATCCCGATCATGCTCATTCTCAAGTAAAGGAAGTCCTTTATAAATTGGCATGGCTATTTCATTGGAATGAGCAACTGGCTGAATTGCTGAGTCGAGATTTGGATACACAATTTTTTTCTTATTCTTCTTATTATAACCAGAAGTCTGAACTAAACAAAAATAGCAATCATCTATGTGATTTTTCGGTTCATGCCAAATCATTGGAATGCCAAAAGCTAATTTTTGGTGTTTTCCCTTGCTCCACTGTCATAAATTTTCTACACGACTTACACACTTTATTTGGAGCCCATGACTTGTCCTGATCTGCAATTTTTACGTCAAAATATGCAAAGTACACTTTCTTAATGAAATCAATGATATTTGTCCTTTGACTGGGAACAGTAAAGCTGCCACAAATGTAGCAGAAGGAATTTACACTATTGACACAATTTTGAATAGTAGACATGATGTATTTTCTTCACTGCCGACTAACATGCAATTAACAAGACAAAAAAAACCAGACTTATTGAAACGTTTATAAGCGCTCACCATACTTTCACGATCAATTAACGACTGACAGAGTTCAATCGTTCTTTGTCCGCTATGACGCATATAGCATTCATTTGTTTTAGGCAGTTGTTATCGCCTACTTTTCATCACCTAAATATATTAGGTCGGTTATCGGCCTCTCTTGCATTCAAAGCGCCAGTACGTGCCGTTGCAGGTTCTTACGCATTTATTCATTTACTAACAAGCGAGAGCGGTGAGCGCTCCGATTCTGATCTGTGCACCGCTTTGAATAATAGGCTATATCTTTGGGAATTTTTCGAATTTCTTGATAAAAAGTTAGGAACAGATTTTTAAAAGCACATACTTTCAGAAAATAATATTAAAAAATCGATTTTTTTGATCCTCTAAATAGTACTGCCTCCTTAAAACTATCAAAAACTTACAAATTAGCAAAAAGAAAATGCCATAGAGGAAAAACCTGACGTGATAGAGAAAAATGAGTTTGATATTTGAAATCAGCGCACCCAAATTAGTAAAAAACAAGTGTCAGATCATAATCAGGAGAAAAAAAATTTTTTTTTGTTGGCCAGTGTTATCAGAGATCCCTCTTTACATCCTAGGCCACCTGCACCCATAGAGGGCGCACCACCTAGATAGGACTTTAGTTTCCCTCATTGTTATATGGTATTTGTGTGTGTTGTTACAAAAAGTTTTTTGTAATCTCTGAAGATGTCTCTGTGACTGAGATGAAATATTGTAAGCATTCAAATTAATTTTAATCCTTTCTCAGTGCTGATAATATTCCATTAAACCTCCAAAATGAGCTCAAGGTGCTACTCTTCACCTGTATAACTCCTAATGCTCTATAAATCACAATACCTTTCTAAGATTGATGCTATCCAAAAGTGCTCTGTGAACATGCATGGAGAATACGTCCCAGCCATATGCCGGTCCCAAGCCCGGATAAAATTGGGGGAGGGGGGAGGGAAGCAATGCTGAATTACCCTGGAGAAAATATCATCAGGAACACTTTGTGGGAAATGTCTACAAAGTCACCTAGGGTCGGAAACGACTGAAGGGAAAAGCCACCACCATGTCATCAAACATAGTGCTGCTAATTTTGTTTGTGCTGAAGTTTTAACTTGGCACTATAATATGTTACATGACCAGAAGTTTTAACTTATCAATGAAAATTATGAAAAAGAAAGAATAATAAACTTTAAAATTTCAAGAGCAACTAATTTTTGCTTACAGATAGAAGATGTGAGATTGCAATTATTAAAAAGGAAAGGAGGTTAACTGGTGAAATGAGACATAACTGCCTAGCTTTTTCAGTAGCTTAAGTGCTTGGCAATTCATGAACTATATTAAAAAAAAAACATAACCAATTTCATTTAAATCTGGATAGATTTTATTTATATAGATACATGTATATATATATATATACACACACACATATACATTATGTTTTTTGAATGTTCTGTTTTAGTTTTTTCTTTTTTTTGAAAGATCTTTTAGATTCTTCACCAGAAACTAAATCAGGATCCATTGGTTCTATGATTTTCCCAAGTTTTGTTAGAATTTCAGGGGCAGTGAGTTTCTGAAAGGCAGTCTCTGACGTCCAGGTAAAACCAGCTGGTTGCCTGATACTACTTTCAAATTGCTGAACACTGTTGAATGGATATGGCAGGTCACTTACCTAGAAAATAATGTTCCATGAGTTATTACTTCATCAGCAATCATAAATAAGTAAATTATGTGATAATAATTTCAAAAAAATTTTTTTTGAACATTCACTGCAGTAAAAACGGAGAATAGAGAAATAATGCATAGGGAGATATATGAGCAAAATATACTAACATACATAAATCAATGTTTACACCAGTCATAGATGTTTTAGGATAACACAATGTTCCCCTCTAAGTTGCATGAGTATGTGTGCATGCAGTGACTGAGTTGCTCTTGCACACATTGAATCGCCGCTGTGCAGGTTCAAAATTATTATTTGCACAGTTGTTTTGGTTTTCCTTTCCTGATGCTCTATGTATTCTAATTAATGTTTATCAACAGCCATTGGATTAGTCCAGTTAGGTCATGTAATTTGGTTTGCCAGCAAGCATCGCTAGGAATAAAATAGGTGGCCTTCCTATTTTCAAACAGATGGAAAAGTGATAATTGGCTGGAGCAATTACTTTACTAGAGTCATCTAGCTGCAGCAGCAAAAACCTGAAGTTATGTGAGATAGATTCAAAGCCCATACGAAGGTGACAGGGTTTTGCATGTATATTACTAAAAAAACTTTTCGTGTCGTGCAGCTGTCAGGTTGTATAAAAATTTTTGCTCAGAGCAGTAGCAGGTCTGTGCAGCTGTTAAAAAAAAAAAATTAAATTAAATTAAATAAAAAAAATTAGAGGGAACATTAATTAACTAATATTTTCTTGCTTAGATTAATCTTTCTTTGTAATTAATGATTCCTTTTCACACAGCTAAAAACCTTGCAAGAGTTCCACTTGCCATGGAGAATTCTTCTACATTTTTTTTTTTTTTTTTACAAATTTTTCAGTTATATGATATATTTCTCAAGTTTTTGAACATGGGGAAAAAATATCATTTCCTGATACTATAAACAGAATAACATGATGCAATTTAGAATTACTGTATAAATGAAATAAACCGAGGTTACAGCGAAAAGAACTTATATACTTTGCAATACGAGTTGTCAAAAAAAGGTGCACCTATAAATTACTTAAATATAAATATAAAGAGCCAATAGGCTTCACTTTGGCAATGTAACATTATTTAAATTAAGGGGATATTAAATCCCACATTATTTCAAAGCCGAATAAGAAACTCAAACATCGGAATCAAAGAGTTTCATGCCAAATATAGTAAACTATAAGAGTTTCGGCAGATTGTAGCATAAGCTAAAGCACATAGTTCAACACTAGGGCAACTCTATAATGATGACCTTCCACTATAATGATGTTATACATTATAGTGGAAGGTCACTACCCAGACTGGTTTCGACCTTTATTGAGGTCTCATCAGTGAATAGGTAGACCTAGATAATACTGAGGTTATAGGGGAAAGAATTTACATACTTATATATGCTACAATCCGCCAAAACTTTTATAGTTTACTATATTCGGCATGAAATTCTTTGATTCCAATCTCCGAGTTTCTTATTCGACTTTGAGATAATGTGGGATTTAAATATCCCCTTAATTTAAATAATGTTACATCACCGAAGTGAAGACTATTGGCTCTTTATATTTATATTTAAGTAATTTATGGGTGCACCTTTTTGACAACTCATATAGCAACGTATATAAGTTCTTTTCGCTATAACCTCAGTATTATCTAGGTCTACCTACTCACTGATGAGACCCCAATAAAGGTCGAAACCGGTCTGGATAGTGACCTTCCACCATAATGTATAACATCATACATCCATCTCCTAGAAGATGTGTTTTACATTATGGGAAATGCTGAGAATAATGATCAGAACTTCACCCACCTTTGCTACGAGTTGCCTTAGCTTAAGCTACAATCTGCCGAAACTTTTATAGTTTACAATATTCGGCATGAAACTCTTTGATTCCGATCTTTAAGTTTCTTATTTGGCTTTAAAATAATGTGGGATTTAATATCCCCTTAATTTAAATAATGTTACATAGCCGAAGTTAAGCCTATTGACTCTTTATATTTATATTGAAATAAACTGTATAAACACTGTAGAAAACTGTATAAATGAAACTGAAAATGGATTGGCATGATTATAAACTAGGAACCATACTGAGAAGAGAGAGACAGTTTCCTTTAAACTCATGGCTGCAGGTCAAAAGAGGGGAAAAAAATTGTATTGGATCAAAAATATGGTATTGCTGATTCAAATGATAAAAGAAAAAAAAAAAAAATACGAATGAAAACTGTAGGCATGAGCTGCACATTATGCAGAACACAAATAAGAACAAAGCTTAAAAAAATTATTTATGAACATTGAATTAATCCAGCAATAAAAAAAAAAAAAAAAAAATTCAAAACTATGAAAACAGGAAGAAACAGCATAGAAAACTTCAGCTGCAATTTGAATGGAGATTGTATAGAACAAGAAAATATTTCAGCTATTTAGGCACAGTTTTTAGTCGAGATGGCAGATTAAATGTGGAAATAGACAACAGAATAACACCT
The DNA here is from genome assembly GCF_054136105.1 of Typopeltis vanoorti. Lineage (NCBI taxonomy): Eukaryota > Metazoa > Arthropoda > Arachnida > Uropygi > Thelyphonidae > Typopeltis > Typopeltis vanoorti. Next base: position 35,958,031 of record NC_143562.1, read on the forward strand.
GAATAAAATTATATGGAATAAGAGAGAAATTAGCCAAAACATCAAACTAGCAGTATACAAAACAGTGTTCAAACTAGTTTTCAGTTAATGATCTGAGAGTTGGGTTAGAAATAAAGCACTGTATCAAAGACTTGAGACCATATATAATGAGAACTCTGAGAAAAATTAGGAGTGAATAGGTGGTATCATTGGCAGAATAATATTAAAAATTAAGATAATAGAAATGAATTTGACATTATTAGCATTCAAGAATGTGTCAGCAGAGCTAATCTAAGGCGGTATGGTTATTTAAATAGAATGGGTGATGAAAGGCTAGCAAAACAGATGTTTGGTGCTACAATGGCAGGAAGAGACCCAGAAGGAGACCAAGATCTAGGTAGACTGATTCAGACCAAAGTGCCTTAGAAGCACATAATGCTAGATATTGCTATATTGGAGGGCTCACAAGTAATAGACTGGTTTGGAAGTTAACTGTTGATAGGAGATTAATAATAATGTAAATTTAATCATGTAGTGCTGTCATAGTAGCCTGAACACCCCTTGAGAGTACATATCAGGAAATCGATAATGACGAATTAATATAACAGAATCGGCCAGCCTGGTTGGCTAAGTAGATAGCGCATCTGCTCTCCAACGTGTGGCAGTTTCGAATCCCATGGTGGCATGGCTGCTGTGAAAGGCATGCTAGACAATTTTGTCACTCCATGATAACAACGTTCAACAATGAAAGAACATCAAGGCATTGCATGCTTCGATTAGAAAAGAACTGCGTTCAATTCCCATTGTGATAAGAATAATCTTTATATGGGCTTCTTCAATTGAAAGTGAGTTAGTCAATCTCATATGGAGGTAGTAGGATTTTTCTTCCTAGAAACTAGAGTTTTTCATCCCACATCTCATGACAAATTGGCCATGAGAATACACACAATTTACAGACAAGTACAGTTGGTGGTGGTAGTAGTAGGCAGTAGATGGCATTGTTTGTTGATGGTATTAGTAGTTGAAGGATTAAACAAGTGGGATGATGAGTTGGGTATAGCAGAGTAAAGTGATCTCCCACAATAAGTCCTTGGAGGTCATCATCACCCTGACATGTACCTTCAAAGGGCGTACAGGAATTGATAGTACTACATGAAAAAGTTACATCATTACTAACTTCATGTCAACAATTTTCCTCCAAATTAATCTGTTACCTACCAAGACTCCAATATTATTGGATCTTATATTTCTGCCTTATAAGGCACTTCTAACTGTATCAATCTACCAAAAACATTGGTCTTCCTGAGGGTTTTTTTTTTTTTTTTTTTTTTTTTTTTGCACTATCCTGGAAAAATATTTGTTTGCTAACCTTTCCTCTCCCATTCTGTTTAAATGACCATACTACCTGATAGCTCTGCAACACATTCTGGAATGCTAACAATGTCTAGTTATTTCCTAATATCCTCATTTTTAATATGATACTATCATTGATGCCATCTGTTTACTGTAATAATTTTCCCCAGAATTCTCATATTCTTGTCAAAAGGCATTGATCAAGAGATTAATTTCTAACCCAGTTTGAGAAATGAGTTAGAAATAAAACTATAATTTTCATAAGTTAAAATTGGTTTGAATGCTGTATTGTATACAGTTAGTTTAGTGCTTTGACTAATTTCTCTATTATTCCATATAAATTTATTCCGATGACTTTCTACCATGCAGGTTTTGCTCTGTTGTCTATTTTCATATTTAATTTGCCATCTTAATTAAAAATTGTGCCTAAATAGCTGAAATATTTTAATTCTTCTACATCCTCCATTCAGGATAAAGTTGATGTTTTCAATGTTTTTGCCTATTTTCACTACCTTTTTTAATACTGATTTTCATATCAAATTTATTACAATAAATATTCAGTTTAGTCAAAGAATCTGCAGACTTGTACTGGATTCATTTAGAAGTACACCACCATCTGCATAAAGTAAAGAGCAGATATTAACATTTCCAATTCTGATATCAGGTTCAATACCACTTTCCTTAATAATGTGATCCATATAGATGAATAAGAGTGGAACAAAATATGCACCACAATGAATTATCATCAAATCATTTTTCTCTATTTCCTTCACCTAATTACTTACAACTCAAATATATGCAATGCACTGCTCAATATAATGTCCCATTTACATCATTTAACTGTAGCATTTTGAACAGCTTTTCTTTTGGCACCTTGTTATATGCCTTTTACACATCTATAAACTTAAATGGGGTCCTTAAGGGTCAAAACTGTATAACTGAGAGGAGACCTCCACATAACCTTTAAAGGAATGCGGAGAACCGAAAAGGGCCTATGACCTAATGTCCAATCCTCACCTTCTCGTGGTGCACCCTGTGGGTATCTACTTTGATACTGAACGAACGAGGATGGGCTGGCAATTTGGGATTTAACCGACCAAATTGTATTCTTATTGGCTTGAAACAATATACAAAATGATGGTACAATATGACAAAATTTCATACCAGCTGGGGTGTCACCCGGTTAAACATGACCCCCATTGTTTTCGCCAGGGAACCAGGGCAAACAGCGAAAAGTCAGCTACTGGAACAAATCTGAAAAAACACCCCAACTCAACATCACCAGAGTTAAAAATCGGTACTATCAACATAAGAAGCCTGAACGGCAAAGAAATGGAGCTAGCTGAGAAATTAGATAAATACCAGATCGACATAATAGGGGTGATTGAAACAAAAAAGACAAAAACTGGTGAGATCTTTCTGAACAATAAATACAAAATATTATATTAACGAAATGACAATCAAGGAAAAGAAGGAGTAGACACAGTATTCAACACAAAATACGAGTAATATTCTTATATGGCAGGCAGTCTCAAATAGAGTGATGTGGGCTAATATCAGAATGGGGGAATTGGACAATGAGACTTACTTGTGCCTATGGTCCAACAGAAGATTCAACTAAGGTAGAAGTGGAGGAATTTTTTGAGGCTTTAGAAAAAGCAACTGACACAATGAAAAAGGAAAAGTTGGTCCTTGTTGGGGATCTAAATAGCAGAGTAGTAAATGATTGTCAGACATACAAAAATATTTTGGGAAAATTTGGAGAAAAGAGCAAAGCTAATAATAATGGCAAATATCTGTTGGATTTCTGCTCAAGACATGGACTGGTTATTGCTAACACCATGTTCCAACATAAAAATGTGCACAAATTCACATGGAGAGAAGAGGCAAGGAATAAGAAAAGTCTCATTGACTATGTTATTGTTGATAGTGATGTTTTCTCCCTGGTGCAGGACACCAGAGTGTATAGAGGATTTGAAATTGGAAGTGATCACTATTTAGTCTTGAGCAGGATGAAATTGAATTTCGTATTGAAACGAATAACATGTAAGAAAGTTTTAAAGCGAATAAAAGTTGAGCAGCTCTCAGATGGGAACTGTAGACTAAAATACACAAAGATTATTGAAGAAAAAATGAAAGACTTTGAAAACAGGAACCAAACCTTGGAGATTCAGTGGCAAGCGCTAAAGAAAACTTTGATTGATTTAGCCAGAGAGGCATGTGGTGAGGTTGTCTGCAAGGATAGAAAAACCAGAACTCCATGTGGACACAGGAAGTTAAAGAGGCAGTGAAGGAAAAGAAGAAAGCATATCAAACATTGCTGGCAAATAAGTCAGCTTGTGCTCTTAGAGAATACAGAGACAAATGTAAGAAAGCTAAACACTGTATAAAACTAGCTAAACAAAAGTCATGGGAACACTTTGGCAAGAATATATAGAAAATAAATATCAAGAAGGTGGTAAGATATTCTGGAGGTTGTTGAAGAAGCTTAGAAATGGAGAAAAGAATACTGTAAAAGGAGTTAGAGATGATAAAGGTTACATGAAAATAGGAGAAAAAGATATCCTTGAAGTATGGAGAAATTACTTTGAAAAATTGCTAAATGAAACAAGCAGTGATAAAAAACACACAACAGGCATAGAGTCAGGAATATATATATGTACTTGAAGTAGAAAAAGCCATCAAAGGCTTGAAATGTGGAAAGGCAGCAGGAGTAGATGATATTCGACCAGAAATGCTGAAGTATGGTGGTATAAAAGTCTTACAGTGGCTGCACTGCATAGTTCAGTGCCTGGACAGAGTTACAAATTCCTGATGATTGGAGTAGAGCTCTCATAGTACCCATATATAAAAAGGGAAATAAAACTGAATGTGAGAATTACAGAGGTATATCCCTACTGAGTGTTCCTGGTAAGATATATGCAAGAATGCCTGAGAAACGGTTGAGAAGAATTGTGGAAAAAAAGCTTGGTGAAGAACAAGCTGGATTCATGTCAAATAGAGGCCGTCAGGACCAGAACTTCACTTTACGACAAATAGTGGAGAAATCATGGGAATATAACAAAGATCTCTATTTAAGTTTTGTCAATTTGGAAAAGGCATATGACAAGGTGCCAAGAGAGAAGCTATTCAATACGCTACAGTTATATGGTGTCAATGGGGCTTTATATCAAGCAATACTTAATCTGTATTTGAGTTGTAAGTCAGCAGTTAGAATTGAAGGAAGTACAGGAAGATGGTTTAATGTTAAATCTGGCGTGAGACAAGGATGTGCATTATCCTCTCTGTTATTCATTATCTATATGGATCACATTATGAAGGAAAGTGGTATTAAACATGATATCAGAATTGGAGATTTTAATGTCAGCTCTTTGCTTCATATAGACGATGATATACTTCTAAATAAATCCGCTACAACTTTGCAAGAGCCCCTGACTAAATTGAATAACTGTTGTAATAGATATGGTATGAAGGTGAGCATTAAAAAGACAAAGACAATGAAAATAGGTTGAGAATGAGAATTGTTGAAAATGTCACCTGTGTTGTGAACGGGGAACCTGTGGAACAAGTAAAACATTTCAGCTAGGCATGATTTTTAGTGAAGATAGTAAATTAAATATGGAAATAGACAACAGAATCAACAAAGCTGGTATGGTAGGATGTCAACTGAATAAATTCATATGGAATAAGAGAGAAATTAGTCGGAACACTAAATTAACTGTATACAAGACAGTGTTCAAACCACTTTTAACTTATGGATCTGAGAGCTGGGTCAGAAGTAAAGCAATTGACCTAAGACTAGAGACCGCAGATATCAGAGTCTTGAGAAAGATTAGAGGCGTGAACAGACGGTATCAATGGCAATATCATATTAAAAATGAGGATATTAGGAAAGAACTTGACATTGTTGGCATCCAGGAATGCATTAACAGAGCTAATCTGAGGTGGTATGGTCACTTAAACAGAATGGGTGAGGAAAGATTAGCAAAAGAAGTGTTCTCTGCCAGGTTGGCAGGAAAACGACCCAGAGGAAGACCAATTTATAGGTGGACTGATATGGTACAAAGTGCCTTAGATGACAGAAACATAAAATCTGATAATGTTGGAGTCTTGACAAGTAACAGACTGATTTGGAGGAAAATTATAGATAGGAAGTTAGTAATGATGTAAATTTTCCATATAGTACTATCATATCCTGTACATCCCTTGAGGGTACTTGCAAGAATTTGATGATGATGATGAAAAACTTAAATACAGATTCCTGTTGCATTCCCATGATTTCTCAACTATTTTTCAAGTTTATTTGGCCTGAACCAACTTGTTCATCTCCATGCTTCCTTTCCAAAATTTTTTTTTAGTCTTTTCTCAAGTATACTTGCATAAATCTTAGCAGAAACACTCAGTAAATTCATCTGTAATTATCACATTGTTTTATTTCCCTTTTTATACATTGTACTATATGACAGTTCTACTCCAATCATAATTCGACCGTGTGACACAGGGCTTCTGAATTATGCACTGCAGCCACCAAAACTTTTATACCTCCATATTTCCTCTAGGAGATAGATGAAATTTCTTCCAGGAAATAGATGAAGCTGGAATTTAGAGAAAGTGGTAGACAGATAGTTGCAGTTTAGAGGGCATTAAAGATACCAAGCAATTTTACAAACTAATCCTTTTTCCCAAGTAAGTAAACAAACAGGTAAGTCAAGTTTGCGTCTGCAGCATTTTCAGGTCTGAGGCAACTCGCAGTAAAGGTGGAGTAAGCTCTGAACACTTTCCTTAGTATCTCCAATAATGCAAAGCACTCTCCTTGTGGATGTATGATGCTATGCATTAAGGGAAGGGCTACTACCAGACCGGTTTCGACCTTTATTGAGGTCTTGTCAGTGGGAGCCAGACCCTGAGATGCCAAGGTTGAAGTAATGCAGAACTTATAAATTTTATCTATACGAGTTACCACAAGGTGCTTTGACCTTATTGAATAAAAATCTCAGGATGAGAGAAAGATGTAGGAAGTTTTTTACCTTGGGTATACTATACGTTAAAGATACCAAGCAATTTTATAAACTTGGTTTTAATCCTTTTTTCCAAGTAAGCAAACAAACAGGTAAGTCAAGTTTGCGCCTGAAGTATTTTCAGGTCTGAGACAATTTGTGGTAAAGGTGGAGTAAGCGCTGATCACTTTCCTTAGTATCTCCCATAATGCAAAGCACATCTCCTTGCAGATATGTATGATACTATGCATTAAGGGAAGGGCCACTACCTAAATCGGTTTCGACCTTTATCCAAGGTAAAAAAACTTCCTACATTTAAAGGGCATATTGTTAAAGTTGCTAAGGTAGCTCATAAGATTACTTAGATATTGAAGAATATGCTAATACGAGGGTGGTCTGAAAAGTTCTCAGCCTCAACAATAGATGGTAACAAGATTTTTTTTTTCTAAGTTGGTACATCTGTCATAAGCATCCATGTGAAATTGCAAGTCATTCTATCAAGTAGTTTGTTTTATAAAGCTGTCTGAAGCAAAAGTGTTGTCTGTATCCCTTGAAATGGAAAAAATTGGGTATCGTGCGGTTATAAAATTCTTTGCAAATGAAGGTTTAATGCCGATAGAAATTCATTCAAAGTTCATAAAAGTGAATGGGCACACTTCTCCCTTCATTTTTGAATTAAAAAATGGGCTGCCGAGTTTAAACATGGCCGTACCAGCCTTGAAGATGATCCATGTGAAGGACATCCAAAAAGTGTAACAAGACTATTTTTGATTCATTGATCAAGGGCATGATATGATATCGGATGACTGGCAAGTCAAAGTGCATGAAATTGCTGAGACTATAGGCATTTCAAAAGAACATATAGCATATATTTTGCATGAAGAATTGCAAATGAAAAAGCTTTGCGCAAGATGGGCGCCAAGCTTGTTCACAGCAGATCAAAAACACACTTGCATGGAAATCTCTGAACAGTGCTTGGAGCATTTTAACAAGAATAAAACTGATTTTGTGCATCGATTTATTACTGTGGATGAGACTTGGATTCACCATTACACACCAGAATCCAAACAGCAGGAAAGCTGTTTGGATTCTGTCATGGCATTGGTGTTTTGGGATGCTAAAGGCATTTTCTTGGAGGAGACCATACTCCTACCAGGTGTGTCCCTTGGGTGGCAGATGAGGGAAGCCCCAACGAGTTGCTCCGAATAAAGAATAAGGAGCCGTGGACCAAAGGGTGTGGCAGAGGAAAGGCAAGCTGGCCTCACTAAAATGCCAAAAACTTATATGGATTACACGATTACTGGGAATACATCTCGCACTACCGCATACGAGGTAGCCGACGTGCCAACACGAGCCTCAAATAGTGTTGGTGAGAAATCTTCTGTGGCCAGCAAAATGTGATAAGTATATAGCTACTGTAAATATCACATCTCTATACAAAGCAGGAAAACTCCTAATTCTACAAGAGAATCTGAAAAGGATAAAGTGGGATATCATAGGAATCTCAGAAACTCACTGGACAGGAGAAGGATGCTTAAACATACCAGAGGGCAAATTATTCTATTCAGGAAGAAGCGACATTGTATATAGAGAAGGAGTTACAATCCTAATAAAACAAAATCTTATTGCAAGTGTAACAGTGATTAAGCCTATCTCATCCAGAATAACAGGAATTAGACTAAAAGCCAAGAAAAACAACTACACATAAAGGTTATCCAGATTTACGCACCGATCACAAGTCACAATGAAGAAGACATCGAACTATTCTACAATGATCTCCAAAAAGAAATAGACAATAGAAACTCCAGAGACATCCTACTCATAATCAGAGATTTCAACGCTAAGATTGGAACATTCAGAGAAGAGTTAAAAGATGTAATGGGGAAATTTGGAATTGGAACCGAAAATGAACCGGGAGAAACTATGCTCAATTTTTGCAAAGAAAACAACCTTGTCATCTCAAACACAATGTTTTACCATAGACCTAATTTTAAATACAGCTGGACCTCACCAGATAGAGAAATACAAAATTGTATAGATTAATTAGAAGTAAATGGAAAATCTTAATCAAAAACGTAAGAATGCTCAAAAGCCTAGATCTGGACAAAGACCACGAACTCCACTCTGCAACAATGTGGATAAAATTCAAAGCAGACTATAAAAGAAACAGAATTGATAAAATTCCACATGGAAGTTAGAAAATAACAAAATAAGATTAGACTACATTAGGAAAATTGAAGGACTCAAACAGATGAAACCGAAAACCTTTGGAAAATAGGAAAAGAAATATTAATTAACTGGGCAATGGAAACTTTAGGAATTTATAAGAGACCCAATAATAAATGAATAACATCTGAAATATTAGAAAAATGTGAAGAAAAAAGAAAACTAAAAATAAAAATAAACAGACATACCTCAGAAGAAATAAAAACAACTCAAAAATGAAATTGATAAACTCTACAGACAGGCTAAAGAAAACTGGCTAAACAAAAAAGCAGAAAAATGCAATGAGGCATATAAACACCATAACTCAAAAACATTACATAACACAATTAAAGAAATTACAAAAAACTTTTCACCACTAACAATGATCAACCATCAGGGCGAGGAAACGGGAAATCCAAATGCAATAAAAAGGCAATATGGATGGAACACTACCAAGAAACCTTTAAGAATGAAAGCAATAACTACCTAATAACAAAGCCCCACGCTAACTCAAGACATGACACCTTAATGATCCTTCCATTGGAAGTGGAGAATGCTCTAATGCAAATGAAATCTGACAAAGCACCAGGGATAAACCAAATCCCATCAGAACTCTGGAAAGAAGGAAAGCAAACAACTTTAAAATTCCTGACCACACTTTTCAACAAAATCACTAAAACAGGAGAAATACCAGAAGATTGGAGAACAGGAATTATCATACCAATTTACAAAAAAGGTGATAAGAAAAATTGTAAAAATTACAGACCAATCACATTACTCAGCCATGCTTACAAAATATTTACAAGAATCTTGCAGAACAGAATAAAGAGCACATATGAGATCATTCTTAGTGAAGAACAGGCAGGCTTCAGAAAGAATCGCTCCACACTGGATCAGATCTTCATAATACAAAGACGCAAAATTATACTGGGAACATAACAAAAATATCTCTTACTGTTTTATAGATTTTAAACAGGCATTCGACTCAATAAACAGAGTAACCTTATTAAGAATATTAAAACAGAAAGAAATCGATGAAGATACCCTAAACTTCTTAGAAAAATATTATAGTCTCAGAAAGCAATAATTAAATTCAATAGTATAACAACAGATAAAATAAATGTCATTAAAGGAGTAGCCCAAAGATGTCCCATCTCCCCATAACTTTTTTAACATATACCTAGAGAATATGGTTAACCAATCTAAATGGTTATAACCTTAATAACATAAAATACGCAGGATGACATTGTAATAATAGCAGACACAAAAGAAAAAATGGTGAACCTAATAACCAAACTAAACAATAGGCTAAAGAATACAGCATGACCATAAATACAGACAAAACAAAAATCTTGATAATTGGAAAAAACTAAGAAAAACTAAACTTCTCCTTGAATGGATCAACAATTGAACAGATAAAACAATTCAGCTATTTAGGAACAGTAATAACAGAACACTTAGATACCATGACCACTATTAAACATAGAATATCGACTGCATGGTCATCATTTAATAAGCTAGGTAAAATCTGGAAACATAATAAAATCTCCAAACCTCTAAAAATTAAACTATATAATGCAATTATAATACCCACTGTGCTATATGCTTCAGAAACTTGGACATTCAAGAAGATATAGATACGAAAACTGGAGGCTCTTGAGATGAAATGTCTCAGAAAAATAAATAAAACAAATGAAACTGTAAGACAAGACCTAAAATATACACTCTTTAATTGAAAAGATCAAAAGAAGACAACTTCAGTGGTACGGACATGTCGAGAGAATGCCATCAAAAAAAGACTACCCAATCTTGCTCTGCATGCAAGAATAAAATAAAAAAGAAAAAAGGAAGACCAAGAACTAAATGGATAACAACAACAATAAAGGTCAACTCTGGATTACAAACATATAGACAGCTCACCAGCCACGCAAGAAACCGAAACTCCTGGAGGGTGTTGGAAACATGGAAGACTCAACCCATCCCTGATGGAAGAGGACAGTAAGTAAGTAAAGGCATTTTGTTTATTAATCATCTTGAAAATGGTAAAACAATAACCAGGGAATATTATTCTGATCTTTTAACCAGACTAGATGAAAAAATTTGTGAGAAAAGACCCGGTTTGCAGAAGAAAAAAAAATTCCCCAGATTTGGCTCCCTCTGACTTCTATCTCTTCCCAAAACTAAAACTCTTCCTTGCTGGTCAGCGTTTTTCTTCGAATCAAGAGGTGATTGCAGATCTTACTGAGAATCACTATAGGGATGGGATAATGGCACTGGAGCATCACTGGAATAAATGTATTAGTCTTAAAGGAGATTATGTTGAAAAATAAAAATAATTTTGAAATTATAAATTCGTTTTTTCATTGTTAGGCCAAGAACTTTTCAGACCACCCTTGTAAGTAGAGATAATGAAGTTGTTATTCATCTCTATAAGGTCTTGATACATCCACATCTGAATTACTGTGCTCAGGTCAGGTCTCCTGGGTTTCTTGAGGATGAGGAAGTAATGGAGAGGATTCAGAGATGGGTGACCAAGATGATGAGTGGCCTGTGGAATGTTCCCTAAGAGGATAGATTAATGGAGTGTGGATTGCAGATGTTGGTTGAAAGGAGAAAAAGAAGGGATATGATAGAAACATTTAAGGTACTTCAAAGATTTTATAGGATTGATGCAGGGTAAATGTTCCAGAACTTGGCTAGAGGATGCAGAAGAGGTCATTCCTGGAAGTTGAATCAAGGCCTGATTAGTAGGGGATGTGAGGACTAGATTTTTTGCTTGGAGTGTGGTGAATGAATGGAATGGGTTGCCAGTGTCAGTTATGATGAACATACTTGTTAATGTGTTCAAGGAGAGGTATGATAGATTGTGCGGATATTTGGGTCTCCCACAACGATTCTTTCATCCCCATACAATAATAATAACAACAACAATAACATTTGAGCATTTCAGGTTGAATATCATTTATTACAGCTGGCTTTCCAAATTTCATGTTTTTGAGAGCTTTTTTCTACTTCAAGTCTTGATATATATTTCTGTTAAGTGTTTTCAAACATGCTGTCACTGCTATTTCACTTAACAGTCTTTCAAACTAATTATTTCCGATATGTATTCATGACCTCCGACTCCTTTCAGCGCATTCTTTTCCCCTATTTCTAAGCTTTTCCACTAGCATCAAAAATATTTTGCCACCTTCCTGAGATTTATTTTCTATTTTTTTATCAACACCTTCCCATAACTTTTGTTTAGCTAGTTCTACACAGTGTTTTGCTTTCTTATATTTTTCTCTGTATTCTCTAAGAGCACAAGCTGACTTATTTGCAGGGAACTTTCAGAATGCTTTCTTCTTTTCCTTGATTGCCTCTAACTTTCTGAGTCCACCATGGAGTTTTGATTGTTCTATCATTGCAGGTAACCTCACCACATGTCTCTCTGGCTGAATCAAATTATTTCTTCAGCATTTGCCACCGAGACTCCAAGGTTTGGTTATTGTTTTCACTCATTTTTTTTTCTTGAATAATGCTTGTATATTTGAGTCTGAAGTTCATCTCTAAAAGCTGCTCAACTTTGATTTATATTAAAACTTTCTTATACACTCTTCTTTTCAATAAGAAATTCAATTTTATTTTGTTCACAACTAAATGATCACTTTCAATTTCAAATTCTTTGTATCTTGTGTCCTGAACCAATGGGAAAACATCACTATTTTCAACAATAACATAGCCAATGAGAATTATTTCTTGCTTCTCTCCATATGAATTTATGCACATTTTTATGTTGGAACACAGTGTTAATAATAACTAGTGCATGTCCTGAACTGCAACTCAGCAGGTACTTGCCATTATTATTAGCTCTGCAATTTTCTCCAAATTTTCCCAAAACATTTCTGTACTCTCCTGCTATTCAGATCTCCAAACAAGCACCAACTCTTCCTTTTTCCTTGTGTCAACTGCCATTTCTAGTGTCTCAAAAAATTCCTCCACTTCTTCCTTAGTAAAACCTTCTGTGGGAATATAGGCACAAATAAGTCTCATTGTCCAGTTCTCCATTCTGATATTTGCACATATTACTCTACTTGTTATTGCATACCATTCAAGAAGACTATTCATCATTTTGTATTTAGTGTTCAATACAATAAATAATTCTTTTTCTCTTATTGTTATTGCCTAAATATAACATCTTATTTAGAAATATCTAACCCAAGTTTTTGCCTTCCTCGTTTCAGTAACACTTATTATGTCGATCAAGTACTTATCCAATTCTTCTGCTATTTCCATTTCTTTTTCGTTGAGGCTTACAATGATGGTGCCAATCTTGAACTCTGCTTATACTGAATTGGGAGGTTGTAGCTGACATTTCGCTGTTCAGTTTGGTTCTCTGACGAAAACAATGGGGAGCCTTGTTTAATAGTGAGGTGCCCCAGCTGGCATGAAATTCTGTTATGTTGTACCATCATTTTGCATTATGGTTGAAGCCGATCAGAACATAAGTAGGTCTGCTAAAGCCCAAATTTCCAGCCCATCCTTGTTTTTGTTATCTAGACAGATACCTAACAGAGTATCTGTCTAGACAGCAAGGTGAGGTATCTACCTAGATACTTCACCTTTTTATGAGGACTTCCCCATGAAAAGGTGAGGAGTAGACATTGTATGGATGAGAAAAGAATTTCTCCTCGATGTCCAAGTTAAAAGTTGGCAAGAGCAGGAAAGACGGTAGATTCCATATAGCAGTCTGTTCAAGTTGTCTGTGAATTCTGTTCTGATAAATAAAATAACCACAGTGGATGACAAAGTCGGATAATTTGGCTATATATGGTAGAAAGACTTGTGAGAGCATATGAAGGCAATCTTCCAGGGACATGTTAGTAAATAGGAATTCATTATTGAATTCCTATTCCTGTTATTAAATTCAATAATGAATCAGATCATTAAGTCAGTAGGTTTAAAGAATGGATTTCTAACTTTATCCAGGAAATTGGAAAAAATTTTTATGAAAGAAATTTAGTTACCAATTTGACTTGAATAACAGAGCTACAAACTTAGTTATGTGATATGTAAGAGAATCTATACAATCCACAATTGGACAAGAAGGAATGCCTTCCTTGTGGATCTCAGGACTATAGAAACATGGGGATTCCAGCAAAATAAATTTTAAGTTTGTCTACAGTACCTCCATCTAGTAGTAAATTTAGTTTTCTTAGTACACTGTTGGTGAGACTGTGGTCAAGTTCCTGGTAAATAGATGTCATATAGCAAGAGATATTTTCCCTTTTTATTCTTTGAGGTCTGTAGGTTTCCCCTTCGTTTCCCTTTCAGTAGTATAAAGGAGACTTCTAGATGAAGTTTGCCGGCATCCTCACTTTATAACATTATTTATCCATAACATATTCAATGTTATGGAGGAAAGCTAAGTAAGGTATTTTCATTCATAACTATAGCAAATTCATGTCCTTTTGACAGAACAAGAATTTCCTTTTCAGTTAAAGAGCATCCCGAGATGTTTACTATCCAATTATCTGATACAGCAGGAGGAGGACTTTGCTTAGTAACAAGAACTGAATTTGTGATCTAAACATTGCTTGTGTTTGTGAAATGATGAGAGGAGAGGGTGCTTGGTAACAGTTAAAACTATATGTGATAGCAGAGAAAATTCAATTAAGGTAATATTATTTTGAAGATCAGCAGTGCAACAAATTGCAAGATCATGCTTTGCAACTCAAAGCTGATTATGGACATGTGACAGACTGACATTCATGTATGTATGAATGTCAGGAGATCTGATGGTTTCCTTAAATTTTGCCAAGTTCAGAACAATCTTGAGATCATGGCATTTTTGAGAAAAATAGGAGAATCTTATTCCAATCAAATATTAATATATTTTTTTTTAAATAATACTTTTCATCTGTTATTCATTTTTGCTGTTCTATGTATAACAACACGCAACTCTTACCATTTTAAATAATTCATTTGTTTGCATTCTATTTTGTATTCAAATTGCCTGATGTCATAGATGATGACGTGTAATTTTTGGGTTGACATATTTCACTATTAAAATTTATTATTCACTCTTTTCCATGTGTTAATTTGTTAAACCTTATGCCAGAGGTATTGCTGAAACATGCAGGTATGACTGCAAATACAAAAGAGAATACAACTGCTAGAATACAAGACTTGGAGAATAAGATGATTAAGATAAGGCATATGAAAATGAGATTAGATGTTTGGTAGATATGAACCAAAGGGTGCAAAAGAACAAAATGAAAGATAGTATACGGTGATTCCATTATCAAATGTGTGGTGGATGAGATGAGATAAAAAAAATGTTAATATTTGATTTGAATAAGATTCTCCTATTTTTCTCAAAAAATGGCATGACCTTAAGACTCTTCTGAACTTGGCAAAATTTATACAGCAGTCAATTTTCCAAAAGGGAAGGGAGTAATAAACAAAGTGATTCATGCTTTGGATATGATTGTAGACATGCAAGGGAGTTAGTGGTGGTTGTGGGAATATTTGGTTAGGCACAGGAAGAATGCGAGGATGAATATCATAAGATTAAAGAGAGTGAAAGATAATGGTATGTATAGTACAATGAAGAGTTGAGATTTTGAACAAAAATTATGAATGGCATTCTAACACAGCTGTGTGAGGATAAAGAGATGCAGATTGATGTATGGAACATGTTCAAGAGATGAGTGGAATTGCATAAAAACGATGGATTGCATTTAAATGGATCTAGTATGAATCAAGTGGAGAGACTGTTACTAAAAAAAGAGTGCAATTAATGATGTCAATAAGGGGTAAGAGGAAATCATACAAGGGTGTGCTGAAAAGTTATGATAATCCCCATGAAGGAATTGAGGTAGAACCATGCAACTTACTTCTACGTATTCCCCACAAAGTGTGATACACTTGTTACAATGCTGCATCCTTTGCAATTCTCTGAGAAAAAAGTCTTTCCCTTGTTGCACAAACCAGTCCTCACCTTTCAGTGTCTCTGCCTTACCCACCTTATTCTGGTGAAAAGGGTGGGTGAGGCAGAGACACTGAAAGCCCAAGTTGTGTATTGTCTGTTGGGTTTCATGAGCAATGTAAGCAGGTGCATTGTTCTGCAAAAGCAACATGCCTCAGCTCAGTTTCCTGCAGTGTTTTTTCCTTCAGTACTTTCTTCAATTCCTTCAGAGCTGTTGAATAAACTGCTGCTGTAACAGCTTCACCTTCTTTGAGGTACTGTGTAAGGAATTACACCATCCATATCCCAAAAGACAATGGCAAGAATATTTCCTGCTGACTTTGGTTTGGAACTTCTTTGGCTGTGAAGAACCTTTGTGTTTCCACTCCATTGACTGTTGTTTGGTCACTGGATCATAGTGATGAAGCCATGTTTTATCAACAGTCACAATATGAGCCAAAAAATTTGCACCCGATTTCTCAAAATGACCCAAAATCCCTTGAGATGACAGCACACATTCTTCCTTTTGGTTGGAATTCAAACATTTGGAGACCGACTTCGCTGAGAGCTTCTGCATGTCCAGATGTTGGTGGATAATGATCTCAACTCGTTCCCCAGAGTCTTTGCAATTTTTTTGGCTGGTATTGTCTACCATGAAGGATCATGGCATGCACTGCATTTCCTGCATGTTTTCAGGTGTGATCGCTGTGAAGGACTTCCTGACATGGGGACACCTGTTGTCTCAGGATGCCCAGTTTTAAACTTGGCCACCCATCTGACAACTGTTGAATGTGCTGGAGCACAATCCTCTAAAGTCTCACACAAAGTTTGGTGAGTCTCAGTTGTGGACTTTTCTTGAGGCACGAAAAACTTAATAATGACCTCCACATCTGTGTCTTCAAATTTCATCGAAACCTCTGGCATGTCATCTTATATATCCTAAAAGAAAAAGAACAAATTATTACATTTTGATGAAAAATGGTGGTTAAAAGGTTTAAGATATGTTCTTTCTTGAGATTTTATCAGTTGCTTTAATATCATTTTTGTTCTAGGAGCTCCCCCTCCTCATAGATACATTATTTACTTGTTTAATAAAAATTGTAAAGAGGAACAACAGATAAATATTTTTCCTGTTATTCTTTCAACTATAAGTATGTTTTAAAATAAGAAAGAACATTATCAACTGACAGAAAATAAAGAGGAATCAAATAAATAGAAAATCATAAACATAGAATTAAACCCATACACAAAAATGAATAATATATACAACCAAAAATAACAATCTAAATAAAATAAGATCCTCACTTGAAGAGATGCTAAAGGGTTATTCTTCTCGTTTATTATTACATGACCCATTGTACGATCTCTGCGTGGTGGTGCAGGTGGAGCTTTTATTAAAAATCTACAAAAAAGAAATTCAGAAACCTCTTCATTTAAAAATTCTAATGGATTACTTTTATGAGCATTTGCTGACATTTTCTAAACTACTACAAACTTTCTTGAATAATTTAGATGAAATAGTTCATCAAATATTATGAACATTTTCATAAAAAATAATTAATAATAATTTAATAAGAATAATTATGATTTTATGCTATACAAATTCAATATCTTCTTAAATGTAGTAAGTCAATTAAAAATCTTAAAATAGTGAAAAAAACCTCATTTTTTTTGAACAATGCTTAACAATTTATATGCATTCCTTAAAAGAATGCTTCTACAATTTTAAACTGCTTTTATTGACTCATTTTGTTTACACACAAATCTTTGATGTTTTGCTGATCAGGTTGGTCTCACTACCATCCTTAAAAATAGAGGTACAGCACATTATAGAAAGAATATGACAAAATTTCATGCTGGCTGGGGCGTCGCCCGGTTAAACAAGGTCCTGTTATTTTTGCCAGGGAACCAGGGCGAACAGCGAAAAGTCAGCTACTGGAACAAATCTGAAAACACACCACAACTCAACATAACCAGAGTTAAAGACCAGTACTAACAACATAAGAAGCCTCAATGGCAAAGAAATGGAGCTAGCAGAGTAATTAGATAAGTACCAGATCGAAATAATAGGGGTGACTGAAACAAAAAAGACAAAAACTGGTGAGATCTTTCTGAGCAATAAATTCAAAACGTTATAATCAGGCAATGACAATCAAGGAAAAGAAGGAGTAGCCATAGAATTCAACACTAAATACGAGGCTAATCTTCTTGAATGGCAAGCAGTCTCAAGTAGAGTGATGTGGGCAAATATCAGAATGGGGAACTGGACAATGAGACTTATTTGTGCCTATGGTCCCACAGAAGGTTCTACTAAGGTAGAAGTGGAGGAATTTTTTGATGCTTTAGAAAAAGCAACTGACACAATGAAAAAGGAAAAGTTGGTCCTTGTTGGGAATCTAAATAGCAGAGTAGGAAATGATTGTCAGACATACAAAAATGTTTTGGGAAAATTTGGAGAAAAGAGCAAAGCTAATAATAATCGCAAATACCTGTTGGATTTCTGCTCAGGACATGGACTGGTTATTAATAACACCATCTCCAAACATAAAAATGTGCACAAATTCACATGGAGAGAAGAGGCAAGGAATAAGAAAAGTCTCATTGACTATGTTATTGTTGATAGTGATATTTTCTCCCTGGTGCAGGACACCAGAGTGTACAGAGGATTTGAAATTGGAAGTGATCACTATTTAGTCCTGAACAGGATAAAACTGAATTTCATATTGAAAAGAATGACATGTAAGAAAGTTTTAAAGCGAATAAAAGTTGAGCAGCTCTCAGATGTGAACTGTAGACTAAAATACACAAAGATTATTGAAGGAAAAATGAAAGAGTTTGAGAACAGGAACCAAACCTTGCAGATTCAGTGGCAAGCCTTGAAGAAAACCCTGATTGATTCAGTTAGAGAGGCATGTGTTGAAGTTGTCTGCAAGGATAGAAAAATTAGAACTCCATGGTGGACACAGGAAGTTAAAGAGGCAGTGAAGGAAAAGAAGAAAGCATATCAAACGTTCCTGGCAAATAAGTCAGCTTTTACTCTTACAGAATACAGAGACAAATGTAAGAAAGCGAAACAGTGTGTAAAATTAGCTAAACAAAAGTCATGGAAGGACTTTGGCAAGAACATAGAAAATAAATATCAAGAAGGTGGTAAGATATTCTGGAGGTTGTTGAAGAAGCTTAGGAATGGAGGAAAGAGTACTGTAAAATGAGTTAGAGATGATAAAGGCGACACGAAAACAGGAGAAAAAGATATCCTTGAAGTATGGAGAAATTACTTTGAAAAATTGCTAAATGAAACAAGCAGTGATAAAAAACACACAACAGGCATAGAGTCAGGAATACATATCCATACTTGAAGTAGAAAAAGCCATCAAAGGCTTGAAATGTGGAAAGGCAGCAGAAGTAGATGATATTCGGCCAGAAATGCTGAAGTATGGTGGTATAAAAGTCTTACAGTGGTGCACTGCATAGTTCCTAATGCCAGGACAGAGGGACGAATTCCCAATGACTGGAGTAGAGTCTCGTAATATTTCCCTATATATAAAAAGGGAAATAAAACTGAATGTGAGAATTACAGGGGTATATCCCTATTGAGTGTTCTTGGTAAGATATATGCAAGTATACTTGAGAAATGGTTGAGAAGAATTGTGGAAGAAAAGCTTGGTGAAGAACAAGCTGGATTCAGGTCAAATAGAGGCTGTCAGGATCAGATCTTCACTTTATGACAAATAGTGGAGAAATCATGGGAATATAACAAAGATCTGTATTTAAGTTTTGTCAATTTGGAAATGGCATATGACAAGGTGCCAAGAGAGAAGCTATTCAATATGCTACAGTTATATGGTGTCAATGGGCATTATATCAAGCAATACTTAGTCTTTATTTGAGTTGTAAATCAGCAGTTAGAATTGAAGGAAGTACAGGAAGATGGTTTAATGTTAAATCTGTTGTGAGACAAGATTGTACATTATTCCCTCTGTTATTCATTATCTATATGGATCACATTATGAAAGAAAGTGGTATTAAACATGATATCAAAATTGGAGATGTTAATGTCAGCTCTTTGCTTTATGTGGACGATGTTATACTTCTAAATAAATCTGCTACAAGTCTGTAAGATTCTCTGACTAAATTGAATAACTGTCGTAATAGATATGGTATGAAGGTTAGCAATAAAAAGACAAAGACAATGAAAATAGGAAGAATCATTGAAAATGTCAACTGTGTTGTGAATGGAGAACCTGTGGAACAAGTAAAACATTTCAGCTACTTTTCAGGCACAATTTTTAGTGAAGATGGTAAATTAAATATGGAAATAGACAACAGAATCAACAAAGCTGATATGGTAGGAAGTCAATTGAATAAGAGAGAAATTAGTCGGAACACTAAATTAGCTGTATACAAGACAGTGTTCAAACCAATTTTAACTTATGGATCTGAGAGCTGGGTCAGAAGTAAAACACTTGACCAAAGACTAGAGACCACAGATATGAGAGTCCTGAGAAAGATTAGCGGCGTGAACAGATGGCATCAATGGCAATATCATATTAAAAATGAGGATATTAGGAAAGAACTTGACATTGTCAACATCCAGGAATGCGTTAGCAGAGCTAATCTCAGGTGGTATGGTCACTTAAACAGAATGGACGAGGAAAGATTAGCAAAACAAGTGTTCTCTGCCAAGTTGGCAGGAAAATGACCCAGAGGAAGACCAAGATATAGGTGGATTGATACGGTACAAAGTGCCTTAGACGACAGAAATATAAGATCTGGTAATGTTGGAGTCTTGACAAGTAACAGACTGATTTGGAGGAAAATTGTGTATAGGAAGTTAGTAATGATGTAAGTTTTTCATGTAGTACTATCATATCCTGTACACCCCTTGAAGGTACATGGCAGGAATTTGATGATGAAAAAAAAATTCTAGTGCAATTTCTGATATAATGAATAGCTCTATTTATACTAGCCAATAAAAATTCTACTACAAAATCTTCACAAATGATTAAAAGGTAATTTTATGCACCAGTTATGCAATGCATTTATTATTTTGTGATCACTTCTACATTTGGAACACAGCACTTGGATTTTTTTTTTTTTAATATGTGTAATGGTGCAACTTATATTTATAAAATACTCAGACTAAATGCACATGCAGAAGTTGCCGGAAACACATACTATTTGCTGGCCAACTCATTCAAGAGGCTGTGGGTTTGCATACAACTATGTCATTTTGCAAGTAATTTGAAAGGAGACAATTTCTATTGCAAGTAAGAGATCACCTGGCCTGAAAAAGTATGTTTATATAGCAGAAATGCCAGACTATTAACCGTCAACAGATCAACAGTTACCCAAAGCACAATAGGTTAATTATTGCCTTTTGTAGGGCAAACATTAAAAAAAATAAAAAAAATAAAAAAATATGCAGCCTCTATCATAATAACACACATAAATACTATGAATATATTAAATAATGAGGATCCTAAAACCAAACTTAGATACTTGACTCCCATTCCCTTGACTTATAGTAATGGAAATTATGTGATTTATTTCGATTTTAGACTTTGCTAAAATTTAAATAAATCCACTTCCCTTACTAGCTCATCATAAAAATTTAACAAGTCTATCAAAACTGACTGGCCTTTTAACAAAACAATGTTCTGCTCAGTTGAATATGTGATCCCTATTAATATGTTCTGGATACACATCCTAATTAACTTCTCCATTACTATATTAGCCTATGATTTTCCTTTTGAATGATGAAGAACTGTGTAGCTCAGCAGAAGTGGTATTTGCACTTCTCAGAACAAGGCTGCCCAAAAGAATGACATAGGTTTGATCCTAGTCAACAACTAGAGGAACTTTTTCTAATCCTTGCTATAAGCAGTTTCTGAGCTAGTCAATTTCTGGCATGGGCAAACGGGTTTTTACCCTCAGAAACTCAGGTTTGTCATCCTATAAACTCAAGAAAATCGATGGTAGAACTCACACTATTTCAGACATCATAAATATTGTCTTAGACACCACAAGATGGTGGCACTTGTTAGCCATCTCTTCACTAGATACCACTTAAAATTAGTGATAGTCCTTGGACCAGCTATCTCTGATTGGCTAACAGTGGAGATTTGATCTGCCCACTCAATCTCCAAAAGTTAGATAGGGCTAAAATGCTCTCATCTACCTCCCTATAAGGAATAAAAGGCATTACATGTTTTTTTTTTTTTTTTTAAATGATGAAGAACCCTTATGAACTGGTATAATAATTGCAATAACTGCAAGGCTGGAAATTTGTAAGGAGCTTAGTGACTTATTAAAAATAAACTTAGCAGTTTAATTAACCTTGACATACATTTATGCAGCATTAGTGAGTTCAATATGTAGTAGTGGCAGAGACAACATACCATTGGTTTTTATCATTTAATTACAATGGTCTTAAAACATCAGCAGGTGCCTCCTTCTCCTGTGCTGTAATGAAGGAATTTAATAATTACTTTGTCCATGTAAGCAATGGCAAAGTAATTATTAAATTTCTTCATTACCACATCAAAGACTTTTACATAGGAAGTGCAGGTAATGCAGACGTCTCTAAATTAATTTTGTGGTTATTTGACCCAACAGAAATAATGTAAGGACATTATTTCTGTTGTCAGTAGCAATTTAAATTGTTTTCCTAATTATACAGTTTAGTGCTATGTGCCAATCACAGTTATAATTGTGTGCTCTGGAAACTAGTGATTTAATAATGCCAGATTTCTGAGATGGATGATGAGCAGAAGAATTATGAATGTAGCGACCTGAGAATGTAGGCTTGCGAAAGACGGAAGTGGCGATGGAACCGTCTTCTTTTCTTTTGATGTGTAAATCCAAAAAAGAGATACCCTGTGGAGACTTTTTCTGCTCATCATCCATCTCAGAAATCTGGCATTATTAAATCACTAGTTTCCAGGGCACACAAATTCTGCTCCTCTGAAGAATCTTTAAACCAGGAATTAGAAGTTATCAAAAATACAGCCATCCTAAATGGATATAATCCCAAAACAACTCAAAAAATCATCAGTCACTTCTGCATACATCAAACCAGACATGAAGAAGTGCATAGGATTCCCATACCTTACGTTAAAGGCATCTCAGAACGTCTTTCTAAAATTATGAAGAAATACAATTTTGCCACTACTTACAAACCTATCAACCAAATTTACAACTTGTTACCTTCTCCTAAGGACAAACTCTCACCCTTGATGTTACCTGGTGTTTATGAGATTCCATGCTCATGCAAATTATCTTACTTTGGACAGACAGGTAGGTCTGTTCAGAAACGCATCTCGGAACATCAAGACCACATTCGTCTTCTTAAACCGCAGAAATCTGGCCTCTCTCAACACGGAATTGAAAATCCAAACCATAGGATCCATTGGGAAAAGGCTAAACTTTTATATAATCTTTATTTAAACATGAACGTTTATACAAAGAAAGTTCTGAAGCCCTACTACACAGACCAAACCTAAACCGCAATGACGTTCTTACTATTCCTAAAGTATGGGAAATTATCATACAAAACTGTGTTAAATAATTAACGTTTTTTTTTTTTTTGTTGTACTACTTTAGCACGTTATATGCACGTTTTCATGAGATTCTATTGTAATCATGCGCCCTAACTGTATGTTATTCCTAATTTTTGTTTAAATACTGTACTGATGATGTCCTAAGATACTTAGGATGAAATATTTACAATTAAATAATTTTCACTGTGGTTTATACGTGTGTTTCTTTTAATGATGCTATAGTTTTGTTGTATGTATATATGTATTTGTTAACTTCAATATAATCTCCATTGTACCCTATCTATGCTGCTGAAGCTTGGGTAGGTATTGTATTTCGGTCAACAAACCAGTTTTGTCGATAATTACTTTGCCTACATAAACAATGGCAAAGTCAAATCCCTTCATTACTGCATCAAGGGCTTTTAAATTTACATAAGCAATGCAGGTTATGCAGACTTTGCTAAATTAATTTTGTAGTTATCTGACTCACAGACTGCATTTGATAAGTTGAGTCACTTCATTAGTAACCTCATTAATGACAGCAAAGCATTTTCCATGAATTGCTGCTTTCAACTTTGACGTCTGCATTACCTGCACTTCTATGTAAAAGTCTTTGATCAAAGTCTGGATGATACTCACGTCAAGACTGTAGGAGTTGAGGAAGCACTTGCCACCTGTACTTTTCCATAAAGCATCACATACTTCACATAAAACATTGTCCTTGGATTGTGATGCAAAATGAGGTTGCAGTCACAAACATGTCAGGTCTTGCAGTGAATTTTCAGGCACAAACTGTCTTGCAGAAAATTCCTGTAGTATGGTATGCTGCTGTTACAGTCAACATTGCAGGTACTCTATTACTTTATTCAGTCATTATCATAATTAGCTTCAATTGCTGATGTTGTTTTTTTTGGGATGAGGAGAGGTTGCATGTTTCTGCTCTGAGGATTGATTTTTCAGTTTCTGGTTGAAAATCTCATATCCAAGTTTCACAATGATGCAGCAGTTCTTCTGCATCATTGTGAAATCTGCATCACAGTTCATCTTGTAAGCGGATGGCTGATCTTCTGTCAGCTGGCATGGGATCCACTTGGCAGAAACTTTTTACTTCTTCAAAATTTCAATCAGTATTTAAAAAAAAAAATAGATGCATTGAAAATGTTTGCTTCATTTGCAAATTTGGCCCATTTTGTGCATGATGAAAAAGCATATTCCACCAGAATGTTGACAATAACCACTAATGTGTCATGTAGCTCCATGGACTGCCACTTCTTAAACACTGCATGATATATGTCTGCATCCATGGTATAATCTCTAAATAATTACAATGTCAGTCAATAGTCTGAGACAAAGAATGTGCAAAAATGTTGCAAGAGAGTTGCATACAGCTTTTTTCTAAAAAAAAAATTCTGGTCTTTTCCATCATTTTGCCTGGGAAACTTTGTAGAGAAATTCCTCTACAGTTCTCACATTCACTCTAATTTATTGTTTTTTTTCTGAGTGATGCAATGAAAAGTATCTCGCTCATCTAGATTTGACCTTCAAAGTTCTGAATTATATAGTATTCATTTTAGAAATTATGGACTTTACGACCGTGTTATAAATAACTATATTTTAATTTCCCGACTTTTCAACCTTCATATTAAGGTCATCATCTAGAGTATATACAAGGACAAGCTGAGTTATTACATTTCACACAGTAAGCTAAAGAAACAATGATTTGATCACTGGTTATTCTATTAGCATGACCACTAGTGAAAAAAAAAAAAAATATATATATATATATATATATACACACACACATATAAAATTAAAAATTAATTATTTAGAAACCACATCAAAACTAAATTCTATTTAAGATAACATGAGAGAAATATTCTTTCAGAAACATATAGTTTTCTTACAGTAACAATGATGTCCTATTTTTAACGACAGTTGTTATATTAGATTTAGGATTCAGGGTTATCTACAGTCCTGTTTATAGTTAACTCTTAGGGAGAAAGGTTCTCTGGGTAGAATATGTGCCTTCCATATGCTTGGGATTTTTAGATCATCATTATTGTTCAGATTGGGGTGGTTGATAAGAATCTCACAGGCTTCCTTAAATTTGTGTTCATACCATGTTTTGGTGTTATGTAAACAACTGGTGCTTTTTCGGTCAATTCTATGTAAAGTGTTCAGGGCATGATCAGAAAGGCCAGCTTCACCATAGTTATTATATTTAATGCGTCGTTTATGTTCCTTTTGTCTGATAGGAATTGTGCATCCTGTTTCCCCTATAGTTGGTAGATTACAGGTGCAATAAATACAGTATACTCCAGGGTGGGCCAGCAGAGGGAGTGGGTGTTTGGATGAGTTGAGTAAGCTTTTTAATATTGCAGGAGGTTTAAAAGGTGGCTTTGAGGTTGTATTTCTATAGTATTCTGTTTATTTTATCTGATGTCCCTTTAATGTAAGGAATGGCTATAGTTTTATTGTTGTCTGGTTTATCTTTTTTTTTGTTGTTGTCTTGTAGAAAATTTTGTTAACAGTGTTTTGGCTGTAATCATTTTTTAGAAAAGTACTGCTGATAACTTTAAATTCGTCTTTCAGTGCATGTTCATTGGAGCAGATCTTCAAAGCCCTGTTTTTTTAGAGTATTAATGACACCTAGTTTTTGTGTTGGGTGTTGGTAGGAGTTTATGTGTATATATTGGCCAGTATGTGTCGGTTTCCGGTAAACAGTGAAGGAAAGACTGTCAGAAGGAAGACATGTGGCAAGTGTATTTGAGAGTTCATCTTTGTTTAAGGCATGATTGGATAGGTTAACTACATTACTGTTACCTGCACCCAATTGGTGGTTCGTGTTGTTTCTTACTTCTGGTTGTTTGTTAACATTCAAGTAACTTATTCGAATTTCTCCACAGTGAACATTAACAAACAACCAGAAGCAAGAAACAACAAGAGCCACCAATCGCCTGCAGGTAACAGTAACTTAGTCAACCTATCCAACCACGTCTTAAACAAAGATGAACTCTCGCTACTCAGCAAAGGTCTAAATTTTGCCATAGCACCCAGTTCAATGAACAAACCGGATTTTATTTGTAATACTGAAAGAGGCTTAAGATTCATCCCAAATGCCATAGCAGATAAAATTTGTTTAGAAACCACAAACATTTTAAATATAAATTACAAGAAAACAATAACAAGCAACTTAATGAAACATGAATTAACAGCGGTGAAATCATTAAAATCAAATCCGAACATTGTAATAACTAGAGCTGATACCACCGTTATTCTAAACCGAACCACATATTTAGAAAAAATGAATCTACTTGTCTCGGACAATAGTACATACCAACTTGTTAACTATGACCCAACCAATAGAATAAAAAAGAAAACAGAGAAACTACTTAAATCAATTACTACATGGCCCGAAGATAGTCAAAAAATTTACTTCCACACTTCACTCGTTCCCCGAGAATTTATGGTCTACCAAAGATACACAAACAAAACACACCACTCTGGCCAATAGTCGAAGGTATAGACAGCCCAAATTGTCACCTAGCCAAGAAATTAGAGGCAACACTCAAGGAGCTGGTAGTCATCCCCCCCCCCCCCCCTCCTAGATCAGAAACACACAACACTCATAAACATAATCAAAGACATTACATTAGAAAAAGATGATTTATTAGTCAGTTTTGACGTCTCTGCCCTCTTTACGAATGTCCTAATCAATGACACAATCCTTCTTTTACAGAACAAATTCCCTCCAGATATCAAGCACTCTTTGTGCATGTATTATGTTCTGGTTATTTTGTATGGCAAAACACTTCCTACCTACAAAAAGAAGGCACAGCCATGGGCTCGCCATTATCCCCCCCCCCCCCATAACCACTATTGCTAACTTTTATATGGAACATTTTGAGCAAAATGCTGTAGATTCCTCTCCTTTAAACCCAAAGTCTGGCTTAGATATGTTGACACTAGACACTTTCCTTAGCCACCTTAACAAACAACACAAACAGTTGACAATTCAGATTGAAAAAAAAAAAAAAAACAGAACACACCTCTGTTTCTAGATACAGTTGTCAAACATCTTCCTTCTGGCAGTCTTTCCTACACTGCTTACTGGAAACCGACACATACTGGCCAATATATACACAAACTTCTAACACCACCCAACACAAAAACTAGGTGTCATTAATACTCTAAAAAACAGGGCTGTGAAGATCTGCTCCAATGAACAAGCGCTGAAAGATGAATTTAAAGTTATCAGCAGTACTTTTCTAAAAAATGGTTACAGCCAAAACACTGTTAACAAAATTCTCTACAAGACAACAACAACAAAAAAAGATTAACCAGACTACATTAAAACTTTAACCATTCCTTACATTAAAAAGACATCAGATAAAATAAACAGAATACTACTACAGAAATACAACCTCAAAGCCACCTTTAAACTTCCTGTAAAATTAAAAAGCTTACTCAACTCATCCAAACACCCACTTCTTCTGCTGGCCCACCCTGGAGTATACAGTATTTATTGCACCTGTAATCTACCAACTATAGGGGAAACAGGATGCACATTTCCTATCAGACAAAAGGAACATAAACGACACATTAAATATAATAACTATGGTGAAGCTGGCCTTTCTGATCATGCCCTGAACACTTTACATAGAATTGACCAAAAAAGCACCAGTTGTTTACATCACACCAAAACATGGTATGAACACAAATTTAAGGAAGCCTGTGAGATTCTTATCAACCACCCCAATCTGAACAATAATGATGATCTAAAAATCCCAAGCATATGGAAGGCACATATTCTACCCAGAGAACCTTTCTCCCTAAGAGTTAACTATAAACAGGACTGTAGATAACCCTGAATCCTAAATCTAATATGACAACTGTCATGTTAAAAATAGGACATCATTGTTACTGTAAGAAAACTATCTATATGTTTCTGAAAGAATGTTTCTCTCATGTTATCTTAAATAGAATTTAGCTTTGATGTAGTTTCTAAATAATTAATTTTAAATTTTACCTGTATTTTTTTTCCTCACTAGAGGTCATGCCAGTAGAAAGTAGAATAACCAGCGATCAAATCATTGTTTCTTTAGCTTACTGTGTGAAACGTAACTCAGCTTGTCCTTGTATATACTCCAGATGATGAGCTTAATATGAAGGTTGAAATGTTGGGAAATTAAAATAGTTATTTATAACATGGTTGTAAAGTCCATAATTTCTAAAATGAATTCTGATCACCGTGCAACATTAAAAGAAAGAATTATGTAGTATAGCTACTACCAAACGTTTATTTAAACATTTCAGGTTTCTAATGATCCCCCACATTTTTTTTTTTTTTTTTAAATCTCAAGTACTAAAAGAAATTCAGGATAGCATTCTTCCTGGATAATTACTATAATTTTATTGCTAGTAACCTTATATAATAAGGTTTCAAAGTAATCTTAATGTGAGTTATTATATCATCACCTTCAATTTTAACATTACTTCAGTCAACTTTGATTTTATTTGTGGTGCCTTTTTACTCCATTTCTAACTTTTTTCCCTCTAGAATGTTTTTCCACTGCTTTCTTATCATAAAATTGCTATACATATTAGGCTTGTACTGATTATCAATTTAAAAGTTTTTTTAGTACTAATTACTTTCTATAGCTAAAACACACAGCAGCATATATCAAGTTCACCACACTATAATTAAATGATTCTGAAATATAATGGTACCTCTTTCTTTTTCGCTTGCTGTATGCACTAATTCCTTCTCCTGCCCAGTGTCCCCAGCCTGGAAGATATAGGTCAATGTCTTGTGGTTTACTTTTATTAATGGCAGCTTTCTTTTCATCTCTGAAAGGAAATGAAAATTTATTCACTTAATTATTTCATTATTTACTTAATCATATATTTATTTATTTGTGTGTTGTGTGTGTGTGTCAGTAGCAAGCTATAATGCTGTATTACTAATGCTCAAAAATAATTTTTTATTTCTTCTTGTTAAATGTGCAGGTTAACAGTAAGAAATAAAATGAATTTTAAAAATATCAGTTTTTATTTCATAATAAATTTAGTTTAATCCTTTATCCAAATGTAAGCAAACAAAGTTTGCGCCTGAACTATCTTCAGGACTGAGGCAACTCGTGGTATAGGTAGACCAAGCTCTCATCACTCCTTGTCTTAGTATCTCCCACAATGCAAAGCACATCTCCTTGCAGACATGTATAATACTATGCATTAAGGGAAGGGCCACTACCCAGAGGTACTGATACCAAGGTGGAAGCAATGGAGAAGTCATATTTACCTATACGAGTTTCCAAAAAGTGTCTCACCTTATTATTAAATTACTCTGATTTAGAGAAAGATGTTGGAAGTTTTTTCCCACTTGGTTAGACTATAATAAATTTAGTTTAATCCTTCATCCAAGTGTAAGCAAACAAAGTTTGCACCAGGACTGAGGCAACTCGTGGTAAAGGTAGACTAAGCTCTCATCACTCCTTGTCTTAGTATCTCCCACAATGCAAAGCACATCTCCTTGCAGACATGTATAATGCTATGTTTTAAGGGAAGGGCCACTACTCAGACCGGTTTCGACCTTTATTGAGGTCTCGTCAGTGGGAGCCAGAAGAGGTGAGACACCTTTTGGCAACTCGTATAGGTAAATATGACTACTCTATTGCTTCCACCTTGGTATCACCACCTCTGGCTCCCACTGATGAGACCTCAATAAAGGTTGAAACCGGTCTGGGTAGTGGCCCCTCCCTTAATGCATAGCATTATACATGTCTGCAAGGAGATGTGCTTTGCATTATGGGAGATACCAAGACAAGGAGTGATGAGAGCTTGGACCACACCACCTTTACCACGAGTTGCCTCAGTCCCGAAGATACTTTAGGCGCAAACTTTGTTTGCTTAACATTTGGATAAAGGATTAAACTAAATTTATTATAGTCTAACCAAGTGGAAAAAACTTCCAACAGTTTTTATTTCACATGTTTAAGATGTTAATCATTTGTTTTATAAGCTTACTTTCAGATATTATACAGCTATTAGAATTATGCAGTTATGCACATTAGAATTATGAATTATAAATGAAAAACAGGTTTTAATGCCATCTCTCAAGTCTACAACTATACAGCAAGAAAAATCAAATGGCTTCAAGAGTGCCTTTTTAGTGAAGTTTCCCATGCTTTCTTTAAATAATGGCTGGGCCAAAGCATATTTATATTAAAATATTTTAACTCTCAATAAGAAAGCAAAAAGTTTTATATGAAACACAGCTTTTAAATTCTTATAAACAATGTTAGAACAGTATTTCTAGCAAACCATTATTAGTCTATTAGAATATTAATTACTTCATATTCTCAAAAACTGTAATTACAATGGGAAATCCTAATTTCATTTACTATCCCCAGCATGGCCTATTTCAAAATACACTCAAAACAAAAGGGTTATAGAATATAATATGTGACAGCTGCTCTGAACAGCCAATTCTGATTCATGAAAAATGTGAAGATTCCAAGAAATACCATATGCCTATATGTTAAAAGGTTCCATTTAGTTTGCTGTAACAATGCAAATTATTTGTAAACTTAACTAGCAATTGAAAGAGTAAGACAGTAAAAATACAGTCATGATATATGCAAAAAATGTTGGCACCAAATAGTAACTATAGGCTAGCAACTAGTGAAAATCAGGGTTTAGCAAATAAAAAAGTAAGATGATAAAAACATAGTCACTGATATCTGCAACAAAATGTTTGTGCCAAAAACTGACTATAGGCTAGCAACTAATTAAAATCAGCATCTACTTCAAGGCATGTGAAGCTATTTAGGAGTGATAGTGTCATTTTGGTAAATTCTCATTTCTTTTATAATCTAATACAAATGAATATCCTGTAAACACACCATCTCTTCACTTAAGTTGTATTTTGTATTTTATTATTACTTTATTTATCAGTGAATTATTACATTACAGCACATTCTTTATACAGTCAAAATTTGCACATTGAACAAGCAGATTAAAGCCATGAAGTTCCATTTCAATGGTGGACTAAATTAAATTCTTATTAATATGCTGATGAGTCTAACCTTTTCTTTTAAGAAATCAATGAAATTTTATTAATTAAGCATAATGCTCAGTAGCCTTTCAAAGCAGAAATATTAAAACAAAATAAGAATAAATGCAAGGTGAATAGAATCATTTTCATGATTTTGACAGATGTGCAATCTGAGAACTTTTTTAAATAAACATCACTCACCAGACTTTGTCAGTGTGAAGATCAGATGAGTTGTACTAACTTGATTTGGTCACACCACTAATATTTAAACTGGTAATTACTTATCATATATATGTACTAAAATTTAAAACCCCTAATCTAATACTCTCATAATAGTCAGGAATTTTTTTTTTATTTTGCTATTCATAAATGTATCCCTCTATAAATAATAAAAACATTTTCATTTTTTAAGAACCTTAATGCAAACACTGCAATGGGATTAGATGGTATATCAAACTGTATGTTATGAGAATGTGCAAGGGAATTAGCACCTCTGACCAAGATGTTTCATTTAAGCCTTAGTTCTTCTGAGAAGTTGCTGACAGAGTGAAAAGGCAAAATAGTTCCTGCTGAATAATGGAGGTGCAAGATAGAAGTAGCAAATTATAAGCCAATCAGTATTCCAGGTGTGGTGGTCAAGGTATTGGAGAAGTAGATAAAAGACAGAATTCAAGACTGAGTGAACAGGAATAAGACACTTTATAGAAGATAACATGGTTTTTTGAAGGGTAGATTCTTCCTTAGTAAATTGCTTACTTTTTAATCCATTACCTTTATCCAACTCAGATGGATAAATGTAATGGCTACTTAAGTGATACTGCTGGACATTTAAAAGACATATGACAGGATTCCATTAGGTACACTGTTGCATAAAATGGAGCAAATAGGAATGGATATGAAGCTGGGTATTTGGATTATGGGGATGATAGATATCAAAGAGTGATTTATGGAGGAGGTGAATCCAGGAGTGGACAGATGACTAGTGGTGTACTGCAGAGTTCAGTACTTGGTCCTCTGCTATTTAATTTGGGCATCAATAATAGAGGAAATCATTTGAGGGAAAGTGTTCAGCTGTTTGCTTGCTTGCTAATGATACAAAGCTGGGAAGAGCTAAAGTTAATGAAGATAATGTAGAGATTTTGCAGGATGACTTAAATAGACTGGCAGTATGGGCAAAGGTAAATGGCTGCTTGTTTAATGTGGCCAAGTGTTCACAACCAGTGTACTATATTGATGAAACTGCAGGAAATTGATCAGGCCAGGGATATGGGGATAACCGTGGTAGTTGAAGTTTAGAGGTCATATTGCAAAGGTTGCCAAAACTGAAATCAGATAATGTGGTTATTGAAGAACATACTGACAAGCAGGGATAGGAAGATTATTATTCCCCATTATAAAGCATTAATAAGGCTTCATCAGGGCTACTGAGTAGCCCTGATGAAGATTCCAAAGAAATGATGAAGTGGTGGAGAGGATCCAAAGGCGAGTGACAAAGATTGTGGCAGGTGTATGGAATGTTCCCTATGAGAACTAAATGTCTGTGGGTTTCAAAAGCTAGTTGAGGACATGATAGAAGCACATAAATTATTAAAAGAGTTTTATAGGATTGATGCTGAAGATTTTTTCAGTACAAGGCAGGAAGAGAAAGAACAAAGAGTCACCCCTGGAAATAGTAAGGATGTTAGGACTAGATTTTTTGCTTGGAGGGTTGTGAATGGATAGAATGCATGGCAGGTATTGTGTGAATAATGAGTCTCCCATTATAAATCGTCTGACTCTGTGAAGATACCTGTATAATAATAATAAATCAGCTAATGTCTTTTATTCCCATATAGGGAGGAGGCGAGGCCATTTTAGCCTTATCTACTAACTTTTGGAGACTTGGGGGGGAGTTCAATCTCCAATGGTAGCCAATCAGAGATAGCTAGCCCAAGACTATCACTAATTATACATGGTGTCAGTGAAGAGAGGCAACCGACAAGTTCCGCTATCTCATGGTCCCTAATCCTAACACTATGTTTACTGTCTGAAAATAGTGTGGGTTCTATGGCTGATTTTCTTGAGTTTACAGGACAAAATAAAAACCGCTTGCCCATGCCAAAGATCGACTAACTGATGAACCAGTCAAAAAAGAGGCTTAGTAAAAGTTCCTCTAGTTGCAGACTAAAATCGAACCTACGACATTCTCTTCGGGTGATTTAGCGCTGTGGAATACAAATGCCATCTCTACTGAGCTATACAATATTAATAATAATTATTATTATAATTTAAGCCTCAATTCTGGAAATGTACTTGGGCAGTGCAAAATAGTTCCAATTGCATAAAGGGACTCCAAGAAAAAGAGAGAGGTAGCAAATTACAAGTCAATCAGTACCTAATGAGCAGTTTAAGGTACTAGAGAAGTTGGTAAAAGAATTCAGGACTGAGTAGACAGGAATATGGCTACTTTAGCATGACTTTGTGAAGGATAGATCTTGCTTTAGTAATTTGCTTACTTTTTATAATAAAGGAACAACTAAGTTGTATAAAAGAAATGGTTATAGTGATACTACTTGACTTTGTGAGGGGAAATTTGTACACTGATGTACAAATTAAACAGCAAAAGACCACGTACTGAGTGCTGCAATACACCTCTAGTCACCCACATACTCCTGGATTCAATTCTCCCATATATACTACTCTTTGAAGAGTGTCACTGTCATGCTTATCCAAATCACCACATGAAACTCTATTGTACAAATTGAAGAAACTAGGGAGGAATATGAATATGCTAATTTGGATAAGAGGATCAACTGACAGACAGATATCAAAGAGTAGTATATGGGGGAATTGAATCCAGGAGAAGGTGGGTGACTAGTGGTGTAGTGCAGCACTTAGTACATGGTGTGTTGCTATTTAATTTGTGCATCAGTGTTACAGGAAATGATTTAAGGGAAAATATTCAGCTGTTTGTTGATGATTATTTATTTATTTATGCTTATGGCTACATGAAACTGGTAAGTGAAGAGTACAATCACAATTTCCAGCAACAAATGATGAAAATCTTAACATATAAGAGTTCATTACATAAAAGGCACAACTAGCTTTCTAAGTCTTTCCTTTTTTTGAAAATAAAGCAAAAGTAACTTGTCATAATCAAGCCAGGGGAAATTATCGTCCTACTGTAACAAGTATGACAAGGCTGCATGTTCTCACAACACTTCACAACATAAATGTAGCTGTATCCTAGGTTTAATTAGAGAGCAGTTGTGTCTTGTGAGAGAAAACTTGATCCATTAGAGGGGGGGGGGTCCCACTTCACATTACATCATCATCTTCTAACATGAGGAGTTCTGCTAATACCACGATGAGGACTATGAGAGTGACTACGAGAATAACGTCTTCGTGGTGAGATGGGACCGTGATCTTCTGTTTCCTCCATAACCACTGCCACACCAACTACAGGTCAAGGTCCAGGCTGGAAAGCCAATTCAAGACCTCATCAGTCACTTTGTAGATGTCCTGTAGGTCACCACCGTGAAATTGGCGCCTTGAGCAGTCATACACAATATGAGTAATCGCCTGAGCCACGGGAGAACAATCACAATAAGGGTGATCTGACAGCCCCCATTTATGTAGAAGGTAGCCACATCTGCCCTGACTAGTTCTGATCCTGTTTATTGATGACCAAATCTTCCTAGGAAGATCAAAATCAGGCTGCGGAGAACAGGAATCTTCTACCAGGAAGCCATTTGTTGGTAGATTGTTGAACCAGTGTTCTCTCCATATGTCAGATATTGATGGCAGCGGAGCTGAAGAGAGTTCGTCCATGGACCAGAGAGGCGTAGACTAGATGGGTTTATGAGAGTCTGATGTAGGGGCAAGAGTGGGCTGCTCACTGCTTTATTAAATTCCTTAATCGAGGCTTGTCTTCTCCGTATGTGTGGTGGAGCAATGTTAGATAGAACAGGCAGCCAGGGGAGAGAGATGGGGGGGGGGTGCTTCTCACTGTCCCACTAATTGTGTGCATGGTAGAGTTTAGCTGGGTGTCTATAATGTTAGTGTATGTACTTCTTTCCCAGACATGGGCACAATATTCTGCTGCAGAGAATGCGAGGGCTAGTGCAGATGACCTTAGGACTTCTGCACCACAACCCCAGGTTGTTCCAGCAAGCCTTGAAATGATATTATTTCTTGTTTTAATTTTATTGGAGAGGTTGATGATGTGCCTTTTATAGGTTAGGCTTCTGTCCAGGCTCACCCCAAGGTATTTTTGGTGAGGCTCGTGTTCTACCATTTTTCCACAGAAAGAAAGGTTGAGTTGTCGATTCGCCTCTGCATTGTACAGGTGGAATACTGAGGACACTGTTTACGTTGGATTTGGCTTCAAGTACCACTGCTTAAAGTACTCTTCCAGGGTGTTCATATCTGTATTCAAGGTTGATTCTAGGTTGGTAAAGGAGGTGGATTGATGTAAGATCGCTAGGTCATCAGCATACATATACTTGCTTGATCTGGTATGAGGTAGATCATGCATGTAGATGTTAAAAAGTATAGGGGATAACACAGAGCCCTGAGGAAGACCGTTGTGAAGGACTAGTGGGTGACTTGTAGTGTAGTGTAGCACTTCGTACATGGTCTGTTGCTATTTAATTTGTGCATCAGTGTTAGAGGAAATGATTTAAGGGGAAATATTCAGCTGTTTGTTGATGATGATGCAAAGCTAGGACAAGAGAGAGAGAGAGAGTCAATGAAAATGATGTAGAGATCCTGCAAGATGACTTAAACAGATGCAGCATAGAGAGAAGGATAATACTGCCTAATGTGGCCGAGTGTAAGATCACACTTTGGGATGAGATTACAAGCTGTGTGATGGAAATGAACTGAAGGAAAATGATGAAGCTAGGGATCTGGGAGTGCTAATGGATAGAGAGTTGAAGTTTAGAGGACACATTGCAAAGGCGGCCAAAACAACATTTTGTGGTTGTTGACAAACACACTGACAAGGAGGGATAAGCCTGTTCTTATTCTTCTTTATAAGGCTTTAATAAGGTCACAGACTAGTGCATACAGATCTGATCACCTAGATTCTATGAAAATGAGGCAGTGGTGGAGAGGATTAAAAGGCATGTGACCAACACTGTTTCAGGTCTATGGAATGCTCCCTATGAGGAAAGGAGACATGTCGAAATATATGGCTTATTAAAGGGGTTTTTATAGGATTGACACCAAAGACTTTTTTTCCATACACTACAGGAGGGAAGAGAACAAGAGATCACCCTGGAAATTGTATATGAGTGTAGTAAGCAAGGGCATTAGGAATAGATTTTTTATTTGGAGGGTGGCGAATGAGCTGCTATAGGTGGTTGTGAGTGCTTCATCAGTAATGAGTTCAAGAAGAAGTATGATAAGGTGTGAACAATGATTAGAGTGAGCCTCCAACTCCATGGGAGGTTTACTCTAACAATAATAGAGAGAGAGAGCGATCCTAAATATAAATTTCATTAAATTCTATCAGAAACTGTAGTATTATTAACTGCCAGTTTGAAATGTTTTGCCATACAATGTTATATTGACATCAAAATATAATTCTGGCACATTTGGTCCCTTGTTAACTCTACAAATGGTCTGATTTAAAAAACACTGAGAATTTGAAATACCAAATTTCAATAAAATCCATCAGCCAGACAACATGCACCTAAAAATTAACACAAGGCATTCTAACAGTTTTATTGTTAGAATTTTATATGAAACATTTTTATTGTAGGCCAGATGCATCAGTAAAGGGAAAATTCAACTGAACTTCCAACTTCTGAAGGACAGAAGTTTTCAAGTAATAGCTCTTTATATTAAGTTTGTATTGCAGTAAAGTCATTTCAAAGAAAAGCATGAAGCATCATCATTTTTTTTTCAATTCAATATATGGTCAGTAATTATTCCACAAATACCCAATCCTGACATTTCATGTTTTCAGAAGATATAATCCATAAATTCTTCACTCCTTGCCTTGCAAATTAACAAGACTGAAAACCCGCATGGGCATGGAATTCTGTATATACTAGAAAAAGACAAGGAATGTACTCTATCTTTAGTGGAAGGAAAGAAAGAAGCTAGTTTCTCAACAGGAGAGAAGGAAGTGGTAAAGTTCAATTTTCTTAGGATATGAACAAGTTTTTCAGAACACTTTTTACATTGGAATGGTTATCTGATTTCAATGAATAACTATTCCACATATTTTGATATGTGAATAGTGAATAGGTTGTAAAGATTTAAAAAAAAGTTTGCATGGGATTACACAAATGAGATTTATATATGAGCAAAGAACACGAGTGTCAATGGCCATGAGTTTAATGAAGTCACCTTTCTGACAGGTGAATGATGAGAGTCCATATGGATGTATTTTCAGCAAAAGTTGGCTAATTAGTGTTATAGAAAAAAAGAAGACAAAAGCAAGTGAGATTCTTCTAAATAAGAACTAAAAGATGTTATATTCAGATAATAATGATCAGGGAAAGGTAAGCGTAGTATTCAACACTAAACACAAGGAGAATCTTCTTGGATGGCAGGCAGTTTCAAGTAGTGTGTCACGGGCAAACAAAATAGGAAATTGGAAAATGAAATTTCTTTATTCCAATGGACCCATAAAAGGTTCTACTAAGGAAGAAGTGAAGAAATTTTTGAGCCATTAGAAAAAAGAGATAAACAAATAAAAACAAAAAGTTGAAAATATCAGTGGCAGAGTGGTAAATCAATACAAGGCACAGAAATATGGAAAAATTTGGTGAAAAGATCAAAGCAAATAATAATGGTAACTGCCTGCTGGATTTCTGTTCACTTCATGGAGTAATTATTACTCTGAATATAAAAAAAAAAAAAAAATGGGCACAAATTCACATGGAGAGAAGATATAAGAAAAGTATTACTGATTATGTTATTGTCAATAGTGATATCTTCACAATGGTTCAGGATATAAGAATATACAGGTGACAGATTTGAAATTTCTATTTTAAATAGACAATGATCACTTAGTTTTCAGCAGGATAAAAATGAATTTCAT
The DNA here is from genome assembly GCF_054136105.1 of Typopeltis vanoorti. Classification (NCBI taxonomy): domain Eukaryota; kingdom Metazoa; phylum Arthropoda; class Arachnida; order Uropygi; family Thelyphonidae; genus Typopeltis; species Typopeltis vanoorti. The sequence goes on from NC_143562.1 coordinate 35,996,147, forward strand.
ATTGAAAAAGAAATCTATGCAAAAAAAAATTAAAGAAACAAAGTGTAGTGGTGAGCTGTAGACACAAATATACAGATGTTATTCAAGAAAAAAATGAGAAACAAGAATCAAACCTTGAACACTAACTGGCAGACTTTGAAGAAAACATTGATTCATTTAGCAAGGGAGCCATGTAGTAAAGCTGCAGGGAAGGATAGAAAAATCAGAACTTCAATGTAGAGTTGGGAAATTAAAGATGCTGTAAATCAAAGTAAAGATGCAGCAAGTAGATCGGCATGTGCTGTGAGAAAATACAGAGCAAAATGCAAGAGAGTAAAGCCATGTGCAAAAGTAGCTAAACAAAAGTCATGGAAAGACAAATATCAAGTAAGTGGCAAAAATCTTCTGAAGACTATTGAAAAAGGTTAGAAATGGTGAAAAGAGTTGTAAAATTAGGTGACATGAAAACTGAAGATAAATATTATAGATGTCTGGAGTAAGTATTATGAAATACTAAATGAATCAAGAAGCAAAAGAACAGTGAATGAAAATATCCAAGATGAATTCATATAGCTGGCTGTACAGCATAATTATTCAGATAGCCTATTCACATTCCAGAACATAGGAGCTCTCATAATATCTATCTATAAAAAAAGGAAAATAAAACTGAATGTGAGAATTACAGAGGGATTTCCCTACTAAGAGCATAGGTAAGATTTATGTAACGTACTTGAGAAGAAGCTAAGAAAAATTGTAGAAAAGAAACTTGGAAAAGAACAAGCTAGGTTCAAGGATAATGTTTTCAGTGATCAGGATCAGATTTTTACTTTAAGACAGATAACTGAGGAATCATGAGAATATGACAAAGTGCCAAGAGAAAAGATGTTCAAAACACTAGTTATATGGTCTAACATCATACTGAGCAATACACAGTTTGTATCTGAATTGTAATCATCTATATGGATCACATTATAGAAGAAAGTGGCATTAAACCTGATATCAAAATTGCAGTTGTTAATCTCAGCATTTTACGCAGATGATTACTGGATTTCTTTCAAAGTCATACTCCAAAAGAAATCCAGTACAAATATGCAGGATTCCTTAACTAACCTGAATAACTTGTAACAAACTAGGCATAAAATCAGCATTAAAAAGACAGATTTTAAAAATTGATAGAACCACTGAAAACATCAATTGCATCTTGAATGGAGAACTATGGAACGAGCAAAATGTTCAGCTATTTAGGCACAATTTTTAGTGAAGATGGCAAAATAAATATGGAAATAGACAACAGAATGAAAAAAGCTGGTATAATAGGGAGGCAACTAAATCAATTTATGGAATAAAAGAGAAATTAATCAAACACTAGGCCAGCTGTATACAAGATACTATGCAAACTAATTTTAGCTTATTGATCTGAAAGCTGTGTTAGAAGCAAAAGTTGATAAAAAATAGAGACCATAGATACGAGAGTTCTGAGAAAGATTAGGGGAGTTAACAGATGGCATCGACAGCAGTATCATATTAAAACAAGGATATTAAGAAAGAACTTGAAATTGTTATCATTCAGGAATATGTGAGCAAATCTTCAGGTGGGATGGTCACAAACAAAATGGGAGAGGAAAGGTTTTCAAAATAGTTTTTTTTTTTTTTTTTTAATAACCAGAATTGCAGAAAAAAGACTCAAAGGAAGACAAGACCTAGATGGAGTGATACAGTAAGAAGTGCCTTAGAAGAGAAAAATATCTTCTTCCCTTCAGGACTAAAGATAGCTCCGTAACAGGCCACTAGGCCTGTTACGGAGCTATCTTTAGTCCTAAACCATACCCGTCCTGAGGATAAGGTGGCTAGCCCTATGCCTCCCAGTGTGTCCTATGTCTTTAGCTGCTTGTGTTCACAGGGCTGGTGTGCCTGCTTGTGGGACGAAAAACCCTGCAGTCCATGCCCAAGACCAGCTAACTCGGCTATGTCTGAGAAAGATCCTTAAGCTCCTCACGTCAACGACAGGAATCGAACCCAGGACACTCCTTTCCCAGGCATACGGTTGCAAAGTGCATAGTCACTCAGCTAACTGCGCGGACAAGAGAGAAATATAAGTTCTGATAATACTGGCATCTTGGCAAAGAACAGATACATTTGGAAGAAAACTGTTGATAGAAAGTTAGCAATGCAACATATTCATGCCACACTATCAATTTAATATCCTGTACATCCCTTGAGCAGGAATTCGATGATGATGCCAAAAAAAATTGTATATTTATGAAAAATAAAATTAGTAAACGTATTTATATTAACCATATTACAGATAACTAATTATACAACAATGTCAAGAATTACCTGAATTCATTCAGAATATCATCATCTGCAAATGCTTCTGCAATTGTCATTGCATGATTATCATGTTCTCCTTCACTTTCAGTATCATCAATACCATCATGACCTTTTGATACAATATCTGGTATTTGAGATTTCAACTTTCTAGATTGCACAGAAAGAAATTTTTGTGGATTTATCTCTACTTTTGAAGAAATTGTTTTTTTCCCACTATGATTTGGAGTAGTTATCTTTGCATTAAGTAAATCACAACACTTTTTAGAATGTAAAATATCATCATCATCATCTATACTTTCCATGTCCTCAAAAGTTTTCTTACGTGATAATGTTTCTGTTATTTGTGATTCTTCCATCTCTGGGTCTTCATCCTGAGCTGTTTTAGTATCATTTTCGAAGCGAACTCTTTTGTCATCTTTACTTTTAAGTACTTTTACAACCTTTTTTTTGGAACAGCCACTATCAGAGCTAATATCTGCACTGGAAATTTTATTATCTTTGTTACCGATCTCAGATATTGTTTTCTTAATATTTTTCATAGAATTAATGTCGTCATTTCTTTCATGCTCTATAATTTCATTCTTCTTAAAAGCAGGTAAATGTATGCCAATATTTTTCTTGTCTAATTTTTCTTGTAATGGATGTTCAGTTTTTCTAACATTAGGATGTATCCAAGGATTAAAAGTATTTAAATATGTATTAACTTGACTTTCTGAAATTTCTTTTATATCAGCCATTGTCCGCCCTTCTACAGATAAGGGTTCATCCTCTTCTTCCACACCATTTTGTTCAGTAGGTACTTTTTCTGTAAGTTGGCGATGGAGATTTAGCTGTTCTTTTAATGAATCCCTAGCCTAGAGGCAAAAAAATTATTAAGCATTGTTTCACATTTATAAACATATAATCTATTTATGATATAATAAAATGTTATACATAAGACAAAAGTTATATCAATCTTTTTCCCCCCATACATGTTTAACATCATGGTTACTCACACAGTAGAGTCATATCAACCATAATAAGAATTTAATCATTTTCTTTAATTTTTATTTAAAAAAAGTCAGTGTGATTTTAATAAGGAAAATGCCTTGGAGTTGACTATATATGAGAGAGTAGATGAATACTAACTAATATGCAGAAAATAGCCAGACTGACAGAAGGAAATCTGAGGACTGTACCATGATTTTTTTCACTGGAAATTTTTCTGAAAATGGCAAACGAAGCAAATAAAATTAAAAGGATGGTTAAGCAAACAACGACTTCTGACATTCATACCATTCTTAAATGGTAATACTATTTGCCACTACAACATTTGAGCCCAACTCAAAAACTCCAACTCAGCACCTAGAAGAAGAAGAAGAACAAACACCAACATCAGAAGAACTGAAGATAGCAACCATCAATATAATGATACTAATGGAAAGGAAATTGAGCTTGCAGAAGAATTGGAAAAATGTGGACATAATAGGCATCACTGAAACAAGAAGACAAAAACAAGTGAGATCTTACTAAATAATAAGTATAGAATGTTATATTCAAGTAATAATGATCAAGGAATGGAAGAAGTAGAGATAGCATTCAACACCAAACACAGAGATAAACTTTGATTGGACGGCAGTTTCAATCTAGTAGAGTGATGTGAGCACAGTTCAAAATGGTGAAATGAACAATAAAACTTATTTGTGCCAACAGTCCCACAGAAGGTTCTTCCAAGGAAGAAGTGGACGAATTTTCTGAGTTACTAGAGCAGGCAGTTGACAAAGAAAATGTAAAAAGTGGTACTTGTTGGAGATCCAAACAGCAGAGTAAGAAATGAGTCCTACCATATAGAAATGTTTTGGGAAAATTTGGAGCAAAGGGCAAGGTTAATAATAATGGTAAGTGTCTGTTGGATTTCTGCTCAACATATGGACTAGTAATTACTAACACCATGTTCCAACATAAAGATGTGCACAAGTTCACATGAACAGAAGACACAAGAAATAAGAAAATCCTTATTAACTATGTTATTGTTGATAGTGATATCTTCATGCTGGTTCAGGATATAAGAGTGTACAGAGGATATGAAATTGGAAGTGACCATTGCATAGATTTAAGTGGAATAGCAACTGAATAGCACATTGAAAAGAACAGTATATAAATTTTTTTTAAAAAAGAATTAAAGTTGAGCAGCTTTTATAGGTAAACTGTAGACTCAGCTATATAAACATTGACAAAAGAATGAAACAAATTTAAAACAAGAACCAAACCTTGGAGTCTCAGTGACAAACTCTAAAGAAAACATTGATCAATTCAGGTAGAGAGGCATGTGGTGAAGTTGTCTGCAAGGATGGAAAAATAAGAACACCATGGTGGACACAAGAAGTTAAAGAAGCAGTTCTGGAGAAGAAGAAAGCATACTGAAAGTTTTTAGGAAATAAGTTGGTAGACGTGCTAAAAGAATACAGAGAAAAATTTAAGAGAGCTAAACTATGTATGAAAGAACACAAACAAGTCATGGGAATACTTTGGTAAGGATATAGGAAATAAATATCAGGAAGGCAGGAAAATGTTCTGAAGGTTACTGAAAAAAAAGCTTAGAAATGAAGGAAAGAGTACTAAAAGGAATAAAAGATGATAAAGGAAGATTACTACAAACATCTATGATATCCTAGATGCTTGGAGTAATTACTTTGAAAGACTGTCAAACGAAACAAGCAGTGACAGAACTATACTAGAACATTTTCAAGAGAAGTGCATATCAATACTTGAGGTAGAAAAAGCTGTCAAAAACTTGAAATGTGGAAAGGCAGCCGGAGTCAATAATGTTCGATCAGAAATGCTCAAATATGCAGGTATAAAAGTTTTGCAGAGGCTACACTACATAATTCAGAGGGCCTGGTCAGAAGGTCAAATTCCCAATGATTGGAGTAAAGCTTTCATAGTACCCATATATAAAAAAGGAAATAAAGTTGAATGTGAGAATTACAGAGCAATTTCTCTACTAAGGCTTTCAGGCAAGATTTATGCAATCATATTTGAAAACAGGCTTAGAAAAATTGTGAAAGAGAAACTTAATTTAAAATCAACAAAACTTAAATACAAATCCTTGTTATATTCCCAGTATTTCTCAACTATTTATCTTAAAGTGAAAATCTAATCCTGACAACCTCTATTTGGTCTGAATCCAGCTTGTTATTCATCAAGCCTACCATCCTCAAGTGTTCTTAACTGTTTCCCAAGTATACTTGCATAAATCTTACCATGAACACTCAGTAGGGAAATACCTCTGTAACTGTCACATTCAGTTTCATTTCCCCTTTCATAGATGGGTGATATGAGAGCTCTGTTCCAATCATCTGGAATTACACCCGCTGAACAGGTCTTCTGAATTATGCAATGCAGCCACCATAAAATTTTTATACCTCCATATTTAAGCATCTCTGGCTGAATTTCATCTACTCCAGCTGCAATTCCACATTTCAGGTTATTGATGACTTTTTTCCTACTTCAAGTATGGATATGGATACCTGACTGCATTCCTGTTGGGAGTTTTCTACTATCATACTGACAGTGATTGTTTCATTTAGCAGTCTTTCGAAGTCACTCCAGACATTTAGAATATCATTATTTTCAGTTTTCATTTCACCTTAATCATTATGATTCCTTTTACAATACTCTTTCCTCCATTTCTAAGCTTTTCCAATAGCCTCCAGAATACTTCAGTGCTTCACTTTCTTACATTTTTCTCTGTATTCTCTAAAAGCACAAGCTAACTTACTTGCCTCTCTGGCTGAATTAGGCAATGTTTTCTTTAGGATTTTGTCATTGAATCTACAAGGTTTGGTTCTGTTTTCAAACTCTTTTATTTTTTCTTCAATGATGTTTGTGTATTTGAGTCTGCAGTTCATCTCCGAAAGCTGCTCAATCTTCATTAATTTTAAAACTTTCTTATACACTCTTCTTTTCAATATGAAATTCACTTTTATCCTCTCAAAACTAAGTAGTGATCACTTCCTATTTCAAATTCTCTATATACTCTTGTGTTCTGAATGGGAAAATATCACTATCAACTATAACATAGTCAATGAGTTTTTACTTATTTCTTGCATCTTCTCTCCATGTGAAGTTATGCACATTTTTATGTTGGAACATGGTGTTAGAAATAACTAATCCACGTCCTGAACAGAAATCCACCATGCATTTACCATTATTATTAGCTTTGCACTTTTCTCCAAATTTTCCCAGAACATTTCTACATGTCTGGTAATCATTTCCTACTCTGTTGTTTAACTCTCCAACAAGGAACATCATCATCATCAAATTCCTGCCATGTACCCCCAAGGGGTGTACAGGATATGATAGTACTACATGAAAAAAATTACATCATTACTAACTTCCTATCTACAATTTTCCTCCAAATCAGTCTGTTACTTGTCAAGACTCCAACATTATCACATCTTATATTTCTATCGTCTAAGGCACTTTGTACCGTATCAATCCACCTATATCTTGGTCTTCCTCTGGGTCGTTTTGCTGCCAACCTGGCAGAGAACACTTGTTTTGCTAATCTTTCTTTGCCCGTTCTATTTAAGTGACCATACCACCTGAGATTAGCTCTGCTAATGCATTCCTGGATGTTGACAATGTCAAGTTCTTTCCTAATATCCTCATTTTTAATATGATATTGCCATTGATGCCATCTGTTCATGCCTATAATCTTTCTCAGGACTCTCATATCTGCGGTCTCTAGTCTTTGGTCAAGTGTTTTACTTCTGACCCAGCTCTCAGATTCATAAGTTAAAACTGGTTTGAACACTGTCTTTTATACAGCTAATTTAGTGTTCTGACTAATTTCTCTCTTATTCCATATGAATTTATTCAATTGACTTCCTACCATACCAGCTTTGCTGATTCCGTTGTCTATTTCGATATTTAATTTACCATCTTCAGTAAAAATCGTGCCTAAGTAGCTGAAATGTTTCACTTGTTCCACAGGTTCTCCATTCACAACACAGTTGACATTTTCAATGATTCTGCCTATTTTCATTGTCTTTGTCTTTTTATTGCTGACCTTCATACCATATCTATTACAACAGCTATTCAATTTAGTCAGAGAATCTTGCAGACTTGTAGCGGATTTATTTAGAAGTATAACATCATCCACATAAAGCAAAGAGCTGACATTAACATCTCCAATTTTGATATCATGTTTAATACCACTTTCGTTCATAATGTGATCCATATAGATAATGAACAACAGAGGGGATAATGTACATCCTTGTCTCACACCAGATTTAACATTAAACCATCTTCCTGTACTTCCTTCAATTCTAACTGCCGACTTACAACTCAAATAAAGACAAAGTATTGCTTGATATAATGCCCCATTGACACCATATAACTGTAGCGTATTTAACAGTTTCTCTCTTGGCAACTTGTCATATGCCTTTTCCAATTCGACAAAACTTAAATAGAGATCTCTGTTATATTCCAATGCTTTCTCGACTATTTGTCGTAAAGTGAAGATCTGATCCTGACAGCCTCTATTTGGCCTGAATCCAGCTTGTTCTTCACCAAGCTTTTCTTCCACAATTCTTCTCAACCATTTCTCAAGTATACTTGCATAGATCTTGCCAGGAACACTCAGTAGGGAAATATCTCTGTAACAAGGAACAACTTTTCCTTTTTCAGTGAGCCTGCTGCCTTCTCTAATGCCTCAAAATATTCCTCTATGTCTTCCTTTGCAGAACCTTCTGTACAAATAAGCACAAATAAATCTCATTGTCCAGTTTCCCATTCCAATATTTGCCCACATCACTCTACTTGATATTGCCTGCCAATCAAGAAGATCATCCTCATATTTAGTGATTAATACTCCCTCTTTTCCCTGATTGTTATTTCCTGAACATTTGTATTTGTTGCTAAGAAAGATCTCAACTGTTTTTCTCTTCTTTGTTTCAGTCATGCCTATTATGTCAAACTGGTATTTATCCAATTCTTATGCTAGTTCCATTTCTTTTCCTTTGATGTTGAGTTCGGATGTGTTCTGGGATTTGTTTTGAAGGAATATTCAAAATGTATATTAAATAGGAGCACAATTGATGTTCATTGTTAATATCCATTTCATAATTGTAGTCTTAATAATTAAACTACAGACTTGGCTAATGAGTTCGAAACTAAGGGATGCTTCTACACAGAATAAGATTGCTATTATATTATATTGATTATTAACATTGTTTTATCAAATTTTGTCAAAAAAAAAATTATCTGAATGAAACCAAAACTAAACCACTTAGACATCATCTTGTGTACACCCTCAAATCCCAAATTTTATTCAATTCCAACCAGATCAAAGTCACTGAAATACATAATCTTAATATATTTTGTCCCCATAACTGGCCTATTTAAAACTAAAACTGGGATTGCTCAACAAATTTTTGCAAGTACTATATCAAACTTAAATAAAATCTCTGGATCGCAGTTTTGAAAAGGCTTGAACATAGATGGATAGATAGATAAAAGTAGTAGATGCTTGCACGTTTTGCAAAATGCAACTAGAAACTTGGGCTCTATGAGTGTGAGACCTCTGCTAGCAGTTATAGCAATTTTTAGGCAAATCTCAATCCTATAATTTTGAAAAATATAGGTAATAAACTTTGGGAATAGGTTGCTAAAATTTAATAACAATGGACCAAAATTTTTTTTTATTTTTTTCTCTTCAATGACAATGAAAAACTAATTTTTCTTAAGTAATTCAAATTTAAAAATAAGCCAGGAAAAAGTGCACTATCTGTATGTTTTGAAGGAAATTTTAACCAAGTTTTTGTTATATGGTAGATTTTTTATTAAACCTTTTGAACAAAAATGTGTCAATATTTGTTAGATGATTGATTTTGTTCAAATCAATCAATCAATGTGTGTGTGTGTGTGTGTGTGTGTGTGTGTGATGGTTGCATTTTTATTGAGGTTGTCATTTAAAGGTGGCATCTAAATATCCATAATTAGAATGCAGCAGTAATATGATGTGATCTATGCAAACTCAACCTTTAGATCACTATAGTCCCACCAGCAAGAACACGTTGTGATTGTAACATTGCAATTTCTGATCAGCTAAACGCATCTATTTTGAGAGAAGTTTTAACCAAATTTTGTTAATGCTAGATTTTTATTAAACCTTTTGAACATAAGTATGTGTTCAAAAGCATATATTAATATATAATTAATATGTTAATATGACAATGAAAATGATTTCATTTTCATTGATGCTGTTTTCCATTTAAAGGTGGCATCTCTATCCATGATTATAATCCAACAGTAATCTAGATAATAGCATGGTCAGATTCCATTTTTCCTAGTACTAGTTTTACATAGAGGGAGTTTAAAGTACCTCAATTCAGAGCAATCTGCAGAGAGAGAACCAATAGATCCCAACCAGATGCAAGAGATTCTGAAGTCAAAAATCAGAGTTCAAAAAATGACCAATAGGGGAAATATGGTGCTGTGGGTGAGAAAAGACAGTGAATTTTATTTTACATACCACGAGTCATAAGGTAGTATTAAATGAAGGAGCAAGACTGACTCTACACTCATTTGACTTGCATAATGGGTCTCACTTTTCCCGAATGTGCCTGGCTTATGAAGTGTTTCTATAGGAATGGACCAAATGTTGTAGCAGCACTTCATGAGTACTGATGCCTAAAGGCCCAAAAACACCAAATGCAGTGAGACACATGGTTCACCAATTTGAAAAGACAGGCAATAGGTTCGATGAGTTTGCAGTATTGTACTGTAAAGGGATGTTGGATAACAACTTTTCTTGTTTTAACAGGCCTAACAGCAATTGGAGGAATGATGTTTGGAGATTCACTAGAGCAAGGACTGTGGAAATAACTGCGATAGAAGTTGAAGTGAGCCGGTGAGGGAAGGGTCATCTATGAGCCAAATTGCTCTCATCTGCTCAGAATTTTTAAAGAGGTTTTTGGGTGCACCACCCCAAATGTGTGTCTACAGTATTCTATGAGCAGATTTGGGATTTATATAGAGTTAGTAGCTGAGTGAGTGTAAAAATAGCTTCTTGAGCATAAAAGATTACCTATTTTCTTAAAAGCTGACGAAGCAATTGATGTGATGTGTTTGTGCCAAGAGAGGTTGGAGGTAAATGTCAGTCCAAGAAAAGAGAGAAAGAGAGAGAGTTCATCCTATCTGGTGATGTGTGTATTACCGAGAATAAGGGAAGGTCAGCTGAGATTCCTTTTGCAAGAGAAAAGGCAGGACTGCTTTTGAAGGTGGCAATGAAGGTGACTAGGTTATCCTTACCCCACTGGAAAATGGTATGGAGATCAGTATTTAAGGCACTGGTTGCAAATGATCTTGATGTAAGTGATGTCTGGGAACTACGTGGCTTGTCAAAGGAGTAGAATGAGTGGAGTGTGCTATAATTTGCAAATCTGTGGATAAGATCTGTATTGATTGAGAGTAGATCATTTATGTATAAGAGAATGAGGATAGGATAGGAGAGAGAGAAAATAGCCCTGAGTACTTCTGCATTGGTGGCAAAGAGAGGGTACCATCTACCATGACACACAGTGAATGACCAGAGAGAAGGCTGCCTATCCAGTTAGAGCATGGCAGGCAGACCAAAATAAGGAAGTTTGCAAAGCAGGTATTGATGCTAAACATGACTGAAAGCCTTGGAAATGTCAAGGACAACAGCATGTTTCTCTTGCTGTTGCCCTTGACACAGCAAACAAACCTTTCCATGGCACATGTTCAGTGGCGAGTGATGTAGACTAAGATATTAGCTGTGGATCTGGATTGGTGGAATCCATATGAGTAATTGCTGATTAACTGGTGAGAACTTCTGGGTAGTGAAAGAGTTGACCAATGATAACTTTCTCCATTATTTTGGAGAGGATTGAGGTGATGGAAATTGCTCGGTAGTTGGACAGTAGGCTTTTGTCTCCCTTTTTTGGAATGGGTTGGATATATGTTAGGTTTCACGAGATGGAATAGGTGCTAGCTCTGGTGCACAACTGAGTGCAATAGGAGAGATGTTATTGGGATCAGATGACTTTGTAGTGGTCAGGTTGTTTATTATTCTTCTTATGTCTTTCTGCTGAAAGGCCACAGGAGGCATGTAGTGCTTAGTTGCTGGTATGGAAAGAGGTGATTTGCTTTCATCATCTATGCAGGAGTTAGAGGAAAAGAGTGATGCTAGGAGGCTAGCTTTTTCTTTGGGTGTTGTAACAGGAGTATCATCTGGATGGGGGAGAGGTGAGCAGAAGTTGCATACAATGGCTTTTGCGAGGGACCAAAAGGCACGGCTACCATTTGGACAAGAAACAAGTTTTCTGCTAGTGGCTTTTATGAAGTTGGATTTGGATTTGCTGATAGCTGATTTACATTTATTGCATGCTTCTGCATAGGCTGAGTTCTTGGGTTCTCGATGCAAGCCACCTGAGTTTTTTTCTTCGGCTGCTTTCATACATCTTCTGTTGAACCAGGACTTGGAAAGTAGATGGGAATTTTGGATGGAATGGAGGATGAATGCCTTCATGCCACTCAGAACGATTTCTGTAACTCACTCAGTGCAGGTGTCTGTGTCAGAAGAGTGGAAGCAATAGTCATGCCATGGAAAAGAACAGTGGTTCTGTAGATCACCCCAGTTTGTACTTTTGTAGTGTCAGAGAACATGAGGTTTGGTGTGATCAGAGAAGGGGCATTCTGTGAGACTGGAAACTTGTACTAGATTATGGCCTGAGTTGCTGAGAGGAGAGGTAACTTCTACAGTGTCTGGAACTGCACAATTTGCATTAGATTGCTGCTTATAGCAAAAACTTCTACATCACATCTGACTCGACATCACCTAGGACAATGATTTCGCTGTTTGGGTAGCTGGATTGTAGTTGGCCAAGTTTCATGGAGAGGAAGGTGAAGAAGGCTTTGTAATTTTCAGAGTTTGGACACCAGTAAATGCATCAGATGAATGTTACTGGGGGGGGGAGAACCTTCAGCCAGAGCGGATCAAGAGCAGGGATTCTAAATTTTGCATCTGCTAGCAGGCAATGTTAGAATGTACAAAGACACAAGTGCCACATTTGTGGCAAAATGATTCATGAAGAGTATAATTTGGGCAGTGAAAGTGAACTGTGGTTGCATGTAGATGTAATTTGGATTTCTGTTAAGAGGAGATCTAGTATGGATGTCTGTAAGTGGTGATGAATATCATTTACGTTGGAATGGAATTTATGCCATGGATGTTTGTGAAGTGGATATGGAAATGTTTTTTTTTGTTAGGGAACCTGGTAAGTTTGGAATATTGCGTTAGGTTTGAATTGTTTGGGTGAACATGACTCCCATACAGAGAGTGACCAATCTCTTTGCCGTTCCATGGCCTCGACAGTGCCTCCTATATACCACTACTTGGACTTTCTCACCAGACACAACTACAACCTGGCAGAGTATGTGGCAGCAGGATTATGCACCAATTGAATGGGAAGCCTCTTGACTTGTTACTGACTGGTTCGGATCCCTTATGCTATCTGGTAGCTGGCCTGCATTACCACCATTTTAACTGCTGTACCCTCGAAATGGCAGAGGATCTGAGTCTCTAAGTTAGTCATGTCTTTGAAGGATATAACTCACACTGCATGAAGAAGAGAGGTGGAGATGGAGGCCAAACATAGTATTTTCCCAGGGTAGTAATGGTGTTTCACTGGGAAATGAAGGTCATCTACTGCCTAGTGGTCTAGTTGGCATTTCTTCCAAATAGGAAGATATCCTTTTGCAGTGAGAATGCTCACTCCAAATGACAGAGCCCCTTCTGTGGAAACAGGCCACACCATGGGAAGGCAGGGTTGACTCGAAAGGGAGAAGCTGTATATTGTGCATCCCTGCCCATTGGTGGCCCATGATTGGCCTTGGAACATCTTATGAGGTGTTGAAGTGCATGCTTGTGGAATGACAGACAATTAAAACTTCAGCACCTGGTCTTCAGAGAATCCTCATGTATTTCAACAAGTTCCCTTACAAAAGGTCCCAGTGATGGATAAGAGTTACAATCAAGTTCATCATCAGGCCGAGTTTCTTTGAAGAAATCCATTGAACTGGACCTGTAACTTGCACGGGCACAGCTACTCATTATCAGTTTTGTCATCCTGCAACTGCAGCAAAGAGGGTGCCTGAACACAACAGTGTTGATGCAAGATGGAGCACATCCCCATACAAGATGTGAAGTTCATCAATTACTATATCAACATTTCATAGGGTAATCAGTTGCTCATTTGCTATGAAATGACTACCACTATGTTCACCAGATCTTGACCCCTGAGACTTTTGGCTTTGGGGGTTATCTTAAAAGCATGGTGTATCAAGACAAAGTTCTTCACCTAGCAGATCTGAAAGACAAAACTGCAGATCATGTGAAACTTTTCGACAAATCAGTTTCATTCTGCTGCAGTGAATGCTGTATCAGCTATTGGTCCTGCACAAAGACCAACACACTGAACATCACCTCCATTGATCATCTTGATAGCTCCTTGCAGCATGTCAGCTCTATGTGATATCATTTTTGTATCACATTATTTATGAAATGAACAAAATAAACATCATTGAATAATTTCATTAGTCACTGACTCTGAATCATTTCACAATCGCACACCACCTGGTTAACATTAATGTAATTTTCTCCACACACAGCACCATATTTATTTTTGATCTGATCTGATTAGAGATTTCCAAATATCATGCACTATAACTTCCCCACACACAGGATTCACACATCCAGGCTTCCATGAAGCATAAAAGCTGATGACCAGTTCAATTTATTATGTAATTATTTGGGAAAATTTGTGCAATGAGTCTTAACTCTTACAGATTAGAAGCTACACTGTGGTGGGTTTGCCATCTTGATTTTTGAAACTTCTTCCACTCTCACTATGTAGCCTTGGATAGCAGTAAATTCACTGGATTGTTTGCCCACAGTAGGATTTCAAGGCTTTGAAGTTTTCGTACCAGTATATATAATAGAACAAAAACTTCATTACTATATCAGGTCTTATAAGAGAATGATGTAGTACAGAAGCAAAGTTGAGGTCAGAACTAAGTATGGAAAAAGAAAATCCTTGTATCATTTTCTATGATGGTTTATGTCAGTTTTCCCTTATATAAGAGTTTTTAATTTTTTTTTGGATAGACCTTAAGCATGAACCTGGAATAAAAGGAGGACAAGTTCTTTCTCTTTTTATCTTCATCATCTTCTATATTACAAAGTCCTTGGTTTTTAAGAGTGGCTATAATGAATAACACTCCTTGAACCCATTAACAGACAAAGCACTTACAACTCACTCTGGCAGCCCATTCCACCCATTCACCACTCTCCAAGCAAAAAATCTAGTCCTCACGCCTTTATTCAACTTCTGGGATGATCTCTTGTTCTGGTCCCTCAAGCCAAGTGCTTAAACATTTCCCCTGCATCTATCCTATAAAACCTTTTAAGCAATTTAAATGTTTCTATCATATCCCCTCTTTTTCTCCTATCAACCACCTCCTGCAATCCATACAGCTTCAATCTATCCTCATAGACAACATTCCATGGGCCACTTACCTCTGAATCTCTCCACTGCTTCCTCATCCCCAAGAAACCTATCTGAGAAGGGATTAGACTTTCTTTTTGCTTCAGTGATAACATTCATCTGTTCTAGATGGTAGATGACTTTTAGCATGCAGTGAAATACCATGCACTGCTTGTTGGAGGCATGAAGTGGCCATTGCGATGTTTCACTTTGTCTTTGGTTTCTGCCCACTCCTTCACATATACGCTAGGGGAGGGGATGATCTTTCTGTGCACACTCTCCAAACCATAATTAACTAACTTAGAGTGTCAGCACTTCCTCCATTTGAGAGTACAAGTAAAATCGTTTTATGCAGGCTAACCACCAGATACTACACAGAACCTCTACAAATAATCCTCTACTTACTCTACCAGATTATGCCTGAACAAAGTTGAATTATAAAAGCTTAAAGGGTGACACTGCTGAGACCAGTCAAAAAGGGAACATAAATGCCTATAATTTCACACACAAAATTTTTTTCTTTCAGAATTTCTAATTTACATTCAATAATTTTTGACTTTACTATAAAAATGAATTATCACTTTTCATTTAGTAATTTCTCCAATGTCTCCACTCCAATATTACTCTAACCCATTCCAACTTAATAACACTGTTTAGTGTGGTAGGGGTGCTTAAGGGTCAAAGCTGTATAACTGAGAGGACACCTCCACATAGCCTTTAAAGGAATGCGGAGAACCGATCAGGGCTTCTGACCTAATGTCCAATCCTCACCTTCTCGTGGTGCACCCTGTTGGGTTGGGTATCTACTTGGATACTGAACGAACGAGGATGAGCTGGCAATCTGGGATTTAGCCGACCAAACTGTACGCTTATTGGTTAAACCAAAATAAAAAATGATGGTACGACATGACTAAATTTCATGCCGGCTGGGGTGTCGCCCGGTTAAACAAGGCCCCTGTTGTTTTCGCCAGGGAACCAGGGTGAACAGCGAAAAGTCAGCTACTGGAACAAATCTGAAAACAAACCCCAACTCAACATCACCAGAGTTAAAGATCAGTACTATCAACATAAGAAGCCTGAACGGCAAAGAAATGGAGCTAGCTGAGGAATTAGATCACTACCAGATTGACATAATAGGGGTGACTGAAACAAAAAAGACAAAAACTGGTGAGATCTTTCTGAGCAATAAATACAAAATGTTATATTCAGACAATGACAATCAAGGAAAAGAAGGAGTAGCCATAGTATTCAACACAAAATACGAGGCTAATCTTCTTGAATGGCAGGCAGTCTCAAGTAGAGTAATGCGGGCAAATATAAGAATGGGAAACTGGACAATGAGACTTATTTGTGCCTATGGTACCACAGAAGGTTCTCATAAGGTAGAAGTGGAGGAATTTTTTGAGGCTTTAGAAAAAGCAATTGACAAATGAAAAAGGAAAAATTGGTCATTGTTGGGGATCTAAATAGCAGAGTAGGAAATGATTGTGAGACATATAAAAATATTTTGGGAAAATTTGGAGAAAAGAGCAAAGCTAATAATAATGGCAAATATCTGTTGGATTTCTGCTCAGGACATGGACTGGTTATTACTAACACCATGTTCCAACATAAAAATATGCACAAATTCACATGGAGAGAAGAGGCAAGGAATAAGAAAAGTCTCATTGACTATGTTATTGTTGATAGTGATGTTTTCTCCCTGGTGCAGGACAACAGAGTGTACAGGGGATTTGAAATTGGAAGTGATCACTATTTAGTCTTGAGCAGAATAAAATTGAATTTCATATTGAAAAGAAAAACATGTAAGAAAGTTTTAAAGCGAATAAAAGTCGAGCAGCTCTCATATGTGAATTGTAGACTAAAATACACAAAGATTATTGAAGAAAAAATGAAAGAGTTTGAGAACAGGAATGAAACCTTAGAGATTCAGTGGCAAACTCTGAAGAAAACATTGATTGATTCTGCCAGAGAGGCATGTGGTGGGGTTGTCGGTAAGGATAAAAAAATCAGAACTCCCTGGTGGACACAGGAAGTTAAAGAGGCAGTGAAGGAAAAGAAGAAAGCATATCAAAAGTTCCTGGCAAATAAGTGAGCTTTTACTCTTACAGAATACAGAGGCAAATGCAAGAATGCTAAACACTGTGTAAAACTAGCTAAACAAAAGTCATGGGAACACTTTGGCAAGAATATATAGAAAATAAATATCAAGAAGGTGGCAAAATATTCTGGAGGTTGTTGAAGAAGCTTAGGAATGGAGGAAAGAGTGCTGTAAAAGGAGTTAGAGATGATAAAGGTGATATGAAAACGGGAGAAAAAGATATCCTTGACGTATGGAATAATTACTTTGAAAAACTGCTAAATGAAACAAGCAGTGATGACAGCACAGTGATAAAAAAAAACACTGACCAGGCATGCAGTCAGGAATACATATCCATACTTGAAGTAGAAAAAGCCATCAAAGGCTTGAAATGTGGAAAGGCAGCAGGAGTAGATGATATTCGACCAGAAATGCTGAAGTATGGTGGTATAAGAATCTTACAGTGGCTGCACTGCATAGTTCAGAAAGCTTGGACAGAGGGACGAATTCCTGATGATTGGAGTAGAGCTCTCATTGTACCCATATATAAAAAGGGAAATAAAAATGAATGTGAGAATTATAGAGATATTTCCCTACTGAGTGTTCCTGGCAAGATCTATGCAAGTATACTTGAGAAACGGTTGAGAAGAATTGTGGAAGAAAAGCTTGGTGAAGAACAAGCGGGATTCAGGCCAAATAGAGGCTGTCTTCACTTTACGACAAATAGTCGAGAAAGCATGGGAATATAACAAAGATCAATATTTAAGTTTTGTCGATTTGGAAAAGGCATATAACAAGGTACCGAGAGAGAGAGAGAGAGAGAGAGAGAGAAGCTATTCAATATGCTACAGTTATATGGTATCAATGGGGCATTATATCAAGCAATACTTAGTCTTTATTTGAGTTGTAAGTCAGCAGTTAGAATTGAAGGAAGTACAGGAAGATGGTTTAATGTTATTTCTGGTGTGAGGCAAGGATGTATATTATCCTCTCTGTTATTCATTATCTATATGGATCACATTATGAAGGAAAGTGGTATTAAACATGATATCAAAATTGGAGATGTTAATGTCAGCTCCTTGCTTTATGTGGATGATGTTATACTTCTAAACAAATCCGCTACAAGTCTGCAAGATGTTCCGACTAAATTGAATAGCTGTTGTAATAGATATGGTATGAAGGTCAGCAATAAAAAGACAAAAACGATGAAAATAGGAAGATTCATTGAAAATGTCAACTGTGTTGTGAATGGAGAACCTGTGGAACAAGTGAAACATTTCAACTACTTAGGTACGATTTTTACCGAAGATGGTAAATTAAATATAGAAATAGACAACAGAATCAGCAAAGCTGGTATGGTAGGAAGTCGAATGAATAAATTCATATGGAATAAGAGAGAAATTAGTCGGAACACTAAATTAGCTGTATACAAGACAGTGTTCAAACTTATGGATCTGAGAGCTCGGTCAGAATTAAAACACATGACCAAAGACTAGAGACAGATATGAGAGTCCTGAGAAAGATTATAGGCATGAACAGATGGCATCAATGGGAATATCATATTAAAAATGAGGATATTAGGAAAGAACTCGACATTGTCAACATACAGGAATGCGTTAGCAGAGCTAATCTCAGGTGGTATGGTCACTTAAACAGAATGGGTGAAAAAAGATTAGCAAAACAAGTGTTCTCTGCCAGGTTGGCAGCAAAACGACCTAGAGGAAGACCAAGATATAGGTGGATTGATACGGTACAAAGTGCCTTAGACGATAGAAATATAAGATCTGATAAGGTTGCAGTCTTGACAAGTAACAGACTGATTTGAAGGAAAATTGTAGATATGAAGATAGTAATGATGTAATTTTTTTCATGTAGTGCTATCATATCCTGTACAACCCCTTGAGGGTACATGGGCAGAAATTGATGATGACGATGGTATGTGCGCAAACTGATGCTGACATCAGCAATTTATTCAGTTCACTTCCTACCATATCAGCTTTGCTGTTTCTGTTGTTTATTTACATATTTAATTTCATGTCTTCACTAAAAATTAATCTAAATAGGTGAAATATTTGACTTGTTGAATAGGTTTTCCATTCCTGATGCAACTGATGTTCTCAATGATCGATATCTATTTTTTTTTAAATTTCTCTTTTTTAGTGCTGAATTTTATAACAAATATATTACAGCTTATTTTATCACAAGTAAAACAGGTGAGATCTTTCTAAGTAACAAATACAAAATGTTATATTCTGGCAATAACAATCAAGAGAAAAGAGGGAGTAGCCATAGTATTCAATGCTAAATATCAGAATAATTTTTCATAGCAGGCAATATCAACTAGAGTGATGTGGGCAAATATCAGAATGGGAAACTGGACAATGAGAATTATTTGTGCTTATGGTCCCATAGAAGGTTCTATGAACGAAAATATGAAATTTTTTGAGGCAGGCATTAGCGAAGGCAGCAGGCTCAATGAAAAAGGAAAAGTTGTTCTTTGTTACATATCTAAACAGCAGAGTAGGAAATGATTACCAAACATATAGAAGTGTTCTGGGAAAATTTGGAGAAAAGTGCAAAGCTAATAATAATGGTAAATGCATGCTGGATTTCTTATCAGGACATCATCATCAAATTCCTGACATGTACCCTCAAGGGGGTGTACAGGCTACGATAGTACTACATGAAAAATTTACATCATTACTAACTTCCTATCTACAATTTTCCTCCAAATCAATCTGTTCACTATCAAGACTCGAACATTATTAGATTTTATATTTCTATCTTCTAAGGCATTTTTTATCGTATCAATCCACCTATATCTTGGTCTTCCTCTGGGTCTTTATCCTGCCAACCTGACAGAGAACACTTGTTTTGCCAATCTTTCCTCTCCCATTCTGTTTAAGTGACCATACCACCTAAGCTTACTCTGCTAACACTTTCCTGGAAGCTGACAATGTCAAGTTCCTTCCTAATATCCTCGTTTTTAATATGATATTGTCATTGATGCCATCTGTTCATGCCTCTAATCTTTCTCAGGCCTCTCATATCTGAGTTTTCTGGTCTTTGGTCAAGTGTTTTACTTCTAACCCAGCTCTGAAATCCATAAGTTAAAATGGTTTGAACACTGTCTTGTATATAGCTAATTTGGGGTTTGGTCTAATTTCTCTCATATTCCATATAAATTTATTCAGTTGACTTCCTACCATACCAGCTTTGTTGATTCTGTTGTCTATTTCCATATTTAATTTACCATCTTCACTAAAAATCATTCCTAAGGAACTGAAATGTTTTACTTGTTCTATAGGTTCTCCATTCACAATGCAGTTGATATTTTCAATGCTTCTGCTTATTTTCATTGTCTTTGTCATGTTACTGCTGACATTCATACCATATCTATTACAACAGTTATTCAATTTAGTCAGGGAATCTTGCCAACTTGTAGTGGATTTATTTACAAGTATAACATCATCTGCATAAAGCAAAGAGCTGACATTAACATCTGCAATTCTGATATCAGGTTTAATACCACTTTCCTTTATAATGTGATCCATATAGATAAATGAATAACAGAAAGTATAATGTACATCCTTCTCTGACACCAGATTTAACATTAAGCCATCTTCCTGAACTTCCTTCAATTCTAACTGCTGACTTACAACTCAAATAAACACTAAGTATTGCTTCTTGTGCTTCTTCTATAATTCTCCACTGACACCATATAACTGTAGAATTCTGAATAGCTTCTCTCTTGGCACATTTCATATGCCTTTTCAGATCTACAAAGCCTCTGTCCAGGCCTTCTGAACTATGCAGTGCAGCCACTGTAAGATGATATTTCTGGTTGAATATCATCTACTCCAGTGCTGCCTTTCCACATTTCAGGCTTTTGATAGCTTTTTCTACTTCAAGTGTGGATATGTATTCCTGATTATATGCCTGGTCAGTGTTTTTTACCACTGTGCTGTCATGATTGTTTCTGTTGAAGACATGGATCAATTATTACTAACACCATGTTCTAACATAAAAATGTTCATAAATTCACATGGAGAAAAGATGCAAGAAATAAGTAAAGTCTCGCTGACTATGTTGTAGTTAATAACAATGTTTTTCCACTGGTTCAAAACACAAAAGTATACATAGGATTTGAAATAGGAAGTGATCACTACTTAGTTTTGAACAGGATAAAATTGAATTTCATATTGAAAAGAAGAGTGTGTAAGAAAGTTTAAAAAAATTAATTTGTTTAAAATTGTTTAAAATTTGTTTAGATGAACTGCAGACTCAAATACACAAACATCATTGAAGAAAAAAAAGAAAGAGTTTGAAAACAAGAACCAAACCTTGTAGATTCGATGACAAATCCTGAAGAAAACATTGATTCAGCCAGAGAGGCAAGTGGTGAGGGGTGTCTCCTACAGTATAGAAAAATGATGGACTCGAGAAGTTAAAGAGCCAATGAAGGAAAAGGAGAAACCATATCGAAAGCTCCTGGCAAGTAAGTTAGCTTGGGCTCTTAGAGAATACAGAGAAAAATGTAAGAAAGCAAAGCATTTTGTAAAACTAGTTAAACCAAAGTCCTGAATGGAAAGATTTTGTTAAGCACATAGAAAACTGAGTGTTCCTGGTAAGATTTATGTAAGCATATTTGAGAAAAAGCTAACAAAAATTATGGAAGATAAGAGTGGAAAAGAGCAAGTTGGGTTCAGGTCAAATAGAGGTTATCAGAATAAGATTTTTAGTTTAACACAAATAGTTGAGAAATTATGGGAATATAACAAGGATCTGTTTTGTAGATGTGGAAAAGGCATACAAAAAGGTGCCAAGAGAAATGCTGTTCAAAATGCTACAGTTATATGGTGTAAATGGATAATTACATTGAGCAATCGATATTTTCAATTATATTTTAGTTTTGATATTTTAGTTGCAATTCAGCAGTTAAAAAGTATAGGAAGATGATCTGATGTTAAATCAGATTCAAGACAATGGCGTACATCATCTCCTCTATTATTCATCATCTACATGGATCACATTATGAAGGATAATGGCATTACACCTGATATTAAAAATTGGAGGTGTTAATCTCAACTCTTGACTTTATGCAGATGATGTTATACTCCTAAATAAATATAATATGATATAAGTGTGCAGGACTCTCTGACTAAACTGAATAACTGCTATGATAAATTTGACATGAAAATCAGCAATAAAAAGATAAAGAATAATAAAAATAGGCAGAACATTAAAAACACCAACTGAATTTGAATTTTGAAAACTCACAGAACAAGTACATGAGAATTGTTTATTATGCTGCTTTCACCCATGAAAGGTTATTTGCAACCTATAGTACATTTTGCATCATGGATAGACTAAGAATTTTTGTTTCTATTTTTATGAATTTTATATTTATTTTTTGTATTTATTTTTACATAGTCCAGAAATCCTGCTATAGAGACCAAACGTAACTTTTCAAGCCACTTTGGGCTTGAAAAGTTACTTGCAATAAGTGGGGAGTGGTCTCACACTGGGTGAAGAGATTCATCTCCCACCTAAATATAATCACAAAACTTCCATGCCAGATTTATCAGAGCTGATATGGCAGGAAGTCAACTGAATAAATTTATATGGAATAAGAGAGAATTGTTGAAAACACTGAACCAGCTGTATACAGGACAGAGTTTAAATTAATTTTAACTTATGGATCTGAGAGCTCTGAGAAAGATATGGAAAGTGAACAGAGGGTATCAGTGGCAGTATAATATTAAAAACGAGGATATTGGGAAAGAAGTTGAAACTGTTAGTAGAGCTAATCTCAGGTGGTATGGTTACTTCAACGAGTGGGAGAGGAGAGGTTAGCAAAACAAGTATTTTTTTGCCAGACTAGAAGAAAACAGACCCAGAAGAAGATCAAAATCTAGGCACACTGATATAGTAAGAAGTGCCTTAGAAGACAAAACATAAGATCTGATAATATTGGAGTCTTGAAAGATAACAGATTAATGTGGAGAATGACTGTTCATAGGAGTTAACAATGATGTAACCTTTTCATGTAGTACTATTACAATATTCTGTACATCCACTGTACAGAAGTTATTGAGTTATTCAGAAGCATGAGTAAGTTGTAACATATAATATACTGGCATTATTAAATAATAACTATGAGTTATTATTAGCTATTAAAGAAATGCACACAATGCATATTTCTATCTTATAAATTATATGAATAACAAAAAAAAATTATGGATTTATATATCACTATGGAAAATGCACACGCAACAAGCATAACAGCACACATACTGGTTTACTTATTAAGCACTCAATCAACATACATGCCATGTCCAGAGAAATCATGTGATCATACTTTATAATTCGATGGAGTTGCCTGTCCTTGTAGCTGTTACTGAGCTAATCATATACATACATATATATAATGAAATGAAATTAATATTATATAATTTATACACACAAAACTATTTTAAAGAAAGACTCCCTCTTTTTTTTTAAACGGAAGTCCTTCATAAATTCATACTTCACAACCAGAGTTGTGCAAGTCAGAATTTATGAAGTTTGAATTTCTGAATTTGCTCCCTACTATATTTATTGCGCTACTCAGAATACCATAACTGTGTTAGATATTTATTTATGGTGGTTTATGGTTATTTTATACTTATTTCTTGATTTTGATCCTTTCTTATTTTAACCTTACTCAATTTTAGTCCTACCAGTTGCTCTATTGTTATGTCGCTGTTTCCTCTATATTATATCTGATCCTCTATATTATATCTACCTCTAAATAGCCCTTCTTCTAAGCTATTGTCATGCCCTTAAAATATTAATTTAGATTTATCTTCTCTTCGGATGTTGGCAAAATTTATATTATGCTGCGCCAGCCAACATCCTATAACAGAGGATACTCTTGTTCAGGGAAATAATTCTAAATTCAAAAGGGATACACACAATAATTAATCTCATGCTAGCACTGTGCAGATTCAGTTAGCAGTCGTGACTCAAATCTCACTTAAGCAATTATATTTAAATTCCTTCCCGCCAAAAGGTTCTATTTCATAAGTGGTGGTTTGAATTCGTAATCAGGCATAAACTCAGGTATAAGGTACAAAACATGTTTATTGGAAAACATAAAACATTTACAGTTAAGAAAATTCAAATACTCAATGGATCAAAATTCACTCTAAGTTAAGGTTCATACTAAATCACAATGAATCTGAATATGCTAAATCCTTCAATTAAAAAAGGATAAGATTAAGTGTAAGCATAATACTACTAGGATATAATTCCTTTCACAAGTCATTCACAGAACACGCATTGAACATGTTCATTAATACTCTATCAATAACTATCTTAATTCTAAATTTCATTAAGCAAGCCTAGCCATTCTCAATCAAAATACTACCTCTCAACAATTCTTGTTTGTTGCACAGGGTCTTAATTAATTCAATCAATTTCTCACTTAAAAGTTCCCTACTAGTGTCCTTTAGTTTACAGTATACACAAATTTCTTATTCTTCTAAGCGATTTTTAACATAGAATGAAAATGTTTACATTACCAGATCCTTTCAGATTTCATGCCGCCATCTCATGTAGATCTGGATTACGCTACTGTATATTCTTCGGCTGTCTTTTTGCCTGGTGATGCACTACGCTTTTCTTTTTATCGTTTCCGACTGTGGCGTGCTGTCTATCGCTCTGCAGGAAACTTTCTCCAATGGGACATTCTGCTAAGGCTCGATTCCGCATAGGTCGTCATATCGCGATCAGATCTGCTTGGAAATCTTCAAGCATTCTCAAGAAAAGAACCCGCCATCCGTCATCACCATAGTCGATCCACTGCTCTCTCACGACTCCCCCGACAAAACCTCCTAAAACTCGAATCCAGGAACCCAAGAAAAAGCATTGTAAAATGGCGCGCTTCGTCTTTTATTCATCCTTTTCGGGCGCCCTCTATTCGATGTGGTTTTCACCCACGAACCCCATCATTCATGTCCCTTGGATGATCCTACACTCGCCCTAATCTGTTAGGTTACATTATTCCAGGTAGCCGTTCTGACGTCATTTTCCGAGTAGGTACAGCCTCCATCGCCACGCTCAACTCGTACAGATTATACGCGATTATTCCGGATTATTACTCATAAATTTTCTCAGAATTTCGTAATGTACTAGACAGCGTAATGGAAATCACAAATAACTTAACAATTCCCTTACACAATTCTTACTATTTTGATAGAAAATTCTCTCGTAGACAGGCTTATATGTTGGTTATGCATTATTAAAACACTTAAGGAATAGAACAACGTAGTTAAGAATATAAATTAAATTAAACTTTAATAAATATTTTCCGACATTTCGGCAACGTCACATTGCCATTTTCTAAAGGAACTTACAAAAAAGTTACGTGCACGTAGGCACTACAACACAGAAACTGGGAATGAAGAGATGAAGCTATTGTTCTCCTAACAGTCCTGATGGTGCCCCCTAGCGGGCTAAGTAGGTGTTCTTGGCCGTTAGGCTCAAGGTCTGCAGATGTAGGCCTCCCAAATTTGGGGCAGTCGCATACACCCAAATTTGTTGAAGTTTGGAGAATTTCTTAGGGCTGAGGCTGATTCCATAAAGAGTCTTTCAAATTTGTATTTGCTACGGTGTATCACTGTAGCTTTCTTCCACCGTATTCTGTGGCGTGTATCCAGAGCATGGTCCGCAAGCCCAGAATGACTGTATTTGTGAAAACGGATGTAGTCCTTGTGTTCCGAAATTCTGATATTCGTTGTCCTGCTTGTTTGGCCAAAGTAAGACAGTTTATTCTCTAAGACAGAAGTTTATTCTCTAAGTAAGACAGAAAATTCTCTGCTTCTCATTTCAGTTATGCAGGAATAACTCTCACTATATGGCACACATGGACTACACATTATTACATAACATAAAATAATACTTCATACTCATTAGCTGATGTGCAGATATCTCCTTAATTAGTAGTATTTATCATGTTAAATCCCGAATAAAGAATTTACTTGTAAAGCTCTCCATTCAGGATCTAACAACTGTTAATTATTACATATTTGACTATAAAAACCTGTTTAAATTCATGCCTATTCTTTCCCTGAGATGTACCAGTCACATGCAAATTGTACAATATCTGATTAATGCAGAATGAAATATAATTACCTGCATATTTATCAATTTAAAAATACAACACAGAATTTCTCTCAATTATTGGTTGTTTATATAACCTGAAAACTTTTCCTTTCTACACAGCTTTGGTTTCTCTGGAAAGAACATGCAATGATTGCATACGTTAACACATTTACACCTGGTACTGGTCAAACTATATAATTGAGTACTTACGCGTGGAGTGGGACATGAAACATCATTTTGCATACCTGCCATATGCACAAACTGGAAGCATGGAATGATTTGTCATGCCCACACCATGGGCAAGTACACAATGACACAATTGATGTAGTGCCTGGTATGAATGTGTAAAGTTATGTAACTGGAACAAAGTTGAAACAATGAAGGTCAAATAGTTAAATGCTGCTACAAAAATGAAAACACGTAGGAAAATTGTGAGAAAAACAAAATTTGATAAGAACAGAAATGAAAATATATACAAAACATGTTAACAGAATGCAAAAAGAATAATTATAAAAATACAAACTAAGCATTACAAGATCAGTTGGAAGACCAACAAATGTTGAAAAGGTGGATTATCATTGATTTTTGACTTGTTGTAATAATGCTAAGACAGAGAGAAGAAGAAAGAAGCAGAATTTCAGCCAAAAAAAAAAAAAAAAAAACAAAACTAGCAGTTCAATTTTCAACCACTTACCTCCTGATTGTACTTAGATCTTATCATCTGCTGCTTTGACCATTTACCGGTATTTTTATGTTTCAATGTCATTCTTTCCTGAAATAAAAAAAAAAAAAAATTATACTGAAATTAAGTATCCTTACAATTTTTTTTAAAAAAAATTATCTTCTTTCACTATATATAGTTGATCCTTGAACAATGCGGAGGGGGTGGGTTAGGGGTGCTAACTTCCCACATTGTTCAAAAACCGACATATAACTTTCGACACTGCAAAAACTTAATAGTCCACTGTTGACCAGAAGCCCTACCAATAACAAACAGTTGATTAACACATATTTTGTATGTTATATCTATTATATACTGGATTCTTGCAATAAAGTAAGCTAGATAAAATAAAATGTTATTAAGAAAATCCTAAGGAAGAGAAAATACATTTACATTACTGCAATGTATTTATCGATACCATAAGTTTACATTATATATTTACAAGATGAATTGTATGTCTGTCAGTATCTACATCAATATTACCTTATATGATACTAAACACTGTAGATGGTATACATCACTAACACTAGACATGAACATGAAAAATGAAAAGATAATGTGAAAAAGAAATTCTTATTTATTTACAAGCATAACAATTCATGCATTGATAATGAAGCAGCAGCAATATGATTGTTTTATGATAGCCTAGTGTAACCAATAAGATTACTTCATGGTAGCCTAGCTCATACACTAATGAATGAATTGTTATAAATTTTTTATAGCATACAATATTACAGTCATATTCAAATACAGGATTGGAAACATTGTTGCATTTAAAAAAAAAAAAACACTTACCTGTGATAACAGGCTGATATGCAGTTTCTCCAATTATGAGAAAGAGAGACAGAGGCATACTGTACAGTAATGTACTCTTAGACAGCAAAGTTATAAAACAGTATGAAAACTAACAAATTATTAATTTTATATTAAATATCACTCACCTTATGCCTATGTAAGGATAGGCTATCCACTTCCATATAGATGGATTGCACACAATGTTTTACATGAGGAATACTTAGGCAATGTTGATGATGATGACACAAAAACGTGAAGACAACACGTTTGCTGTTTCAGCGGTGGTGGAGGCAGGCACACTTGGTGTAACTTTACAAAAATACATCGTAATTTCTGTCTGACTTTTTTCTTTTTCATTTCTCTTAAAATGTTTCTATACAGTACTAATCCATCCTTCTTCCACCATTTACTTTAGTTTACATGGACCCTTCTATGATGGTATCATAGAAGGGTCCATGTCGTAAAAGAAGTCAAAAGCAGTCTTGAATAATTGGAACCCTTCTACCAGATTGCCTAATGTCAATTTGTTTTCTGGTACTAGTTTGGAATCACTCATCTTCAAGTCATCTTCTGTTAATTCCTCTGGTGTAGTGTCTATTATTATTATTTGAGATCTATTAGCTCTTGAATTTCTCTAAGATCCATATCTTGAAACCCTTCACCCCCAGACCTTTTTTTTCCATATCCACAATCTCTTTCATGATTTCCTTGATTAGCTCTGTTGTAAATGCTGTAAAGTCATGCGCAACATCTGGACACAGTTTTCTCCAGCAGGAATTTATTGTTTCAGGCTTGATGGCTTTCATGACGTTTTCTATAACAATGATGGCACTTATGACCCCCTGGGCTATATGGGGTTCTGAGAGGTCAGAAACATTATCCAATATCAAAAGAAATTTAAAATACAGTCTCTTACTGGCAAGGTACTTACTGATTTCAGAGACAAAGCATGGAACCAATCAAGAAAAAGGGTCTTGTTATCCAGGCCTTCTTGTTGTACAACCAAAAGACTGGCAGCTGGTGTTTATCTTTTTCCTTCAAGGCCCAGGGGGTTAGCAGCTTTATAGATAAGGGCAGGCCTGATCACAAACCTGACTGCATTTGCACAGTAGGGTTAGCCAATCCCTTCCTGCCTTAAATCCTGGTGCTCGCTTCTCTTCCTTACTAATAAATGTCCTTTTCGGCATTTTTTTGAAGAATAGGGCACTTTCGTCTGCATTAAAAATCTGATCAGGCAGAAATCCTTTCTCCTCAATGATTTTCTTAATGGTGTCAGGGAACTTGTCTGCTGCCACTTGGTTGCCAGAAGCTGCTTCTCCTGTTATCTTGACATTCATTAAGTCAAACCTCTTTCTAAAATTATCAGACCATCCTCTGCTGGCATTAAATTCTCCAGCTTTAGATCCTTCACCTTCCTTTTAAGTTGTCACGTAATGACTTCGCTTTTTCTCGAATGACATTAGAGTCTATAGGTATGCTTTTCTTATAGCAATCCTGCACCCACATGAAAGCTGCAATTTCAATATGAGATAAAAAGGTATTTTGCAAAAAGCAAGGATTTTGCACCTGCTGGCATAACTGCAGTGACAGCTTTACGAATTGCCTTTTCTATTTTTACAATGGTCCTTATGCTGGATTCATTTATCTTCAAATGATGGGCAACTGCAGCTGCAGACGATATCATATCAAGCAATTCAACTTTTTCTTGTAATGTCATGACTTTTCTCTGCTTCTTGGGAGCATTTCCAGCATCACTAGTGGTACTTCGTATGGGTCCCATGGTGTTATTCAAGGTTTATGGTATTGCAATAAACGCAATGAAAACCACGAGGGATCGCTTTTTATTACTGGAGAGATGAACTGCTCATGTTGAGATGATTAACATCACACGCAGTTTTTAGCAGATACAACACTTTAAGCTTTGCAATAGCAAAAGGAAGTGGCTAGTGGCTACACAATTATTACAGTATGTACTACAATTAATTTTATGCAGTTACTTTATGTTTGTTTACATTTCTCTCAGCTGAATGGTGCCATTATAGTCTGTGAGTGTGTGTGTGTGTGTGTGTGTGTGTGTGTAATTTTTGATAAATATTAACTTTTTATAATAGATTTGCATACACTTTATGGTAATAAATGATAAAAGAGACTAGTATCTACCTATATTTTATGCATTTATGACATATCTAAATTTTTCTTAATTTTTTCAATATTTCTAGGCTATGCGGTTTGTCTGCAAGTTATTTCAAATTGTCGCAAATCTCCAAAAAATTTTCCAATATATTTATTCAAAAAAGTCCACATATAAGTGGACCCGTGCAGTTCAAACTCACATTCTTCAAGGCTCAACTGTACAAGTTTTCTTACAATATTTAAATTTTTTCAGAAATTGAAATATCAAAATAACTGATAATGTTTATAAACAAAAATGAAGAAACTAAACTTATAAAAATAGAGTTCACAACAGTCATATAATAAAATTTAATGTTAGTATACTGCTGCTTTATTTGTTGACTCTTATATTAAGACTGAAAGCTCAAGTTTTGGGAAATCACTACCTACACTTAGCTAAGATAATATGACCTCTCGGCAGTTTGAGTAATGAAACTTAGCAGTGAAACACTGATCATGAACTGACTAACCATACTCAGCTACAATGATCTGATCCTTTCAAGCAATACACTGTTTGGCCTTCATTCTGTTTATGCTTCATTTTTAAGTATGTAGAACTGAATAGACACAAATGTATGTGTTTACTACTGTATTCAGTTTCCATTTTTCAAGCATTGGATGCCTTGGCAACAGAATCCTATAGCAGATTCATATACAATGAATATTATTTCCCTGTTGACCTGGTAGTATGATTCATGCCTTTCAAAATACTCAACTAATAATCAAGATTGGGCCTGACTGCCGAGTGGATAGGTCACAGGTTAGATTTCCAATGCAGGCATGGATGTATGTAAACATTTCTAGTTGGAAAATGAATTTTATTGCCTAGTGTCAGAGTACTATCCTATTTATTTGAGATCTGATGAATGATGTTTTGGAATTATGGACAAAGTGTCTCAGGCTATGAGGCCAATGCATTATGTCAGTAAAGTGTGCACTGTTCTGTCCAATTTGCCTATTTTGTGGGATGAAATATTCAAGTTTCCAGGAGGCAAACCCTGCCATCTCACCTTTAGTTTAAAGCCATTATAAAGGTTCTTTGCATCCCAGACAGGGATTCAAATCCAGGTCTTTGAAAGGGAGACCTGAAATCATTTCAAAATGCTCTATGTTAAGTGATCAGGGTTTCTGGATTATCCACCCCTTTAGCCCACCCATAGTATTAATGTGTAATAGGTTTACTATCTTTCATGGGTGGGATTCACTTAAAAAATACCAGCTTTCACTACTTCTTTAGCAGAAATATGTATCAGTGAAAATTATCAAGGAGAAACTAAGATAGTCCATAGCTTTCAAACTATAGCTAGTGAATGTACAGGCAACACAAACAAATGGTACAACAGCTGCCTGATAAGTCCTTACATTTGTTCAAGAATCAGTTTCATGATTGAGAAAGTAATTAATGTTTTCCTGTATTTTCATAAATTTGGTCTTTTGATACTTGAAGATGCAGCAGATTTGTTTAAGATGATGAGATCATATTATGCAGCAAAGAATTCAGTTTAATATCCCTCATTTTGACCAGATCCTTTTTTTTTTTAAATAATACAGTCATGCAGATTATAAACAACAGTGGAAATCGGGTACAATGCTGTTGGAAGATTAATGCAAACATCAAACTTCGCATTCGAAACCTAAATTCGAATGGACGATTTGAATATAAATCACTATATATAGTAATCTAACTATTTTCCAGTCACACTGTTTAAATTGATTCAATATTAGATCTGGAATCACAACTGATATGCTAACCCAATTCAAGAACTTGCAAATTAAATATATGCTATAAATCAACAAATATAAGTGATCTCTCAATTATCCAGTTTTTCAATTTCTTAATTGTACTACATGTCACACAAGGAATGACTAAAGTTTATAAATAAGCACAAGAATATATTGTTTAATAATAACCATCTTAAAATATAAAATGCTTTGGTATGAAAATAAGACCATTCTGAGTGAAATGAGGCAAATTCAAAAGACAGAAATATATAACAATCTCACGTTCACCTCATTAGTAGATTATCTACCTATCAGAGTACTGAACGAAAAAGGATGGGCTGATAATTTGAGGTTTAGCCAACAAGATTGTAATTTGTATTGGCTTAAACTCAAAGACAATTATGATACAACAAGATATATCATCCCCCCTTAAACAGCAAAAAAGTTATACCTAGAACAAAATCAAACTCAGCAGTAGCAGAATTTAAGACAAGTACCATAAATATTATTATTAAGACAGACCTCCAGGGAGTCAGAGACTCATTGAGGGAGGCCAAATACTACACACACCAGCTATCATACTTATTTTTGAATTCATTCCCACTGCTTGCACTCACAACATCCAATGGCAATGCATTCCAATCATGCACCACCCTCTAAGAGAAAAATCTAACCCTCACCCCCTTCTCAGCAGCCTTTATTTTCAGCTTCCAAGGATGCACTCTTGTTCTTTCCCCACCCTTCATAAATTGAAAAATTCCATCAATTGAAATCCTGTATGACCCCCTTTCAGAAGTTTGTAAGTCTCAATCATATCACCCCTTTTTCCTCTTGTTTGCTAGTGTCTGCAGTCTACAAATTCTCAATCTGTCTTCATAATCAGTATTCCACAATCCTGTATCATTTTTAAAGAATCACAATGGAGACTAGACCAGACCAGACCAGACCTGCGCACAATAGTCCAAGTGAAGTCTTATCAAGGCCCTGCAAAGAGGCAAAATGACATCCTTATCTTCATATGAACGTTCATTTCAGCATTGCTATTATCTTTTCAGTTGTATTTGCAATATTTGCCACATGGCCCCTGAACTTCAACTTCCTATCTACTAACACTCCAAGATTCCTAGCCTCATCAGTTTCTTCTAGCATAATTCCAGCAATATAATACAACATTGGAGAGTCACCGAAGTGAATGACTTTACATTTACTGACACCCATTTTCCTATGCCCATACTTCCAGCCTATTCAAATCATTCTGCAAGTACTGCATATCAGCAGCATTCCTGATCACCCTACCTATCTTTGCATCATCAACAAACAGATGAATGTCACTTGTCAAATCCTTCTTAATATCATTAATGTACAGATTGAATAACAGTGGACCAAGCACTGATATTCTTGTGGTACTCTGCTGGTTACCTTAAATCTTGCAGACTCACATCCCCCATATACCACCTTTTGAAATCTGTCAATTAGCCATCCTCTTATCCATGCTAATATTCTATAACCCAAACCAATTTTCTTCTTTTTTTGCAAGATTCTATCATGCTGTATTCTGTCAAAAGCCTTAGCAAAATTCCAAAGAATCATGGTGTGTCCACTTCCCTTGTCAAGTTCAATGGTAACATTGCTACAGAATCTTCAACACCACTGGTGATGAGATACTAATTGGTCAATAGTTGGATACATCGGTCTTTGCACCACCCTTGTGCAATGGAATTACTATACATTCCTTCCATTCCTGCAGACTCATATGTTCTGAGACTCATATTAAACAGCCTGGTCAAAGGAATAGCCAGTTCAGCTGAACACTCTTTTAGCACACGTGCTGATATCCCATCAGTCCATATTGCTGAATTCTTATTCAGTTTGTGCAACAGCTCTAATACCTCATCCTCATATACCTGTGTTTCTTCATCCAGTGAAGAGGTAGCAGTCAGCTCAATGTTGTGTATACCAGGTTGATAGCTTTTAACAAAATGGGCACTCATTAGCTGAACAACCTCTTCAACATCTGTATCCCTCACGATAACTCTTCTGCATCTCAAGAGTTATCATTTCATATTCATTCTTTCTTTTACTTGCAGCATATTGATAGAATTCTTGTGGGTTGTCTTTAGCACGCAGAGCCAGTTTCTTTTCATACTCGACTTTTCTTTCCATACAACACTTGTGACTATTCTAGTCTGCTGCTTATAATGTTCGTAACTGATGTCATTCTTATTTTCATACGATTCTCTTGTTTAATAAGATTACACATCCATCTGACTCCTACCCTATTTATTCTTCAAATTCTTGGGACACATTCTGATATCGCATCATTTAAGTATTGTTTAAATGCTTCCCATGCACTGTCGATATTCTTTCCACTGAGCTCGATATACTCCTCAGTTGGTCATAATTTCCTGCTTTGTAGTTCGGCATGTAACCTTTTCTGAATGGAACGTTCATTGAATGGAACAGTCACTTCCCAAGTGAGTACAGCATGATCACTGTCATCAAACTGGAGGCAGAATAGTTAATGTCTTTAACTGAAACACCTTCTAACACTATAATTAAATCTAACACTGATAACTAAATACTTAAGGAATTGACAGCATACACTAGAAATATAAATTAAATCAACTTTAATATATACTTTCCAATATTTCGGCAACGTCACGTGCCATCTTCATTGGAACTTAAGATAAAGACATGTGCACGCAAGTACTACATAACAGCAAATGAGAAACGAAGCTTGGAAGCTACCATTTTCCTAAAGTCCTGATGGTGCCCCCTGGCGGGCTATATTAGGTGTTTTTGGCCTTTGGGCTGAAGTTCTTCTGATATATGTTTCCCAAATTTGGGGCAGTCTCATGCATCCAAATTTGTTGAGGTTTGGCATGTTCCTAAGGGCTGAGGCTGATTCCATGAATAGTTTTTCATATTTGAACTTGCTGCAGTGTATTACTGTGGCTTTCTTCCACCTTATTCTGTGGTGAGTATCCAGAGCATGGTCTGCAAGCCCAGAGTGGCTGTACTGGTGAAATCGGATGTAGTCCTTGTGTTCTGAGATTCTAATATTTGCTGTCCTGCCTGTTTGGCCAAAGTAGGAGAATTTACAGCTGCAAGGGACCTGGTATACAACAGGTAGGTCTAGGGAAGTGGTTGGTCTTTAGTGGAGCAGATAAAGGATGCCAAGTTTCTATATGGTCTGTAACAAGAGGTCGTCATTTTTTTTAGGATTTTGTTGTTTTTTTTCTGAGATGCCTCGATGTAGGGAATGGTGATGGATTTAGAGTATTCTTTTTTGTGAAAGGGGAGGTGGGTTGTGGATAACTGGTTTTAGTATTTTTTGATTTTTTGGGGGGGGGGGTAGCCATTGGCTGAAAAAGTGTTAAGGATGTGATTTAGTTCAGTAGTTAGGGCTTGGTCACTTGAACAGATTAGTTTTAGCCCTGTTGAATAGTGTCTTAATAACTCCATATTGTTGTGAGGTGGGGGGAGGAGATTGTTGGTGAATGTATCTGCCTGTATGGGTGGATTTTCTATAAACTGAGAAAACCAAGGTTCCATCAGGTTGGCAGGTGACTAGTGTGTCTGGGAAGGGTAGACTATTGTTTTTCTCTTTTTCAAGGGTGAACTTGATTCTAGGGGTGTTGGTTGTTTAAGTGTGTTAAGAAGGAGAGGAGTGTATCTGGGTCATGTGGCCAAATAGCGAACACATCATCAACGTAGCGAAGCCATATAGTAGGTTTTTGTGGGGCAGAGTTTAAGGCTTTCTAACGTCTCCATAAAGAAGTTGGCCAAGGGTGGGGAAAGAATTTTTCCTGACAAACGAAATAGCCTAAGTTCGTTGTGAACTGAAATAGGGCTGAGATATCGGGAGGAAATTTAGCTTGGATTAGCTCTAAGGTTTCTTTGAGAGGGACATTTGTGAATAAAGAGGAGACGTCAAACTGACCATTATGTTGGAGTGTAAGGTTTTCTATACTGGCTTTGAAGTGGGCTGAGTTTTTTTGTGTGTGATGGTGTGTTGCCAGTATAGTGTGAGAGCGCTTTGGCTAAATATTTAGCTGGTTTGTAAGTAGAAGAATCAATGCATCCACTATGGGATGTAATGGCACATTTTCTTTATATATTTTTGGGAGCCCATATATATACGGGGGGGGGGCTAGAGTTACATGGTTTTAGTCTGTTAGTAATCTCCACAGGCCAAGAAGTGACCTTCTTAAGGAGCTTATGGAGTTTTCTAATTTGTGAGTTGGGGGGGGGGGGGGTTATATTCAATGGGGAGGTAAGTAGCTCAATCTAATAGCCTTAAGCTTGCCTGTGTAATCATTATTATGGAGTACCACGGTGGCGTTCCCCTTATCCCCCATCAGGACTTTAGGAAAATGGTAACTTCCTCGCTTCGTTTCTCATTTGCTGTTATGTAGTACTCGCATGCATGTGTCTTTATCTTAAGTTCCCATGAAGATGGGAACTTAAGATAAAGACATGCTTTCCGATGAAAGATATATACTTTCTGATATTTAATATATACTTTCTGATAATATCGGAAAGTATATATTAAAGTTGATTTAATTTATATTTCTAGTGTACGCTATCAATTCCTGAAGTATTTAGTTATCATGTTTAAGCCTTTCTACAAGAATTAAATCTAACACTCTTTGACCTCGAGTTTGTTGGATCCTACCTCTTCTTAATCTGTACTTTGGATCCGACATGTTAGTCACTATGATGTTCTTAAACAAAATAATAAGTTGCTAGTTGGTTTCTAATTCAAATATAGAGAAAATTTATATTTAAAGACTGCGCCACTCTATATCTGAATCAGTTCAATAATTGAAGAAAAATCAACTTTCAACCATTTCTCCTTAAAATATATACTGGCCGAGTATATTTGACTTACTTAATTTACCTGCTTTGGTTCGAATATTTTATGAATGGTGCAGTAAAAGAGATTCAGGCAAAATACAACTTTTGATTAACAAAAACAAACATTTAATTTTAAAATCACAAATTTTACACTTAAGATCAAATCACTAATTAAGATATTATAAACACTTCAGCCTTTCTGATAATATGTCATACAAACTCAGACAATGGTAAATTTGTTATCTCTAATACAGTCATCTCACAGTTCCTTAAGTTCCAAATACAATAAAATCACAGTAACACCTCCTTACAAGCAAACATTTTTAAATTTACACTTCAGTTAATCTTCACAATAGTTACTGTTAACATAAGGAAATTCTAGGATGAAACACACTCACATCTCAGCATAGGAATTAATGGTTGGAATGTTCTTACCGATAATCTTTTTCCTTCATCAACTTATACATTTACACTTTTTACAACTGTAAGCACTTTAAACAGTAAACGGCACTCATTAAATAAATTCTTCTAAGCAATAACTGAATTAATCATCCATCACAATACACATAAACAAACGTTGTTGCATAAAGTACTACTGATCACTTATGAAATAAGGCAATACACAATAATTCCTTAACTTTAGGTTTTATATGCACAGTTGTTCATTCCTCCGGCATTCGATTAATTCTTTAGGCACTATAATTCTAAGCACAGCTAACGGTAAACTTCAATTTTTACAGCCTCTTCTATTCTAGTAACTCCATGCTTTATTTCAAGATTCTGTGTGTCCTTGACAGGTTAGCCCTGAAATTAAATCTCAACTCAAATATCGCTAGTCTATTTAGTAGTCACTCAGCTGTCTTCCGTAGCTATAATTGTTATTCTACAACTTATTAGCTAACTGCCTCTTGACTAGTAGACCTTATTTAGCTGCTTGAGTGACTTGCCGACTCACTATTAACATACTGTGATTTCCGAATGCCCCGATTCCAACCTAATGCCACTCTCTCTTATCAATCTCTAATGCTCCTAATTAATTAATAATTCCAGTGTTCGTCGCTTATATATCTGTTTTTCCCGCCTAAATTGTTCTCGTGATCTAAAACTCTTTTCAATAAACTTTCTCCTCACGTTGTGTTCCAATTCTCGCGCTCGCTTACTTACATACGTTTCCATGACAACCAAACAAAATATAATAAAATTGATGGTATTGCATAACGCTAAACTTTCACAAACAGGAACAAATAAAGAATATTTATATTTCAATTAATGCGCAGTTAAAATATCAAATACAAGTTCTTATATTAATATAGCAATAAATAAAATAAACTTAATAATATATAAATACAGTCTTTTCATTATTAATACATATATCTTTGATTAAATAATTAGATATTAGACAAAATTAAAGTAGTTATATGAATATTCAATTGTAAAATAAGTTGTTTACATTAAATAATATTTACACAAGTCTTGCTTGGTATATGGTATATTATGTTAAATGTGAATGAAAAAAAAAAACAAAAATATACAAAACAATTTCATTCACAGTTTAACAAGTTCCTTCTGTCACATGCTGCTTGAGGAAGTTGTCCTGCAACAGCTCAATACATGTATTTTCATTCTTCTCATGAGATCCTACTGCTACCCAATCAATATTTGGATAATTAAAGTCTCCCATTATGATTACTTTTTTTGTGCTGATCTTTTCTATTTGGTGATGTATTTCTTCATCACTAGCAACTGATCCACCAGGTCTGTAACAATACTCCACTACGTAATTGATCTTGTTAGATTCCACCTCATACCAGAGGGCTTCAAACTCACTGCCATGTGAAATATTGTTAGTAGTACTACAATCATATGTTTCAAATCTAACTGGATTCAAGTCATCTAATATCATTAGCACCACACCTCCTCTCTATCCTTTCTAAAAATATTGTATCCTTGACACTCGATACCAGTTAGTATTCTGATTCTGATAGCTAGGTCTCTCACTAATACCTACAATCTGAGGTCGCAACATATTGATTAAGGCAACAACTCTACCCCTTGGTTTCTGATACTCCTAGCATTCATGTACAGACATAATAATCTACCTGTTTATTCTTTTGTATAGTCTTGTCTGCAGTCTGCCCAACACAAATGGACAACTTGCAGATCTCTATTCTTCTCTAATACCTTATACATGTAAACATCTTTGCACACGTTTGATGAGTCCGAACTGGATGAACACAAAGCCAAAATCGTTCTCTCCTCATCAATATTTCCATCATTAACACAGTTATATAACACTGTTGCTCTTACACTCACATTCTCACCATTGCTCCCTTTATAATTTAGTTTCTCTGACTCTGTGTTAGATCTAATACCAGTTATTAGTTTTTCTAGACTCCTGATACCAAATTTATGATATATGTGATATATCACATATATCACACTCAAACTATAATATATATAATAATGTACACTTTTCAAGTATACTATCATAGTATCCTTAATGCCATTCAAAGGGTATATTATCAGGAATTTGATGACGACGACGATGACAATGAATATATTAACAAATGGATTTGACCTTCATGGCATGACTAAAATTGAGATATCATCTGAAATATTGAGACATAATCAGGTCATAATGAGACATAATGAGGCACTAAGGCCTCAGAACTGTTCTTGAATAAATATTCATATTTAAATGACTTCTAAGTCAGGCATATCTTTGACCAAAGGATACTATGATCAGTATTGATTCGGTCACAGTAAAGGTCCCTCTCCTCTACTTTGGAACTATTATACAGAACATTTAGAAAACTATCTGTTCTCTTCTTTCTACCCTCAACATCATTTTGGGTGTGTTATGTTGAAGTACTATATAGCCATATTCAGAAAATGGTTCGATTGATTTCCTCCATTAATTAGTCTACAATGCTATATGAAATTTACAAAAAAGGGAAAATTAGACTTTCTAGATAATATTATGCTCTCCCATTCTTCTTCAAGCACTCTATTCAGTTTGGCATATTGTAACTCAACGTTCATTGGTAAATATGTCCAATATAATTCTGCACATTATCCAATGCAAAATACAGGCATCATCATCAAAACTCTAAGAAACGAAAGCTCACTTCATCTGTTCTTGCTCCCTTTAGCCTGCATCAAGAATTGGATACCATTAAAACCACCACACAATTAAATGGATTCAACTTCCAAGAAGATCAATGCATCACAGAATTGAACAATCTAATTTTTATAATTCCAATGTTGAATGTGGAATTCCATCTCCAAACAAATCTCAAGAATCCTGAATAAATATCACTTTATTCCCAAATTCTTTACATTTAACAAACTGTTTATCTTCTTATCATTGATCAAAGATAAACTTTTACTGTAATAAACTTGCCAAGAAATTATCCTTTATCCAAATATAATGTTTATACAGGGTGGCCATAAATTAACTTTCCCTCTTTGGAGATATCTGTAGCTTATTTTTCACGGTATTAACAACACCACAAACACTTTTATCAACAAAGATGTTTTATTAACGCTAATATTTCGCTGATTTTCAAATCATCATCATCAGAGCACAACACACATGTAAACGCGACAGTGAGTGAGTGAAACAATATAATTGCAAAAGACAAAAGATCTAAAGTCCTATTTTTGCCGCCCTCTAACGGGAAAAAAAAAAAAAAAAGCAGTTATCCAGGAGTTTTTCTTAGGATAACCGTCTCCCAAATTTTTGGCAAATTAATGCAACCATATTTGTTAAGGTTGGGAGAATTCTTCAAAGCCATTGCTGACTCAAAAAATAATCTTTCAGATCTATAACGACTCCTAAATAGCACATTTGTTTTCCTCCATCTAATCCTGTGTGAAGGAGTGTCCAAAGCGTGGTCTGCCAGTCCCGACTTGCCATAGTAATAGTAGCGAATGTATCTTTCATGTTCTTCCAGGCGGATGTTCACTGATCTTCCTGTTTGCTCATGATAGGCCAAGTCACAGTCACATGGAACTTCATACACTCCTGGGTGTGCTAAAGGGTGAAGTTTATCCTTTGGCGAGCAGATCAGAGTTGCCAGCTTGACATGAGGTTTGAAGGTGGTGCAAAGGCCATGTTTCAACAATACTTTGGCTATCTTTTCCGATGTACCTCTGATATAGGGAATAGAAATGGTCACGTTGTATTCTTGTGTATTAGGGGAGGGCAGAGTAATGGGCCTATGTAGTATTTTATCTATTTTGAAGGATTGTAGCTGTTGGCTAAGAACGTATGACGCAGGTACTGGAGTTCAGTGGTCAGAGCTGTATCGTTAGAACAAATGGCTCTGGCTCTGTGTGTAAGTGTTTTTAAAATGCCGTACTGTTGGATTGGATGATGATGTGATTGTTTATGTAGGTATCTTCCTGTATGTGTAGGCTTTCTGTAAATAGAAAAAGATAGTGATCCATCTGAAAGGCGGGTGACTAATATGTCAAGAAATGGTAAACAGTTATTTGATTCTTTTTCTACTGTGAAGTGAATTTTGGGGTGTTGGCTGTTTAGGTAGGTGACAAATACATCATCTACATAGCGCAACCACACTTGTGGCTTGTATGTAGCTGTGGTAAGTACTTTGTTTTCAAAGTGTTCCATGTAAAAATTTGCTAACGGGGGAGAGAGGGGGAACCCATAGCAGTACCATTAATCTGTTTGTAGAATTTCCCCTCCCATGTAAAGTAACCTGCATTCATGGTAAATTGAAATAATTCAAAAATATCTGGGGGAAATTTAGACTTGATTAAATCAAGAGTGTCTATAAGTGGTACATTGGTAAATAGGGAGGTGAAATCGAAACTAACCATTATGTCTGAATTTTTTAGGATTAGATTTTTAACCAATGTTTTGAAATGGATTGAATTTTTTACAAAAGTAGAGGAGTTGCCAGTAAGAGGGGCAAGCGACTTAGCTAAATGCCGGGGCCAGTTTATATGTGGGACTATCTATGCTATCCACTATGGGGCATAGGGGAATATTAGTTTTGTGGATTTGTAATCCATAAATACGGGGTGTTTTAACATGAATTGGTTTTATTTTCCTGATGATTTCTTTGGGCCATGATGTCACTTTTTTCAGTAATTTTCGGACTGCGACATCGTAGGGTCTCGATGTATAATTTGATATGTGGAACTGTCACATATGAGATCTTGCATTTTTCTGTTATACTCTTCTTTATTCATGATAACTGTTGCATTTCCTTTATCGGCTTTTGTAATAATAATATTTTTATTATTATATAACTTTTTTAGGGCAGTTATTTGCTTACGTGGCATATTGCCTTTTGGACGCTTAGCCTCATTTATAATACTTGCTATGTCTAGTCGCACGTTATTGGCCATTGCTGGCGGAAGATCGTGGATACCCCGTTCTACTTTCATCATAATTTCGAGTTTGGGAATTTGTTTGGGCGCGACGGCAAAGTTATGTCCTAAACTGAGAGCGTTCTTGGCTTCTTCAGTGAGTATTTCCGACGATAGGTTTACGACCACGTGGTCTCGGCGAAGTTGCGGTCGGGACTTCGTATGTTGGCGCTTTGAAGAAATTTGAACTACTACAACAGCGCCAACATACGAAGTCCCGACCGCAACTTCGACGAGACCTTGTCTTATATATTTGTCTTATATCTCATTTCGATATAAGACAAAATGTTATTAATTTGACATGTAAAACTTACCAAGATTCTTTGTTTATCTAATTCTTTCAATTTTTCTTGAGCCAATTCGGGATTCGTTTTTTGTAATTCTTCAAACTCTTTCATCTGTTTCTTCAGCCTTTCTCTCTTCAGAATGCGATGATATCTAAAATTAGTCCATAATTTTAGATTTAAAAAAAAAAAGAAAAGTCTAGAATTGTATCTGATGAAGCATATGCTTAAAAAAAAAAAAAAAGCTTGGCTAAGTGAATAAATATCGGCTTAGTTGGCCAAGTAGTTAGCATAACAGCTCCAACCAATAGGATGAAGGTTTGAATCCCACTGTGGGTGTGGATGTTTGTTGTAACTGTCTTCAGGTGAGATATGAATTTCATTATTGAGTATGAGACCAATGCCCCACTTACTGGAGGCCTGAAGTGGCTTGATAAAGTTTCCTGCTTAGTTTCTAGAGCAGAGTTTACAGATTAATTAAAAATAAAAATACAGAAAAGAAGAATATAAAAATAATTTTAAAAAAAATCCTTAGCCTTCCATCAGTACTAATGTTTTTCATTAGGTGGAAATCATAGAAAAATTATGATCAGAGACCAGCAGGTAAATTTTTAACATCACATTTGAAGTTTTATAAAGTCAACTCTCACTGTATGCAAACACAACTATAACAATCTTACTATAACAAACTACTGAAAAAGTCTACTAAATAACAAACTACCTGACCAAAGCTCCATTGGTGAAATACTAGGTCAAAGAAATTCACTACAGCAAACTATCCACTATGATATTCCTGTGGTTCTTAAAAGTTTGCTATAGTGTCAGTCAAATATCATTTTTTGTGAAATACACATCATGTTGAAAAAATTATGTATATTCCTCAGTGTTTCAAAACTCGACACACACTGTTACTCTTTATTCTACACTGTTATTACAGGTGCCACCCACCTGAATACTTTTCACTAAATGTTGATAAATGAAGATTTAGTGTTTTGCCCCATACCCAATCATTCCCACATATAAAATTTCATTAAAAAGATCATTAACATATAGGGATTAGGGTTAAACAATCCAGAAACCAAACCTGCTCTAGAGATACCTCAGGCTTACTATAAGCAGGGTGATAGTCTCGCACTAGCCTGCAATTTTTTAAGGGAAATAGAGATGCTATCTACTTGGGCAACAAAGTCTGCTAAACAATTCACTATATATTATACTTGATATTTTTGTGCTCAAATCTGTTTGTATAAATATTTAATTCTCTTCCAAAAGAAACATCCATTTGATTATTATACCTGAAAATGAATATATATATATATACGAGGGTGGTCTGAAAAGTTCTTGGCCTCGACCATAGATGGCAACACTGTCGGCATCTTTTTTTTTTTTCTTCCCCTAAGTTAGTACATCTGTCATAAGCATCCACATGAAATTGCAAGTCATTCTATTAAGTAGTTTGTTTTATACAGCTGTCTGAAGCAAAAGTGTTGTCTGTATCCCTTGAAATGGATAAAATTGAGTATAG
This sequence comes from Typopeltis vanoorti, assembly GCF_054136105.1. Lineage (NCBI taxonomy): Eukaryota > Metazoa > Arthropoda > Arachnida > Uropygi > Thelyphonidae > Typopeltis > Typopeltis vanoorti. Next base: position 36,039,717 of record NC_143562.1, read on the forward strand.
TGTGGTTATAAAATTCTTTGTAAAAGAAGGTTTAACGTCAAAAGAAATTTATTCGAAGTTCATAAACGTTTATGGATATTCTTCTCCTTCGTTTTTGACAATTAAGAAATGGACTGCTGAGTTTAAACATGGCCATACCAGCCTTGAAGATGATTCACGTGAAGGACATCCAAAAAGTGTAACAACACCAGAAATCATTGATCAAGTGCACGATATGGTATTGGATGACCGGGGAGTCAAAGCGCGTGAAATTGCTGAGACTATAGGCATTTCAAAAGAACGTGTAGGATATATTTTGCATGAAGAATTGCAAATGAAAAAGCTTTGCACAAGATGGGTACCTCGTTTGCTCACAACAGATCAAAAATGCACTTGCATGAAAATCTCTGAACAGTGCTTGGAGCGTTTCAACAAGAATAAAACTGATTTTGTGCATCAATTTATTACTATGGATGAGACTTGGATTCACCATTACACACCAGAATCTAAACAGCAGTCAAAACAGTGGAACAGAAGCTGGTAGTTCAGAGCCAAAGAAGATAAAGTCGGTTCCATCAGTAGGAAAGGTCGTGGCATCGGTGTATTTTGTTAATAAATAAAAGCATTTTGTTTATTAATTATCTTGAAAAGGTAAAACAATAACCGGGGAATATTATTCCAATCTTTTAACCAGACTAGGTGAAAAAAAAATCATGAGAAAAGACCCAGTTTGCAGAAGAAAAAAAAATCATCTTTCATCAGGACAATGCACCTGTTCACAAAGGTGTTTTGGCAATGGGAAAATTAAGGGATCTGCACTATGAATTGGGAACATCCACCATAATCTCCAGGATTTGGCTTCCTCTGACTTCTATCTCTTCCCCAAAACTAAAAATCTCCCTCGCTGGTCAGCATGTTTCTTCGAATCAAGAGGTGATTGCAGCCGTAGAGGGGTATTTTGCAGATCTGACTGAGAATTACTACAGGGATGGGATAATGGCACTGGAGCATTGCTGGAATAAATGTAGTAGTCTTAAGGGAGATTATGTTGAAAAATAAAAATAATTTTGAAATTATAAATTCGTTTTTTCATTGTTAGGCTGAGAACTTTTCAGACCACCCTCGTATTTCCTGATAGCATTTGCTGGCAGTCAGTTCATGTGGTGAAGTAGAATATGATAGTCTCACCACTCTCAAAGTGATGAGACTATCATATTCTACTTCAGACCATTGCTGATCATCCTAACAGAACTCCACAGCACACCATTAGTTACCTTTCTTTTCTGCCCCTCTCCCCCATACACAACTTGGGACAACTGATGTGAACTGTGTTTTGCACATGAAACCTCTCTTGAAATCATCCATACCATTTTTAAATTCAAACTACACACAAAAAAAAACTGAAACACACACAAAAACACAACTGCACCTGCACATTTTTGAAGATGCTTTAGGCTATTTGTGTTTATCCTTTATGTAATGGAATGAGAGTGCATAGTGATAAGTTATGAATCTGTTTCCATGGAATTATTAGCAGGGCCAATCCCATCTAACCCATCAAACCTAACATCGAACAAATCTAACCCATCCCATCAAACCCATCTAAGTAATCTATTATTTCCCACTTTCCCTGACTGATATACCAACTTGTCATTAAACAGTCCAAATTCTTTTCCAAGTTTAAGAATATCACTGTCCATGAGTCTATCCAACACATATTTATCACTTTATCATAAAAGGCAAGCAGACTGCTAATGCAAAGACTTATCCTACATAAATCGATACTGACCATCCTAGAATTCTATGTCCATCAATCCAATCCTGTATTCTACTCCTAAACAAGCTATTTAGGAATAGAATACAAGACTATAATTACAATTGTATATACAGCTTGGTCTATAATTGGAAATGCCTATCCTGGAATTGTGCAGTGACACATTAAACAACCAAGTCAAAGGACACAGCTAACTCTTTTGCATTCCCCCAAAATATGTCATCCAATCCCCAGCTAAGGCTGTGGTGTACCGAACCAACACCTCTTGATACATCTTTATCATCTGCTTCTCTTCTAGATTACGTAGCATTATTTGTACCAGTATGATATGCAATGATAAAGTGTCCATTACATAATATCTTTGGTATGATACCTTGTACATACTGCTGGAGAAGTGACAGCTTGCTAGAACTGTTAACTCAAAGACCGAGAGAGAGAGCATGATGGTCAGAAAATGCCCTCCCTTTCATATGATCAGGTAATTGCATATTTGTGACAGTATGTTATACTGCTAATTAAATAATATCCAGTTTCCTCTTTTAGAAAGCAGTAGGAATGTTAAAAAAAAAAATTATGAACATGTTGAGATATATAATTTCACTGATCTTTTTTTTCAAGGAAAAAAGAGATTTGCATGTGAAGCCATAGTGCAAACAAGTTCATCTAAGTCGCTTCTAATATAATCTGGCATACTGTAGATTATGCCTATTCACCATCCAGCTGAGATGAAATCTGCCTAATCACTGAAACAAATGTTTCATTTATAATGTGATGATCCATAACAGCAATTTATCATTTAGCATCAAGTTTTGTGGCTTATGTTTATAGGTAAAATGTTTTCTCAGAATATTTATATTACTGAATAATGTAAATGTAATTCATGGCTAGTATGAAGTGTCGATTCCTCAAGAAAGAAAAGAATGATGAGCACAGAATTTCGGCACTGCTATCTGGCTGATGTGAATCCTGTTTTGCAAATGAAGCCTCTCTTGAAATCATTCATGCTATTTTTAAATTGAAACTACATACAGAACAAAACTCACACACACACACACACACACACACACACACACACACACACACACACACACACAATTGCATATCTGCATTTTTGATGATGCTTTAGGGCATTTGTGCTTATCCTTTGGGTAATGGAATGAGAGTGCATAGTGATGTCACGTGTCTGTTTGTTAAGGAGATAAGTTATTTATTTAATATTCAGGGTTCTTATTTAGTCAAGAGTATTAATTCAGTATATAAGTGTTTAATTAGCAAGGGTAACTGTGTATTTTTAACACATATTTTTGTATTAAAGTGTTTAATTAGTTAGCATGTGTAGTGACATAAGGATGGTTGGATAGTGCTTTGTTTAATTTTGATATGGACAGTTTTGTGAAATGCGGCATATGAAATACATTTGGTGGCAGACGTTAGTTTACGAGGAGAGGAAGGATAGTAAGAGAATCTTTCTCTCCCCCTAAACAAGAAATAAAAGAACTTATAACCCGTAGTACTATCATATCCTGTACACCCCTTGAGGGTACATGGCAGGAATTTGATGATGATGATGATAACACATCAGTACTGTGTATTAGGGGGGGGGGGGGCAGGTAAGGACTGAGAAAGAAGAAATCAATTGCTATTTTTCTTGAAGAGCTGGAGGTTGTAGTTGTTAGGAAACACATGAGGAAGGCTGTGCCAAAGGACAGATGGTTGGAATAAATGAATAAGAGAGAAGCAGGTTCAATGTGTCTGAAGCTGTATGGAAAAGGGATGCTAGACAGCATTGCTCCTGTTTTAATAGCCCAACAGAAAGTGGAGCAATGATGTTTGCAAGTTTATTGGAGCAGTGACCATAGATGTACCTATAGCAGAGACAGCTAAAACAGTACATCTCTGAGATAGAAGATGAAGGGTTATCTATGAACCAAATTCTGTTCTTTCAGACAGCATCAAGAATTGATGCTGTCTGAAGGAGCATAATTTTTTTAGAAAGATTTTAGGTGCACCATCCTAATGTGTGAAAGTATTCTAAATTTGGAATTTGTATAGGATTAGTAACTAGGAAGGTTCAAAATAGAATCTTGAGCAGAAAAGAATGAATGCCTAGTCTTTTAGGGTGTAAGGAAACCATTGATAGGATGTATTTATTCTAGGAGAAGCTGGAGGTAAATGTCAATCCAAGAAGAGAGATCTGATTCTGCCTGGTGATTTATGTATTATTGAGGGTAGGAAAGGGTGAAATTCCTTTTGTGAGAAAAAAAGCAGGACAGAGTTTTATGACCATTTGATGCTTGTCCCACTGAGGGATAGTCTGGAAATCAGTCTTTTAATGCACTGGTTGCAAATGATTTTAGAAAGCTAACTTGTTCACACCATGGCCACAATCACTTATCCCCTCTAGGTAAACAAATTATCAGGCTGACTGTTTGACACTTGTGTTCCCTCCCTGTTTGTAACCTGGATTAGTGCTGATGGATACAGCGAGTCAGCCATTTTATTGTAGTGCGTAGTTTCTGACTTTTGTGAAGTGCGCATGCTCCCGGAGAGAACTTGATGTGTGATTGACAGCTGACAAGGAAAGCGTTGCGTATCCAAGTTACAGTTGTAAACAAGAGAGCGTTCGGAAAGTTTTTAGAACACTGGCCGAGATATATTCAAGTTGGGAGGAACTTGATTTTTTTGTGCGGCAGTCAGAAGGAAATTTCATAATGTATTCCGAAAAGGGAATAGTGAAAATAATAGGTTTCAAGCAGGAATAAGTAAAGAATAAAAAGGAAATCTTGAAACTGTAAGTTTTTATAAATTGGCCGGTAAATATTCAAGTTAGAAGGAACTTGATATTTTTTTGTGTGTGGCAGTCGGAAGATATTTTATAGTGTATTCCGAAAAGGGAATAGTGGAAATATTAGGTTTCAAGGAGAAATAAGTAATGAATAAAAGGAAATCTTGAAACTAAGTTTTTATGGTGAAATAAGTGAAGTTAAGACTGTCAATTTAGTATTGTGAATGAAAGGAGAATTTGTTGCTTACATTCTAAAGTGAATGTTTTTCTTAGAGAAAATATTGATAAGGAAGTTTTATAAGTATTAAGAATGCCTGAAAGTGAAAGTTTAGAAAATATATGAATTAAGAAGATTTTTAGGTATTAAAGGTGCCTGATCTGATGATGAGTATTACTACTAAAAGGAAAACAGGATATAGTCAAGAAGACTTTATGTGTGTTATATTGATTGATGAAAAGGATCCTGAAAATGAAGTACAGAACCTTGTAACTTCTGGAAAAGAGCCTTAACAGAAAGAGAAAAAGACCATGAACATTTTTTTTTGTGCTTGTGAAAGAAAAAGTGTTTAGTCTTAAGAGTAAGTTTATATTTTTAAATAAGGCCTTGGATCCATATAATCTGTAGTTATAGTTATGTATTATTACTAGAAGTGTATATATATATTGTTTTAGTTTTATTAAATGTGTTTATTTTGTACTTGGTATTGAGTCAATGATTAGTTGGATTCTGAAAGAGTGAGTTAAAGTCATTGCACCAATTGGAGTGAACTCTTTGTGCAAATATAATAACATATAGGGACACTCGGAGTCAAAAATAAAAATAATTGTTAGTAAAAGAAATTTATATAATATTTCATCTCATAAGTATATAGAGAGAATAATAATATACATAAAGAGGGAAATATATATAAAATACACATTATAAATAACACTATCATCAACATGATTTCCTGCCATTGCCTCTATTCTAATCCCCACTATTTCCTTTGTTTCATGGGAATGGAGCATGGGAGAAATCAACCCCCCCCCCCAAAAAAAAAGCCACCAAAGTGAACCTTGGGGATTCACTATAGTGAGCATCTACTGTACCAAGATCTCCATTCCAGATCAAATTTCTCTGCATGAAATGACGTACATCTCTAGCCTCTCCTTGAATAAACACACCATTAGATGTATGCCCTTGGCATGCAAACTTTACTAATCAGAGTTCTTATTTATGAACAGAACAGATCCTCTAGATTATCCAAAATAAGATGGCTGGTGTCACTAGTATGAAGACATGAAATTTGGTTGATGGGAGCTGTTAAAAGAAAAGATACATGTTAGTAGCAAGGAAGGATTTTATTGTCTTTATTTCTTTACCAATACTGTTTTTTTTTTTTTTTTTTTTTTTGTGTGTATGATTGGTGTGGTCTTTTGTTAGGATATTATTGTCTCTGATCTGTATCCAACTGTATTCAATATGGCAGCCACCAGTTCTAATAGGTTGGCACCCAGCCTATTCATAGCACAGTTGATGATTTCATAGTTTGACATGCATGTGACATGTACACATCCCACAGTTAAAAATATAACAGGTAAGGAATGGGAATGTGTATGTGTACATGAAATGCAGGCAGTGGGAAGCAATAGGAGATGTAAGTATTTCAATCTCAGGATTTGGCAACAGTAGAGAGTGCTTCGGAAATAGGGATTGCTAATTTGTGAATACCAGTAATGTGTGGGAAGGTGAAGAGAAAGATGTACATATGAATTTGATCTTGGGCAGTGTGATAGGAGGAAGATGATTTGTCTGATGGCTATGACTGTGTGTGTATGAATGCCAACTGAAAACAAGATGTGTGGAGAGAAAAATAAAACTACTGAGAAAGGAGATGGAAGGAATGAAGACTGAGTTGAGGAGGGTGAATGAAGAGATTAGGAAGCTGGAGAGGTTGGCTAGTGAGAGTAGATGTGAGAGATGGACACGAAAGAGCAAGGGAGGAGAAAGCCAAAAGAATAAAGAGACAGGAGGAAAGAGAGCAAACTGGAGAAAGTCAAAAGAGTGTGGAAGTAAGGGATAGAGATGAGAGGAAGGAGGGAAGTGGAAGGGGAGAGAGAAAGAGAGAAAATATTCAGGAAATAATGATCATTCATTATTTCCTGACCAAACATGAAGATAAACTTCTTGACTGGAAGGCAGTTTAAAGCAGAGTGATGTGGCCACACTTCGAAATGGGGAAATGAACAACGAAAGTTATTTGCATCTATGGTGACACAGAAGGTTCTTCTAAGAACGAGATGGAAGAATTTTTGAGTCATTAGAACACGCAGTTAACAAAAAAAAAAAAAAAAAAAAAGAAGTCATCCTTGTTGGATATTTAAATAGCAGAGTAAGAAATGAATCCCACCAGGCATATAGGAACATTTTGGGAAAATTTAAAGTAAACATTGAAGCTACTAAGTAAGTATTTGCTGCATTATTGCTCAGGGCACAGACTAATCATTACTAACCTTATTCCAACATTAAGATAGGCATAACACGTAGAGATAAGATACAGGAAAGAAAAGCCTCAATGACTACATTATTGTTGATCATGATATCTTCATACTGGTTCAAGATAAGAGTGTACACAAGATTTGATATTGAAAGTGACCATTATTAGTACTAAGCAGAATAAAAATAGATATTATGCTGAAAACAATAATATATAATAACCAAACCTTGGAGGGTCAGTGGCAAACTTTGAAGAAGACACTGATTGATTTAGCTAGGGAGGTATGTAGTGAAGCTGTCTGCAAGGATGGAAAAATAAGAACGCAAAGCTGGACACAAGAAGTTAAAGAAGCAGTTGTAGAAAAGAAGAAAGCAGGCTGAAAGTTATTTGCATTGCGTCCTTATTTTTTGGAGATGCCCTAAAAGAATATAGAGGAAAAATGTAAGAGCTAAGATATGTATGAAAGTAGCTAAACAAAAGTCATGATAATACTTTGGTAAAAATATAGAAAATAAATAGCAGGAAAATGTTCTGGCAGTTACTGAAAAAGTGTAAAAGTGATAAAGATGACACAAAAACTGAAGATAAGGATATCTTAGATGTTAGAAGTAATTATTTTAAAGGACTGTAAAATGAAACAAGCAGTGAGAAAACATACCAGAACATTTTCAAGAGGAATGCAAAGAGGAATACATATTAATACTTGAGGCAGAAAAAGCCATCAAAAGTTGAAATGCGGAAAGGCAGCTGCTGCAGATGATATTCAGAAATGCTAAAGTATGGAGGTATAAAAGTTTTGCAATGGCTACAATGCCTAATTCAGAGGACTGGTCAGAAGGTTGAACTCCAAGTGATTGCAAAGAACGCTAATAGTTCCCATCTATTAAAAAAGAGAATAAAGCTGAATGTGAAAATTACAGAGAAATAATACCTGGAACACATTACTAAGTGTTCCAGGTAAGACTTATGCAAGCATACTTGAAAAGAGGTTGAGAAAGATTGTGGAAGAGAAACTTGGAAAAGAACAATTTTCTTTTGATAGCAAATAGTTGAGAAATCATAGCAGTATGACAGAGATCTGCCTAAGTTTTGTAGATCTGGAAAAGGCATATGACAAGGTGCCCAGGGATATAAATGCTATTCAAAACACTACAATTATATGAAATAAATGTAACATTATGCAAAGCAGTACATACTCTATATTCAAGTAAGTCAGCAGTTAGAACTGAAGGAAATATAGAAAGATGGTTTAATGTAAAATCAGGGATTAGACAAGGATGCATATTATGTCCACTCCTCTTCATCATCTATATCAGTGCTTCTCAAACTTATGGATGCCAAGGCCCCCTTTGAAAAAATTAAAATATTTCATGGCCCTCGCCAAAAAAAATTGTAATACAGACATATATTATTATAATATTTATTGTATTTATATTCAAGATTTTGGTTTGTAATCTTTTTTGTGTTTCATATCAATATCTTTGAAACAAACCTTATATGAATAAGCATATATTTACTAATATTCATTAATTGCCGAAATACGCAAGAAGTAAAATTTGTTAACCAACACCAATGTGTGATTTTTTCCATTAAAATATAAAAAAGAAATAATAAAAATTAAATATGTTTCTTTGAAGATTAAAAAAAAACCTATTGTGTCTTAAAACATCTCAAATTTGTTTTCATTATTTCACAGCCCCGAAGGGGGCCGCGGCCCACAGTTTGGGAAGTGCTGAACTATATGGATCACATTATAAAAGAAAGTGGCACTAAACCTGTTATTAAAATTGGATATACCAAAGTAGCTCTTTGGGCAGATAGATGATGTACTTCTAAACACATCCAGTGCAAGTCTCCAGGATTCTATAATTAAACCGAATAACAGCTGCTGTAACAAATTTCGCATGAAAATCAGCAATAAAAAGACTAAAACAATGAAAAAAAAAGGCAGAAACAAAGAAAACTTCACCTGCATTCTGAATGGAGATCCTATAGATAAAATAAAATATTTCAGCTATTTTAGCACAGTTTTTAGTGAAGATGGCAAGTTAAACATGGAAATAAACAACAGGATAAGCAAAGCTGATATGGTAAGTAGCCAGTTGAATAAATTTATATGGAATAAGAGAGAAATTAGCCAAAACACCAAACTAGCAGTATATAAGACAGTGTTCAAACTAGTTATGAGTTTAAGTTATGGATTTGAGAGTTGAGTTAAAATTAAAGCACTTGATCAAAGACTAGAGACCACAGATATGAGGATCCTGAGAAAAATTAGTGAGAGTGAACCAACTGCATCAGTGGCAGAATCATTTAAAAAATGAAGATATTAGAAAGGAATTTGAAATCATTAGCATTCAAGAATGTGTCAGTAGAGCTAATCTAGGGTGGCATGATATGATCACTTAAACAGAAAGAATGAGGAAAGGTTAGCAAGACAGACCAGAGACCCAGTGGAAGAACAAGGTTTAGATGGACCGATTCAGTCAGAAGTACTTTAGAAGCACAAAATGTGTGAATGTGTGTAGAAAATGTAGGGAGAATGAGGAATTGAAGTGTATTTCGGATCGTGAGTGTGCTATTTTTGTCAAACTTCAGAATGAAGAAAATAAGGATATGACAAGAAACGGCGAGGTTGTACCAGAGAATTGTGAGAGTGTGAATGTAGAAAGTGTAAATGATAGTATTAACGGTTTTACAGAGAATATGAGACAGATGCAATGAGTGAGATCGCGTTGTTGAATGGTGTGATACAAAGGGCAAAACAGCAGCTAGAGCGTATGAGCAAAAGTCGACTGAATGAACCAACCAATAATAAAAAGTATGACAGGAAAAATAGGCGTATGAGTGTGAACATGAACAAAATGAAGGATAGAGTGCTGTATGGAGACCTGTTAGTACTCGTTAGTGAGGTGTGTTAGCAGAGTATTTGACAAAATCGTACCAACCTGGTGCGACCATAAAGGATGTAACTGAGTCTATTAGAGAGCAAAAGGAAAGGGTGAAAGAAATGATTGTTGTGGCAGGTACGAATGACTTGAAAGGAGATAAAATGGAAATGATAGAAGACCTGAATGAATTAAGTTAAGGGGATAAAAATCCCTTATTGTTTTTCAGCCAGTAAGCGAAACTAAGATCGAACACTACGATCTGTAACGTTTCATGCCGACGAACTGTCAGCGTATCCAAGCGTAAGTGACCACTTGGTAGTGCCACACCACGGCAACTCGTTGCAAAGGTGAAGCAAGCTTCCTCGCTGTTCTTGATATTTTCTCATAATGTAAAACGCAGCTCTTAAGAGATTCTGAGATTCATTTGCCATCTACATCTATATAAGATGGATGGCTTGCATTTGAATGGTTACGGTGTAAGGAGACTTGAGAAAGTGTTGCTGAATGAAATGGATGTGCAAATTCAGGGAAACTAGATCTAGTTGTGTTTTACATTATGAGAAAATATCAAGAACAGTGAGGAAGCTTGCTTCACCTTTGCAACGAGTTGCCGTGGTGTGGCACTACCAAGTGGTCACTTACGCTTGGATACGCTGACAGTTCGTCGGCATGAAACGTTACAGATCGTAGTGTTCGATCTTAGTTTCGCTTACTGGCTGAAAAACAATAAGGGATTTTTATCCCCTTAACTTATATCAACCTCGCCAGAAAAAAATAGCCTTTTGGCTTTTCACCTGAATGAATTGTTTGAGGTAGCAAAAGAAAAGAGTGAGAGAGTTAGAATGATTAGTCTTTTGCCACAGTATGACAGTGAAATGTTTAAAAGGAGGGCCATAATTGCGAATGACTTTATGTGTGGGTTATGTATGACGAGTGGTGTGGAATTTGTGGATGTGTGGAGTGAGTTCGATGGGCGAAAGGATCTATATAAGATGGATGGCATGCATTTGAATGGTTACGGTGTAAGGAGACTTGAGAAAGTGTTGCTGAATGAAATGGATGTGCAAATTCAGGGAAACTAGATTTATTAAGGGGGGGGGGGTAGATATACAGTCCTTAGGGAGGCAGTTGAATGTATGAATGAATATAATATGCCCGAGCGAATAAGGGCAACAAATCAGAGTGGGATAGTTAATATAAGGCATCAAGGTAGGGTTATGGCTAATGGGGGTCTTAAATTCATGTACACTAATACTAGGAGTATTAGGAACAAGAAGGAAGAGTTTTTGGCCATGGTTGGCACTTCCAGACCACAGGTTATTGGTATTAGTGAATCATGGCTGACTGTAGATGATATAGCTAGTGGGATTGAATGTGATGGGTATAGTGTGTTCAGGAATGACAGAGAGAATAAAATGGGGGGGAAGGAGTATTGTTGATGATAGCTGATGAGCTACAGCCAAGGAGAATAGAAGTTGAATTGCAGGATAGAGAAAAGAGCACATTTGAGGCCATTTGGTGTGAGATTGTGGCTAGCAGAATTAAATATACAATTGGGTGCTGCTATAGACCAGGTGATGGAAAAGATGGTGGTGACAGTATGCACAAGCAAATAGAAGAAATGAGTAGAAGGAGGATAATTATTATGGGAGATTTCAACTATGGTCACATTGATTGGAGTGAGGAGAGGACACACGGGAGGAAGGAATTGGATTTTATGCATTTATTAAGGGATAACTATCTGCGACAGCATGTAATGGAAAATACTAGGGGTCAGAGAGTGCTCGACCTAGTAATTACAACTGAGGATTTGGCTGTAACAAATATGATCACATTGCCACCAATTGGTGAGAGTGATCATAGGGTCTTGACTTGGGAGGTGGCTAAAGGTGTGGAATTATCGGGCTGGAAAGTATGACAAGCTTAGGAGTTTGATTGGTTCAGTGCCATGGCATGTACAACTGCAAGGACTAGAAGTTGATAGTGCATGGGAGGCAGTTAAGAAGTGTTTGCATGAAGCAATGGCTGACTGTAAACCAAGAGTCCGAATAATAAATCAAGTAGGGGTTAAATGGATGAATAACACCATTAAGCTTGAGCTGCAAAAAAAGAAACAACTATGGAGGGGATTTAAGGAGAAAGGTGACTGGCAGGCACATGAACAGTATAAAGCGCAGGCCAGAAGGGTAACGAGTGTGGTAAGAAAAGCAAAAAAGGATTACGAAAGATCGTTGGCCATGCAGGCTAAAGAGAATCCTAAACAGTTTTTTAGATATGTAGCAAGTAAAAGGAAAAATGTACATGGCAGAATGATTTTAAAGAATGCCAATGGTAGGGAGGTAACTGAATCAGTTGATATAGTTGAGTTACTGAGTGAGCACTTTGCAAGTATATATCATCCAGGTGGTTACATTGCAGAAATGAATAAACCAGTAGATTATACGGGAATTGTGGTGAATGAAGTGGAGGCGAGTAGTCTATTGCATAACCTCAATGTCAATACATCCGTGGGATTGGATGGTATACCAGCTCGTGTCGTACGAGAAGCAGCTAAAGGATTGTCAGTACCCTTGACCATTTTGTTTAATTTGAGTCTTGGGTCTGGGTTAGTCCCGAGGGGGTGGAAAGAGGGGGAAAATAGTTCCGCTGCATAAAGGTGGTTCCAAGACTGCTGTTGTAAATTACCGACCGATTAGCATATCAGGAATCATTGTCAAGGTCTTAGAGAAATTAGTCAAGAAAAGAATACAGGATTGGATAGATGAAAATGGGATATTGTATGGGGAACAACATGGTTTTGTGAAGGGTAGATCATGCCTCAGTAACTTGCTCACGTTTTATAACACAGTGACGGCTGAACTGGATAGGGGTAATGGGTTCACAGTGATACTACTGGACCTTGCCAAGGCCTTTGACAGGATACTACATGGAACCCTAATCAGTAAACTGGAGCAGATGGGGATAGATATAGGGTTGGTGAGATGAATAGGAGGGTGGTTGAAGGAGAGATACCAGAGAGTGGTTTATGCAGGAGTGGAGTATAAAAGACGGCTTGTGACTAGTGGTGTGCCGCAGGGCTCTGTTCTTGGACCACTGCTTTTCAATTTGTTCATCAATGATATAGGAAAGGATTTGAGAGGAAGTGTTCACTTGTTTGCTGATGATGCAAAGCTGGGTAGAGCAATTGTGAGTGCACAGGATGTCAAAATTTTACAGGATGATTTGGATAGTTTAGAGGACTGGGCTAGGAAAAATGGATGTCAATTTAATGTGGCAAAGTGTAAGGTTATGCACTTTGGGGTGAAAAGAACAGCAGCAGTATATCGCATTGGTGGAGCTGTACTCCAGGAGATTGATGAAGCCAGGGATTTGGGAGTGTTGGTGAATAGGGAATTGAAGTTTAGGGGGCACATTGCAAAAGTGACTAAATCAGCTCATCAAATCACTTGGCTTCTGAAAAATACTTTAACATGCAGAGACAAACAAGTTGTTGTTCCTCTGTATTGAGCCTTGATAAGACCCCATCTGGACTACTGTGCCCAGTTATGGGCACCAGGGTTTCTTCGTGATGGGGAGGAAGTGGAGAGGATCCAGACACGAGTGACCAAGATGATAGAAGGTCTGTGGAATGAACCTTATGAGAATAGGTTGAAAATTTGTGGGTTGCAGAGATTGGACGATAGGCGAAGGAGGGGTGATATGATTGAGACATTCAAATTACTGAAGGGTTTCTATAAGATCGATCCAGAAGATATTTTTGAAAATATGACTGGTGGTGGGAGGACTAGGGGCCATGCATGGAAGCTGGGCAAGAGCGTGGTTGACAAGGGAGTTAGAGCTAGGTTTTTTACTTGGAGAGTGGTGAATGAGTGGAATAAGCTTCCAGAGTCCGTTGTGGGTGCTACGACCGTGAATGAGTTCAAGGCAAGGTATGATAGATACTGTGTCAATGTAGAATAGTTGTTCTCGACATGATGTTAGGGACTCCCTCGATGAGTCTGTCGACTTCTTGGAGTTGCCTGGAACAATAATAATAATTATTATTTCTGGTGGTCTTACACCTTGTCTACAGCCCTTGGATGTATCGGTCAACAAACCATTCAAGGACTATGTATGAAAATTCTACATGGAGTAGATGGCAACTGGTGGCAACACCCTGACTCCAGCAGGAAAAATTAAGAGCTCATTAGAACTGTTGTGCAACCGGATTTTGAGAGCTTGAGACATGATTTTGCAAGAAATAATTGCCAAGTTTTTTAAAATCCAACATCTCTAATGCCCTGGATAGGAGCAAAGATGATGCTATTTGGTTAGATGACCTTGACAATGCACACAAGGAAACTGCTCTCGAGACCAGAAATAGCAATAACAAATAGATTCCTGGTAAGTCATACCTATTTTCAGTTTTTTTTAAATCAAGGTGATCTTATGATTCTGAAATGATAAAAGGACATGCAATAATGAAACTGTTTTTTTTAATTTAATTACAGAAACATTGTCGCTAAAGATTCAAATGTATCATGTGATATATTTGAATCTTTAGATTGCATAAATAACATTGATAATTAAAATTTAAATGCATTCATTTCATAAATAATGTGATTAATTACAAATTATAATGAACACTCATCATCATCATCAAATTCCTGCCATGTACCCTCAAGGGGTGTACAGGATATGACAGTACTACATGAAAATATTACATCATTACTAACTTCCTATCTACAATTTTCCTCCAAATCAGTCTGTTACTTGTCAAGACTCCAACATTATCAGATCTTATATTTCTATCGTCTAAGGCACTTTGTGCCGTATCAATCCACCTATATCTTGGTCTTCCTCTGGGTCGTTTTCCTGCCAACCTGACAGAGAACACTTGTTTTGCTAATCATTCCTCTCCCATTCTATTTAAGTGACCATGCCACCTGACATTATCTCTGCTAACGCATTCCTGGATGCTGACAATGTCAAGTTCTTTCCTAATATCCTCATTTTTAATATGATATTGCCATTGATGCCATCTGTTCACGCCTCTAATCTTTCTCAGGACTCTCATATCTGCGGTCTCTAGTCTTTGGTCAAGTGTTTTACTTCTGACCCAGCTCTCACATCCATAAGTTAAAACTGATTTGAACACTGTCTTGTATACAGCTAATTTAGTGCTCCGACTAATTTCTTTCTTATTCCATATGAATTTATTCAACTGACTTCCCACCATACCAGTTTTGCTAATTATGTTGTCTATTTCTATATTTAATTTACCATCTTCATTAAAAATCGTGCCTAAGTAACTGAAATGTTTTACTTGTTCCACAGGTTCTCCATTCACAACACAGTTGACATTTTCAATGATTCTGCCTATTTTCATTGTCTTTGTCTTTTTATTGCTGACCTTCATACCATATCTATTACAACAGCTATTCAATTTTGTCAGAGAACCCTTGCAGACTTGTAGCGGATTTATTTAGAAGTATAACATCATCCGCATAAAGCAAAGAGCTGACATTAACATCTCCAATTTTGATATCAGGTTTAATACCACATTCCTTCATAATGTGATCCATATAGATAATGAATAACAGAGGGGAAAATGTACATCCTTGTCTCACACCAGATTTAACATTAAACCATCTTCCTGTACTTCCTTCAATTCTAACTGCTGACTTACAACTCAAATAAAGACTAAGTATTGTTTGATATAATGCCCCATTGACACCATATAACTGCAGCGTATTGAATAGCTTCTCTCTTGGCACCTTGTCATATGCCTTTTCCAAATCGACAAAACTTAAATAGATGTTTGTTATATTCCCATGCTTTCTCGACTATTTGTCGTAAAGTGAAGATCTGATCCCGACAGCCTCTATTTGGCCTGAATCCAGCTTGTTCTTCACCAAGCTTTTATTCCACAATTCTTCTCAACCGTTTCTCAAGTATACTTGCATAGATCTTGCCAGGAACACTCAGTAGGGAAATACCTCTGTAATTCTCACATGCAGTTTTATTTCCCTTTTTATATATGGGTACTATGAGAGCTCTACTCCAATCATCGGGAATTCGTCCCTCTGTCCTGGCTTTCAGAACTATGCAGTGCAGCCACTGTAAGACTCTTATACCACCATACTTCAGCATTTCTGGTCGAATATCATCTACTCCTGCTGCCTTTCCACATTTCAAGCCTTTGATGGCTTTTTCTACTTCAAGTATGGATATGTATTCCTGACTACATGCCTGGTCAGTGTTTTTTATCACTGTGCTGTCATCACTGCTTGTTTCATTTAGCAGTTTTTCAAAGTAATTACTCCATACTTCAAGGATATCTTTTTCTTCTGTTTTCATGTCACCTTTATCATCTCTAATTCCTTTTACAGCACTCTTTCCTCCATTCTTAAGCTTCTTCAACAACCTCCAGAATATTTTGCCACCTTCTTGATATTTATTTTCTATATTCTTGCCAAAGCCCTCCCATGACTTTTGTTTAGCTAGTTTTACACACTGTTTAGCTTTCTTACATTTGTCTCTGTATTCTGTAAGAGTAAAAGCTGACTTATTTGCCAGAAACTTTTGATATGCGTTCTTCTTTTCCTTCACTACCTCTTTAACTTCCTGTGTCCACCAGGGAGTTTTGATTTTTTTATCCTTGCACACAACCTCACCACATGCCTCTCTCGCAGAATCAATCAATGTTTTCTTCAGAGTTTGCCACTGAATCTCCAAGGTTTGATTCCTGTTCTCAAACTCTTTCATTTTCTTTCCAATAATCTTTGTGTATTTTAGTCTACAGTTCACATCTGAGAGCTGCTCAACTTTTATTCGCTTTAAAACTTTCTTACATGTTATTCTTTTCAATATGAAATTCAATTTTATCCTGCTCAAGACTAAATAGTGATCACTTCCAATTTCAAATCCTCTGTACACTCTGGTGTCCTGCACCAGGGAGAAAACATCACTATCAACAATAACATAGTCAATGAGACTTTTCTTATTCCTAGCCTCTTCTCTCCATGTGAATTTGTGCACATTTTTATGTTGGAACATGGTGTTAGTAATAACCAGTCCATGTCCTGAGCAGAAATCCAACAGATATTTGCCATTATTATTAGCTTTGCTCTTTTCTCCAAATTTTCCCAAATTATTTTTGTATGTCTCACAATCATTTCCTACTCTGCTATTTAGATCCCCAACAAGGACCAACTTTTCCTTTTTCATTGTGTCAGTTGCTTTTTCTAAAGCCTCAAAAAATTCCTCCACTTCTACCTTAGTAGAGCCTTCTGTGGGACCATAGGCACAAATAAGTCTCATTGTCCAGTTCCCCATTCTCATATTTGCCCACATTACTCTACTTGAGACTGACTGCCATTCAAGAAGATTAGCCTCGTATTTTGTGTTGAATACTATCACTACCCCTTCTTTTTCTTGATTGTCATTGTCTGAATATAACATTTTGTATTTATTGCTCAGAAAGATCTCACCAGTTTTTGTCTTTTTTATTTCAGTCACTCCTGTTATGTCGATCTGGTACTTATCTAATTCCTCAGCTAGCTCCATTTCTTTGCCATTCAGGCTTCTTACGTTGATAGTATCGATCTTTAACTCTGGTGATGTTGAGTTGGGGTTTGTTTTCAGATTTGTTATAATGAATACTGAGGATTTAAATTCATCCCGCAAGCAGGCAAACCGGCCCCGTGAACATACGCCTCTACAGTCAAAAAAATATATATATTCCACCCCAGCGGCAGACCAGGTGACGGGTCGGTTGGGAGTAGTACTAACAAGAAGTCGCATCTAAAGTGACACGCGGACCCTGCATAGGATATGGGAATAACGCGTAGAAGAAGAAGAAGACTGAGGATTTAAATTATAAACATCAATTTTTTCCTGAAAAACTTTAGTTTCTGAAAATCCCCACATTTATCTCGCAATTTTTTAACTTTAATATTTGGGAAAAAGGTGAGTTATATTGGAGTAAATACAGTAATTCAAGAAGCCTCACAGGATCAAATTCCAGGTAACTGGCAATAGAACTCTCATAATATCCATCTATATAAAGAAATAAAACTGAATGTGAGAATTATAAACAAATTTCCCTACTAAGCATTCCTGATAAGATGTATGCAAGTATGCTTGAGAAGGGATAAGAATAATTGAAGAGAAACTTAGAGAAGAACAAGTTGGGCTCAGGTCAATCAGGGAATGTCAAGATCAGATTTCCATTTTAAGACAAATAGTTGAGAAATTATTGGAATATTAACAGGGATCTGTATCTAAGTTTTGCATATCTGGAAAAGGCATTTTACAAGAGAAAGTTGTTCAAAATGTTCTAATTATATGATGTAAATGCAGCATTATACCAGTCAATCAATCAATCAACAACCTGAGTTGTAAGTCAATAGTTAGAATTGAAGAAGGTACAGGGAGATAGTTTGATGTTAAATCAGAATTGGGCCAAGGGGTGCACACCATCTCTACTGTTATTCTTCATCTATATGAATCAACATTATAAAAGAAAATGCCATTAAACCTAATATTAGAATTGGAGATAAAAAAGATTATTTTCTAAAGTAAAACATCTTTTTTTTTTATCCTGCTGAAAAGAAAAGGAATGACAATCATTCTCACTTTCTTTCATGAATTGGCTGAAAGCTATATAAAAATTGCAAGTTCACATACCTGATCTATTCTTTAAAGGTACCTGTGGCATGACTATAAACAATACATTGCACGATAACCACAATAATTAACTTTAATGAAACGTAAGTACTGAGCAAGCAAATCAAAGAAACAGGAATATTTCTTGCAGTCGGTGGCTTACTAATGAAAAGCTGTTGCCGTGTGCTAGAAATTAATATTAACTCCCCAACCAGCCATGATGTCTACAGACATCAAGCTAAATCTGGATACTATTCTGTAACACCATTGAATAACATGGATAAGAAGTGCAATTTGGTCTCGCTATTTTATTCACCTTGTCAGTAGGGAGGTTAATAAATAATATCATTAAAAACTATTTTTTATGCAATTATATCAACAAATAGCTCACTTTTTGCTTTTTATTTTATTTTGTCGCCGGGCTTTAGATTCCTCGTAGGACAACAAGGCTCTCAGTTTTTGCAATTCTTTGTGTCTTGCTCTAGCCTAAAAAAGGAAAATTTGTTAAACTTGTATAAATAAGTAAAAATTAAAACTAGTAAAATCTAAAAGTGCAAGTAAAATTAGTTAAGTAAAATCAAAGTTCTTATATTTGTTTTTGATATCTCAAAATAAATTCTGCAAAATTTTCTAATTCCTCCACTTTTATATACAATTTACAACATTGAAGCAACATGTGAGCTTAGAAAGTTTTCTGGCAATATAGTAATCCATCATTTATGTGGCTGCTCTGGAGAAACTGATTTTTGTCTGTGAATTTGAAGGATCAAAAACTCAATGGAATATTGTGTGTGTGTGTGGTGTAACAAAGCACCACTTGTGGGACAAATAATGCATTAATGTTATTGTCAAATAATATAATACCAAACAATATAATACTGTCTTATCACTAAAAAATTAATTTTTTATTACAAGTCACCACTAGGGTCATTTAGAATTGGATCCACTGATAAAAACTGTCCAGGAGTATTTATAACTGAACATGGATTGTTACAGTAAATGTGCAATTAAGTTTTTTATTGTGACATGATGAAGGCGTTACAACACTGGATTGGGAATAAAAATTATACTAAATTTTAAATTTTGCTTCAAAATTTCATATTTTGATGTGACTCATGAAATGAGTCACATTCGACACATTCAGAGATCTACATAGCACTTGCATCTAGAAAACACATCACAAAATCTACCTGATTGCCCACATCATATAACATTTAGCTGTATAGTCCTTAGACACTCTTTGGGCACACTTATTTTACTGGAGTGTAAGATCTATCATTCAAAAATTTTTATTAAAGTTTCCCTTTCAGGTTGGGAAGTTCTTCCAGTAAATATATCATCATCATCAAATTCCTGCCATATACCCTCAAGGGGTGTACACGATATGATAGTACTACATGAAAAATTTACTTCATTACTAACTTACTATCTACAATTTTCCTCCAAATCAGTCTGTTACTTGTCAAGACTCCAACATTACCAGATCTTATATTTCTATCATCTAAGGCACTTTGTACCGTATCAATTTACCTATATTTTGGTCTTCTTATCTAATACAACAGTTATTCAATTTAGTCAGAGAATCTTGCAGACTTGCAGCGGATTTATTTAGAAGTATAACATCATCCGCATAAAGCAAAGAGCTGACATTAACATCTCCAATTTTGATATCATGTTTAATACCACTTTCCTTCATAATGTGATCCATATAGATAATGAATAACAGAGGGGATAATGTTCATCCTTGCCTCACACCAGATTTAACATTAAACCATTTTCCTGTACTTCCTTCAATTCTAACTGCCGACTTACAACTCAAATACAGACTAAGTATTGCTTGATATAATGCCCCATTGACACCATATAACTGTAGCGTATTGAATAGCTTCTCTCTTGGCACCTGCCAAGTCATATTGCAAGAAATGGCATATGACACTCTCTTGTCATATGCCATTTCCAAATCGACAAAACTTAAATACAGATCTTTTTATATTCCCATGATTTCTCCACTAACTATTTGTCATAAAGTGAAGATCTGGTCCTGACAGCCTCTATTTGACCTGAACTCAGCTTGTTCTTCACCAAGCTTTTTTTCCACAATTCTTCTCAACCGTTTCTCAAGTATACTTGCATATATCTTACCAGGAAAACACAATACGGATATACCTCTGTAATTCTCATATTCACTTTTATTTCCCTTTTTATATATGGGTACTATGAGAGCTCTACTCCAATCGTCTAGAATTCGTCCCTCTGTCCAGGCATTCTGAACTATGCAGTGCAGCCATTGTAAGACTTTTATACCGCCATACTTCAGCATTTCTGGTCGAATATCATCTACTCCTGCTGACTTTCCACATTTCAAGCCTTTGATGGCTTTTTCTACTTCAAGTATGGATATGTATTCCTGACTGCACCTTCTGCACCATTGCCACCTTCTTGATATTTATTTTCTATGTTCTTGCCAAAGTCCTCCCATGACTTTTGTTTAGCTAGTTTCACACAGTGTTTAGCTTTCTTACATTTGTCTCTGTATTCTCTAAGAGCACAAGCTGACTTTTATTTGCCAGGAACTTTTGATATGCTTTCTTCTTTTCCTTCACTGCCTCTTTAACTTCCTGTTTACACCATGGAGTTCTAATTTTTCTATCCTTGCAGACAACTTCACCACATGCCTCTCTACCTGAATCAATCAAGGTTTTCTTCGAGGCTTGCCACTGAATCTCCAAGGTTTGGTTCCTGTTCTCAAACTCTTTCATTTTTCCTTCAATAATCTTTGTGTATTTTAGTCTACAGTTCACATCTGAGAGCTGCTCAACTTTTATTCGCTTTAAAACTTTCTTACATGTCATTCTTTTAAATATGAAATTCAATTTTATCCTGCTCAACACTAAATAGTGATCACTTCCAATTTCAAATCCTCTGTACACTCTGGTGTCCTGCACCAGGAAGAAAACATCACTATCAACAATAGCATAGTCAATGGGACTTTTCTTGTTCTTTGCCTCTTCTCTCCATGTGAATTTGTGCACATTTTTATGTTGGAACATGGTGTTAGTAATAACCAGTCCATGTCCTGAGCAGAAATCCAACAGGTATTTGCCATTATTATTAGCTTTGCTCTTTTTCTCCAAATTTTCTCAAAACATTTTTGTATGTCTGACAATCACTTCCTACTCTGCTATTTAGGTCCCCAACAAGGACCAACTTTTCCTTTTTCATTGTGTCACTAGCTTTCTCTAGAGCCTCAAAAAATTCCTCCACTTGTACTTTAGTAGAACCTTCTGTGGGACCATAGGCACAAAAAGTCTCATTGTCCAGTTCCCCATTCTGATATTTGCCCACATCACTCTACTTGAGACTGCCTGCCATTCAAGAAGATTAGTCTTGTATTTTGTGTTGAATACTATGGCTACTCCTTCTTTTCCTTGATTGTCATTGCCTGAATATAACATTTTGAATTTATTGCTCAGAAAGATCTCGTCAGTTTTTGTCTTTTTTGTTCCAGTCACCCCTATTATGTCGATCTGGTACTTATCTAATTCCTCTGCTAGCTCCATATCTTTGCCATTCAGACATCTTATGTTGATAGTACCAAACTTTAACTCTGGTGATGTTGTGTTTTCAGATTTGTTCCACTAGCTGACTTTTCGCTGTTCGCCCTGGTTCCCTGGCAAAAACAATGGGGGGGGCCTTGTTTAATCGGGCGATACCCCCAGCCGGCATGAAATTTTGTCATGTTGTACCATCATTTTGTATTTTGGTTTAACCAACAGGAATACAATTAGGTCAGCTAAATCTCAAATTGCCAGCCCATCCTCATTCATTCAGTATCCAGGTAGATACCAAACAGGGTGCACCACGAGAAGGTGAGGATTGGACATTAGGTCAGAAGCCCTGGTCGGTTCTCCACATTCCTTTAAAGGCTATGTGGAGGTCTCCTCTCAGTTTTACAGCTTTGACCCTTAAATATATGACTCAAAAAAAAACAGCACATACCTCTTCTAAGCTCATGGCTTTTAAAGCAATTTCATCTCCAATAACAGTCTCACTAGTTTTATCTGGTATATGATCAGCTTGAGCTAACAGTGTTGCAACTTCAATTTCCAGAGGCGTCACTGGCTGTTAGTTAAAATATAAAAGAAAAAAATCAGTGTATCATTAATAATAAATTTTAATAATTAAAATAGTAAGCAACATGAATAATATGTTTATTTTTTTTTTTAAAATAAGGTCAAAATAAATAAAGGATCATGTGATCACTTATCTAAAAGTTTGAGAATTTTTTTTAGCCAGTTAATGGCGTTTAACACTTGTTTATATGCGATAGTATCTTCGTGAAGTTACTGTTTTGTCAGTGCAACCAGATATATTTATGTTTAAGTTTTCACATCTAATATCATTTCTGTCAAAAATATAAACATAAACTTGCAATAACAGAAGCGTAAATTAAATCTAGTTGTACCAAGAGAACTAAAAATATCTCAACATGTTCCACATAAAAGAATAACAAAACCTTTAAAAAAATTTGACTTACAAAAAAAAAAAAAAAAAAAAAAAAGTCATCTGCCATCAAAGTAAATGATGAATCAAACGTCAGTGTAAAATCCTATCAGTTTAATAATTAGTCACCATTATCTTTAAAAAGAACTACAGTGGCAAACGTTCCAGAGTTCAAACGCTTGAGAATGCAAGAAATCTGATTCACAGTTCAAATGGCGTTTCTAAGTTCGAACTATAGTCCAGGAACTCAGAGTCATATAGTATTAGACAGTTTTGGCACGTCACTGGGCATGCTTCTCCCCCCCCCCCCCCCACTAATTTCCCTCACTCACCTCCACGTGCCTGCACAGTGTGTGTGTGTGTGTCTGTCTCAGTCAGCTGTGTGTTGTCCCTTACTTTACACAGCTTAGTCATTGCGCGATACATTCATTTGTGTAGAGAATTTTTAACTGTTTTTGGCATTTTTTTTATTGCCATGATATGTACATAAGTCACATGTTATTGAAGAGATGGAAAAACTCCTTTTAGTGTGGATAAACGAGAAGCGATTACGTGGTGACGTTATTACTGAGAGAATTATTTGTGAGAAAGCCAAACATCTGCATAGTGAACTTAAGAAACGTAGTGAAAATGGGAGTTTAAAGGGAGTAGAGGCTGGTTCGATAAATTCAAAAAACAAACTGGGATCCATAGTGTTGTCATGCATGGAGAGGTTGTGGGTGCTGTGGGTGCAGAAGAAGCGGCCAAATTTGTAAACACCTTTAAGGAGTATGGATAGTGAAGGATTTGTATCCCAACAGGTTTTTAATTGTGATGAAATGGGTCTATTTTGGAATAAAATGCCCAAAAGGACCTATATCACAAAAGAAGAAAAGACGGCACAGGGATATAAACCTCTGGAATATAGAATTACTTTGCTGCTTTGTGGTAATGCTAGTGGAGACTGTAAGATAAACCCTTTGCTCGTTTACCATTCTGAAAATCCACGTGTTTTTAAAAAGAACAATGTCATAAAGAGCAAATTTGGTGTTATGTGGAGGGCCAACACGAAAGCATGGGTTAAAAGAGTTTTTCACCGAGTGGATTTATCAAGAATTTGCTCCCACTGTAAAAGCTCATCTTACTGAAAAAAATCTACCATTAAAAGCTCTTCTAGCGATGGACAATGCTCCTGCTCATCCCCCAAATTTAAAGGAGGATTTAGTTGGTGAATTCAGTTTCATCAAGATAAAGTTTTTGCTGCCCAATACCACTTCTATCATACAACCCATGGACCAGCAAGTGATTTCAAACTTCAAAAACTGTATATTAAGGCTATGTTTCAAAAGTGCTGTGAAATAACCAATGCCACAGAACTGACTCTTAAAGAATTTTTTTGGAAAGAGCATTACAACATTCTTCATTGCTTAAGGATCGTCAATAAGGCATGGAAAGAAGTTTCTATTAAAACAATGATTTCTGCTTGGATAAAAACTCTGGCCAGATTTTATTTCAGTCAATGAAGTAGTAAGCTGTGAAGAAGAGTCTGTTGTAAATGAAACTGTCTTTGGGTAAAGCTATGGGATTAGAGATGAGTGATGAGGATGTAGAGGAGCTAATAGATGATCATAAAACCGAACTCAGCACAGAAGAACTTCAATGTCTTCACGATCGACAACAAAAAGAAGTGGAAAAAAAAATTTTTATGGAAGAGAAGGATGCCAAAGGATGCATTTCCAATGCAGACCTTCAAGAATTATTCTCTGTTTGGGTTAGAACACAAGCTATTGTGGAAAAATGGCACCCTAATAAGACAGTAGTGACCAGGAATATCAACTTTTTCGAGCTAAGAAGCAGAAAGAAGATGCTTAACAAGTAGCATATTTTCGTCTTTGTGATTTTTATATTATTAAAAAAAATATTCTTCACTGTTATTTTTATGTTGTAATAATTAAAATTAATAAAATAAATATAAGATTATTTTGTTTAATTTTTTCTAAGTTATTAACATTAAAAAACCTAAAATAGATAAAATTAAAAAAAAAAAAATTATTGAAATTTTTTGGATATGGAAATGGATTATTTCACTTTCCGTTATTTCTTATGTAAAATATTGATTCGGACTTCAAACGATTCATAGTTTGAACAGGTTTCTGGAACGAATTAAATACGAACTACGAGGCGCCACTGTATAGGGAAAGGGGAAAAAAAAAAAAAAAGAATTTTTCAATATTTTCTGCTGCCAAGGAAACCTAGAATAAATATAGCTACAGCTGTAATTTAACCATGAGACTTTAAATGACTAATTATTGCTTATTAATGTAATGCCCAATTGCCCAGTGATTTTTTCAAAGTAAAATATGTAATTATCAGGACAGACCTTAAAGGATCATATGCAAGAGTTGCTATAATGTCAAAGTTAGCAGTAAGAATATTTTCCATATTCACATGCAGAGTGATTTATGTAAGGATATATATATATATATATATTAATAAATTTATAGCATAAAGAAACTTTTCACTAACACCATGTTCCAACATAAAGATGTGCACAAATTCACACAAACAGAAGACACAAAGAATAAAAAAAAGTCTTGATGATTGTGGACAGTGATATCTTCAATACTGGTTTAAGACAACAGAGTGTGTATATATATATAGGAGAATTGAAATAGGAAGTGATCACCATTAGTTTTGAGCAAAATAAAATTGAGTACAGTATTAAAAAGAATCAGAGCTGAGCAGCTTTCAGATATGAACCATAGGACTTAGGTATACAAATATTATTTGGAAGAAAAAGAATTGGAAAACAATAATCAAATTCTGGATACTTAAATGCAGATTCTGAAGAAAAAATTGATTGATTCAGCCCAGCCAAAGCAAACATATCATGAAGTTGTCTACAAGGATGGAAAATTCAGAACAACTTCATTGTGGATGCAACAAGTCAAAGAAGTATTCCTGGAAAACAAGAAAGCATACTAAAAGTTTACAGGCAGATACGGTAAGAGGATACATTTTTCTCTGTATCCTCCTACCGTATCTGCCTGTAAACTTTGTGTGTAAAAGCAGCTAAACAAAAGTCTTTGGGAAAACTTTGGTAAGAATATAGAAGAAAATATCAGGAAAGTGACAAAATGTTCTAGAGAATATTGAAAAAAAAATAGAAATAGTGGAAAGAGTGCTGCAAAAGGAATATGAGATGATAAATATATTATCAACAAAAAGATAAAGATATCCTAGACTTCAGAGTAATTATTTTGAAAGACTGTTAAATGAAACAAGAAATGGCAGAACAGTGATAGAAAATTTTATTTATCAATGAAACCTGTGGAGAATTCATGACTAAACAAACACACGTAATAACCACAGTAATAAGTTTTAATTAGTAAATATTTCATCCTAAGTACCATCGGTAGTCCTAAGATACTTAGGATGAAATATTTACTTATTAAAACTTATTACTGTGGTTATTACGTGTGTTTGTTTAGTGATAGAAAATATTGAAGATGAATGCTATCAGTCGGAAAAAAAAAAAAACATCAATGAACCACTGAATCTCCAGGTCTTAGATATTCAGTGATAGAACCAGAAGAAAACATTAATTGATTCAGCAAGAATAGAAAATTCAGAGCCTCATGGAAGACTCAGGAAATTAAAGAGGGATTCAAGGAAACAAAGAAAGCATATTGAAAGCTCTTGGCAAGTAAGTCAGCATGTGCTCTGAGAGAATATACACAAAAAAATGCACATAAGTGATGTAATGAGTAAAACTAGCTAAACAAAAATCATGGGAATATATAGATAAGAACATAGAAAATATCATGATCAAATTCCTGCCATGTACCCTCAAGGGGTATACAGGATATGATAGTACTACATGAAAAATTTACATCATTACTAACTTCCTATCTACAATTTTCCTCCAAATCGGTCTGTTACTTGTCAAGACTCCAACATTATCACATCTTATATTTCTGTCGTCTAAGGCAGCGCTTCCCAAACTGTGGGCCGCGGCCCCCTTGGGGGCCTTTAGTTGAGGGGGCCGTGAAACAATGAAAACAAATTTAAAATGTTTTAAGACTAAGTAGATTTTTTTTATTTTAAAAGAAACGTATTTAACTTTTATTATTTATTTCTTTTTTGTTATTTTTTTATATTTTAATGGAAAAATTCATTGGTGTTGGTTCACAAACTTTGCTTCCTGCGTATTTTGGCGCTTAATGAATATTAGTAAATATTGCTTATTCATATGTTCCATTTCAAAGCAGTGGTTAATTGTATTTACTTCGAATGCTCTCAAGGGAAGCTCCAAATCTTCCTGTCCCTTTCATCACGCGTTCGTAATCAGGGACTGTTGATATTGACTTTATATACATATCAAAACTCGTTTTATATTATCACTGTCATCCGAGCTAGTTTTCTGTTACCAATAAAAGTTTCGCATATACTTCACACATGAAAAAAAGCTTAAACAAGTTCATGTGGGGAGATAGTAACTCACTTGCAGTGGTAAACAACATGCCCTCCCTAACAACCACTATATTGCAGAGGCAATAAAGACAAGTACTTTTATTATGCCAGTGAATAAGGTATGAGGAGTCTGTGTAATATATTTCTCAACAAATAGTGCAATTAGAGACAACTGGGATAAAAACACACTAATTAATGAATCACATGTATAGACTGAAACAGAACCATATGTTGCATGGGCAAACACAGTATCTAACTAAAAAGTATTGACTATTGTTATTAATTAGATGTGTGTGAGTTCGATTTCCCAAGGCAGCAATAAAATTCAACCGAACCTGTTAAAATTCGTAAAAGTGTTAAAACTAAGTAATATATATATAATGAATGTTATGGCAGTTTCACATATGGAATTCAGTTGAAGAGAGTTAGCATTTCAACTCAATTGTCAGCTATGCTTTTATCTTTCGGGTTGCACGGTCTTTTGTTAAGACCGCACCAATCATATGCACGTTTTAATAACCTGTCTTTGCTGTCTGTTTCGCATTAGGCTTAATTACCGTAAAGGGAGAAAAGTCACAAAAGAGAAAAATGTTCCTGGTCCAGGGATTCCCTTATTCAGGTAATATTCATTAATTTCATATTATCAGTCTGTGGTGTGCAAGTATCGGTAAGTGGTGATATTAATTGATCTATTCTACATTAAAAAATTTAACCCTGAGATGGATAAGTGGCTGATAAAAAATACAAAAAATCCTGCAAACAATCAGAAGAAGCAGAAACAGACTCAAAAAAAAAGGACAGTATTTCATATTTTACCAGAACAGCCCGCATCGTCTTCAGAACCAAACGGTAAGAGGCAAAAAATGTAATACATGCATTTGATTTTTGCAATATTCGCTGTGTATGTTTTGTATTGAATATAAATACAATAAATATTATAATAATATATCTCTCTATTACGATTTTTTTCGGGGGGGGCCGTGAAATATTTTAATTTTTGCAAAGGGGCCCTGACACCCAGAAGTTTGGGAAGCACTGGTCTAAGGCACTTTGTATTGTATCAATCCACCTATATCTTGGTCTTCCTCTGGGTTGTTTTCCTGACAACCT
The DNA here is from genome assembly GCF_054136105.1 of Typopeltis vanoorti. Lineage (NCBI taxonomy): Eukaryota > Metazoa > Arthropoda > Arachnida > Uropygi > Thelyphonidae > Typopeltis > Typopeltis vanoorti. The sequence continues at coordinate 36,068,337 of NC_143562.1, forward strand.
GGCAGAGAACACTTGTTTTGCTAATCTTTCCTCTCCCATTCTGTTTAAGTGACCATACCACCTGAGATTAGCTCTGCTAACGCATTCCTGGATGCTGACAATGTCAAGTTTTTCCTAATATCCTCATTTTTAATATGATATTGCCATTGATGCCGTCTGTTCACACCTATAATCTTCCTCAGGACTGTCATATCTGCGGTCTCTAGTCTTTGGTCAAGTGTTTTACTTCTGACCCAGCTCTCAGATCCATAAGTTAAAACTAGTTTGAACACTGTCTTGTATACAGCTAATTTAATGTTTTGACTAATTTCTCTCTTTTCCATATGAATTTATTCAACTGACTTCCTACCATACCAGATTTGTTGATTCTGTTGTCTATTTCCATATTTAATTTACCATCTTCACTAAAAATCATGCCTAAGTAGCTGAAATGTTTTGTTTTTCAACTACTTAGTCCTTAGCCCCTATTAGTCCATTAAATAGAGAGGTTTACTGTATAAGTAAGGTAGCAAAATATTGATATTTAGATATGATGAAAAGAGTACTGAAAAAAGGAATCAGAGATGATAAAGGTGATATAAATTTGAAGATAAAGATATTACAGACATCAAGAGTAATTACTTTGAATGATTGTTAAATGAAATAGTGGTAGCATTGTGGTAATAAACATTCAAGAGAGATGCGATCAGGAGTAGATATCAATGCCTGAGGTAGTAAAAGCAGCTGGATTAGATGATGATTAAACCAAAAATGCTCAAATATGGAGGTATAAAAGTTTTACAGTGCTGCACTGTATAATGCAGAAGGCATGGTCAGAAAGTAGAATTCCAAATGATTGGAGAAGAGCAATCATAGTGACAATTACAAAGGAATTTATAGGTATCAAGGTTAATATTCTGGTTTAAGCTCATAATTAAGTTTAATGGAATGAATATAGTACAGATGTTAATTAAATAAACCCCCTAAAAGTCTTCAGAATTCCTTAACTAATTAAATAATGAGACTGATTGCAAAAATGTGGTTTATTATTACAAGTGTACAACTTAATTGTTATCCCCTTTAACATACTCCCCTCCTCTATCTACACACCGTTGCATATGCATTTTCAATTGTTGGAAGCAGTGCTACAAGTCATCAGGTGTTATCTGCTTCAGTAGTGCTGCCGTTTTCTCCTTTACCTCATCCACTGACTGAAAATTTGGAAGAAGGTAAAAGTTGCATGGAGCTAAGTCTGGCAAGTAAGGTGGATGGTCCAACACTGAGATCTTATCAGCCAGATACTGCTTTACAGACAGTGCACTGTCTGTAATTGAAATAGGAAGTGATCACCATTAGTTTTGAGCAGAATAAAATTGAGTACAGTATTAAAAAGAAAAATATATAAAGAAGTTTTAAAAAGAATCAGAGCTGAGCAGCTTTCAGATATGAACCATAGGACTTAGGTATACAAATATTATTTGGAAGAAAAAGAATTTTCTTCCAAATAATATTTGTATACCTGTGGTGGGCTGAAGCATTGTCCTGATGGAGAATCAAGTGTTGTTCTTCCACATATTGCATCTCTTCTGCCTCACTCGTTCTCTCAGCTTGGCCAGACCCTCAAGGTAATAATGCTGGTTAACTGTCTGACCTCCTGATACCCATTCAATCATTACCATGCCATTGATAAAAAAAAACAAAAAAAATAGCATGCTTTCAGTTTTGACTTACTCGTTCTTGCTTTTTTCATTCTCGGTGAAGTGGGAGTTTTCCAGCGTATCGATTGTCTCTTTGTTTCTGGATCGTACTGGAAAATCCACATCTCATCACATGTGATGATCTTCTCCTGCAAATCTGGCTCCACTGTCAGCTGGATGAGGTAAAGGAGAAAACAGCAGCACTACTGATGCAGATAACACCTGATGACCAGCAGCACTGCTTCCAACACTGGAAAATTTGTATGCAACAGTGTATAGATAGAGGATGGGGAGCATGTTAAAGGGAATAACAATTAACTTGTACGATTGCAATAATAAACCACATTTTTGCAACCAGTCTCGTTATTTAATAGCCACATCTCATATGATGTAACAAATATGGCATAAAAATCCACAATATAAAACCATGAAAATAAGCAAGAACATAAAAAACTTTATCTCCATTCTAAATGAAGAACCTATAGAAATGTAAAACATCTTGAGTACAATTTTTGTGAAGATAGTAAAGTAAAAATGGAAATAATAATAGAATTGACAAAGCTAGTATGGTAAAAAGTTACTGAATAAACTGATATGGAATAAGAGAGAAATACGTCAGAACAATTAACTAGTAGTATGCAAAACAGTCCAAGCCAGTTTGAACTTGTGGATCTGAGAAGTAGGTTAGAAGCAAAACAGCAGGTATGACAGTTTTGAGAAAAAGCAGAAGTGAACAGACAGCATCAATACCAGATTCACATTAAAAAGGAAAATATTAGGGAAAGAAAGGTGACATTATTAGCATTCAAGAATGTGTGAGGAGAGCTAATCTGAGGTGGTATGGTCATTTAAAAAGAATGGTAGAAGAGAAGAAAAATTAATAAAACAGGTATTTGATGCTAAGGTGGCAGAACAAAAGACAGAGGAAGACCAAGGTGTAGGTAGACAGACTAATTAAAAAGTGTCTTAGATGACTGGGATTGTAACTACAAATACTTTTTCTTTTTTTCATTGTAATTACAAATACTGCAAAGTCTGTTATCGGGAGTTCATCCAGATAACAGACTATTTGGAGAAAAAAATTGGTGATAAGAAGTTAGTAATAATATAAACTTTTCATGTAGTACCATAATAGTAGCCTGAACAACCCCTTCAGATACATATCAAAAATTTTGATTATGACAAATTATGAGATTTTCATATACGAGAGTGGTTTGAAAAGTTCTAGGCCTAACAATGAAAACAATGAATTTATAATTTCAAAATTATTTTTATTTTTCAACATAATCTCCATTAAGACTAATACATTTATTCCAGCAATGCGCCATTGCCATTATCCCATCCCTGTAGTGGTTCTCAGTTCAGACCTGCAAAATACTTCTCTACAACTGCAATCACCTCTTGATTCGAAGAAAAACGTTGACCAGTGAGGAAAAGTTTTAGTTCTGGGAAGAGAGAGAAGTCAGACGGAGCCAAATCTAGGGAATAGGGTGGATGATCCAACAATTCATAGTGCAGATTCCTTAATTTCCCCATTGCCAAAACACCTTTGCGGGCAGGTGCATTGTCCTGATGAAAGATGATTTTTTTTATTCTGCAAACCAAGTCTTTTCTAATGAATTTTTTCATCTAGTCTGGTAAAAAGATCAGAATAATATTCCCCGATTATTATTTTACCCTTTTCAAGATAATAAATAAAATGCTTTTAGCATCACAAAACACCAACGCCATGACCTTTCCTGCTGATAGAACCGAACTTGTCTTCTTTGGCACTGAACAACCAGTTTCTGTCCACTGTTTTCACTGCTGTTAGGATTCTGATGTTTAATGGTGAATCCAAGTCTCATCCATAGTAATGAATCGACACACAAAACTAGTTTTATTCTTGTTAAAACTCCAAGCACTGTTCAGAGATTTTCATGCAAGTGCGTTTTTAATCTGCTGTGAGTAAGCATGACACCCATCTTGCGCAAAGCTTTTTCGTTTACAATTCTTCGTGCAAAATATATCCTACACATTCTTTTGAAATACCTATAGTCTCAGCACTTTGATTTGCCAGTGGGGTGCTTAAGGGTCAAAGCTGTATAACTGACAGGAGATTTCCACATAGCCTTTAAAGGATTGCAGAGAACCGACCAGGGCTTCTGTCCAATCCTCACCTTCTCATTGTTCACCCTGTTGGGTATCTACCTGGATACTGAACGAATGAGGATGGGCTGGTAATTTGGAATTTAGCCGACCAAATTGTATTCTTATTGGCTTAAACCAATATACAAAATGATAGTACAACATGACAAAATTTCATGCCGGCTGGGGGCATCGCCCGGTTAAACAAGCCCCCCTTTGTTTTCACCAGGGAACCAGGGTGAACAGTGAAAAGTCAGCTACTGTGGAACAAATCTGAAAACACACCCCAACTCAACATCACCAGAGTTAAAGATCGGTACTATCAACATAAGAAGCCTAAATGGCAAACAAATGGAGCCAGCTGAGGAATAAGATAAGTACCAGATCGACATAACAGCGTTGACTGAAGCAAAAAAGACAAAAACTGGTGAGATCTTTCTGAGCAATAAATACAAAATGTTACATTCAGACAATAACAATCAAGGAAAAGAAGGAGTAGCCATAGTATTCAACATTCAACTAAATATGAAGCTAATCTTCTTGAATGGCAGGCAGTCTCAAATAGAGTGATATGGGCAAATATCAGAATGGGAAACTGGACAATGAGACTTATTTGTGCCTATGGTTCCACAGAAGGCTCTACTAAGATAGAAGTGGAGGAATTTTTTGAGGCTCTAGAGAAAGCTGCTGACACAATGAAAAAGGAAAAGTTGGTCCTTGTTGGGGATCTAAATAGCAGAGTAGAAAGTGATTGTCAGACATAAAAAAATATTTTGGGAAAATTTGGAGAAAAGAGCAAAGCTAATAATGATGTTAAATACTGTTCGATTTCTGCTCAGGACATGAACTGGTTATTACTAACACCATGTTCCAACATAAAAATGTGTAAAAATTCACATGGAAAGAAGAATATAGGAATAAGAAAAATCTCATTGCCGATGTTATTGTTGATAGTGATGTTTTCTTCCTGGTGCAGGACACCAGAGTGTACAGAGGATTTGAAATTGAAAGTGATCACTATTTAGTCTTGAGCAGAATAAAATTGAATTCCATATTGAAAAGAATAACGTTTGAGAAAGTTTTAAAGCGAATAAAAGTTGAGCAGCTCAAAGATGTGAACTGTAGACTAAAATACACAAAGATTATTGAAGAAAAAATGAAAGAGTTTGAGAACAGGAACCAAACCTTGGAGATTCAGTGGCAAGCCTAAGAAAACTCTGATTGATTCAGCCAGAGAGGCATGTGGTGAGGTTGTCTGCAAGGATAGAAAAATCAGAACTCCATGGTGGACACAGGAAGTTAAAGAGGCAGTGAAGGAAAAGAAGAAAGCATATCAAAAGTTCCTGGCAAATAACTCAGCTTGTGTTTTTAGAGAATACAGAGACAAATGTAAGAAAGCTAAACACTGTGTAAAACTAGCTAAACAAACGTCATGGGAATACTTTGGCAAGAACATAGAAAATAAATATCAAGAAGGTGGCAAAAAATATTTTGGAGGTTGTTGACGAAGCTAAGAAATGGAGGAGGGAGTACTGTAAAAGGAGTTAGAGATGATAAAGGTGACATGAAAATGGGAGAAAAAGATATCCTTGAAGTATGGAGGAATTACTTCGAGAAATTGCTAAATGAAACAAGCAGTAATAGCACAGCAGTAAAAAAACACTCAACAGGCATATAGTCAGGAATACATATAGAAGTAGAAAAAGCCATCAAAGACTTAAAATGTGGAAAGGCAGCAGGAGTAGATGATATTCGACCAGAAATGCTGAAGTATGGTGGTATAAAAGTCTTACAGTAGCTGCACTGCATAGTTCAGAAGGCCTGGACAGAGAGACGAATTCCCGATGATTGGAGTAGAGCTCTCATAGTACCCATATATAAAAAGGGAAACAAAACAATGTGAGAATTACAGAGAAATTCTCACAGGTATTTCTCTACTGAGTGTTCCTGGTAAGATATATGCAAGTATACTTGAGAAATGGTTGAGAAGAATTGTAGAAAAGCTTGGTGAAAAAACAGCTGGATTCCGGCCAAATAGAGGCTGTCAGATTCAGATCTTCAATTTACGACAAATAGTCGAGAAATCATGGGAATATAACAAAGATCTCTATTTGAGTTTTGTAGATTTGGAAAAGGCATGATAAGGTGCCAAGAGAGAAGTAATTCAATACTCTACAGTTATATGGTGTCAATGGGGCATTATATTAAGCAATACTTAGTCTTTATTTGAGTTGTAAGTCAGCAGTTAGAATTGAAGGAAGTACAGGAAGATGGTTTAATGTTAAATCTGGTGTGAGACAAGGATGCACACTATCCCCACTGTTATTTATTATCTATATGGATCACATTATGAAGGAAAGTGGTATTAAACATGATATCAAAATTGGAGATATTAATGTCAGCTCTTTGCTTTATGCAGACGATGTTATACTTATCAATAAATCCGCTACAAGTCTGCAAGATTCTCTGACTAAATTGAATAGCTGTTGTAATAGTTATGGTATGAAGGTCAGCAATAAAAAGACAAAGACAATGAAAATAGGTAGAATGTTGAAAATGTTAACTACATTGTGAACGGAGAACCTGTGGAACAAGTAAAACATTTCACCTACTTAGGCACGATTTTTAGTGAAGATGGTAAATTAAATATGGAAATAGACAACAGAATCAATAAAGCTGGTATGGTAGGAAGTCAACTGAATAAATTCATATGGAATAAGAGAGAAATTAGTCGGAACACTAAATTAGCTGTATACAAGACAGTGTTCAAACCAATTTTTTTAAATTATGGATCTGAGAGCTGGGTCAGAAGTAAAACACTTGACCAAAGACTAGAGACCACAGATATGAGAATCCTGAGAAAGATTAGAGGTGTGAACAGATGGCATCAATGGCAATATCGTAATAAAAACGAGGATATTACGAAAGAACTTGACATTGTCAGCATCCAGGAATGCATTAGCACAGCTAATCTCAGGTGGTATGGTTGGGCGAGGAAAGATTAGCAAAACAAGTGTTCTCTGCCAGGTTGGCAGCAAACGACCCAGAAGAAGACCAAGATATAGGCGGATTGATACAGTACAAAGTGCCTTAGACGATAGAAATATAAGATCTGATAATAGTGGAGTCTTGACAAGTAACAGACTGATTTGGAGGAAAATTGTAGATAGTAAGTTAGTAATGATGTAAATTTTTCATGTAGTACTATCATATCCTGTACACCTCTTGAGAGTACATGTCAGGAATTTGATGATGATGATGATGATGAAATCAACTGCCCAAAATTAATATTTGCGTATAATTAATAGGCACTGAGATACTGCAATACTGATTAACCTTTTTCACTCTTGTATATGCTAGTGTGATGTCAATTTTCACAACTCAAAACATAACCATCAGAATTTTACTAAAACAATGTGAAACACTTGAAAGTTATAAGCAATATAGTTTTAGTTATTATAAATTATCTCCTGATTTATTATAAAGATTCCATGCTCTGCCATTTATGTTAATTCAGTTAATAACAATATGGACAATATCATTACTGAAGCAGGCATGGACAATTTTTTTTTTTTTGTAAAAAAATTCTAAATTAATTCAGCAACGAAATTATTCAATTTTCTCAAGGCACCACTATATTATTATTATCATTTATTCTTATTATCAGCTGTCCACCAGGAGCAATAAGTCCATCTGGGAGTGGCAACAGTATTTGATGAATTCCATGAATTACCCAAATTCAATATTTCTACTTGGACAGCACAATGTAGATATTGCCAGATGTGTTTGAGGAAAAAACTGGAGCACTCAAAGCAAAACCAACAGCATGAGACCAACTAACTGAATGCTGGAAAGTAAGGGGAAAGAAATAAGCATCAGATGAACTATATACTGACTAATCATCACTGTGACTAAACCAATATGCATTTAATGAAATTCACCACCCATGTATAAGTTGGCTTCGGTATATTCACCCAGCTTATTTTCTACTTCATTTATTTTTTCTCATCTTTTTTTATTTATATTATTTATTTTTTTTAATTTTTTTTTCTATACATATTTATACATACACACAGATAAAAACACTGAGATGTTCAAGAATGCTAAATTTCATAATCATTATGCATATCATAATTAATCTATCCTCCAGCCATAACTTTTGCCTTAATCTTTCCCTCTTTTATCTTTACGGTGTTAAGGGTTTCTATTCCTTATAATCGCAACCATTATACACGGATAAGGTGGTTGACCCTATGCTTCCCGGTGTATCCTATGTCTGTAGAGGTGTTGAGTTCTCAAGGCCGGTTCGCCTACTTGTGGGATGAAAAACTACAGATAAACTGGGGAGAAAAACCTTGCAGTCCACACCCAAGACCGGCTAACTTGCCTATGTCTGAGAAAGATCCCAAGCTCCTCACGTCAGCAATGGGAATTGAACCCAGGACACTCCTTTCCCAGGCATATGGTTGCGAAGCGCATAGCCACTCGGCTAACTGCATGGACCTCCAGCCATAACAACTATCTAATTTTTAAAGTTGCAATAAGAATCACCATGTCTATAATCTGTTTGATGAAAGCCATTCCATATATGTTCAACCTCAACAGTAAATAAACTGAATGCTATATATTTGTTTTCTCACTCTTTTCTCTTTTCATTCAGCTCTCTAGCAGGGCGTGCTTCAGCAAATAATGTCTTATATATGTCCTGAACCAATTAAAAAACTTCAATTTAATCTCCTCTCTATCTAGTGTCAGATGAAGTCACCAGATTATAATCCCTCTACACTTAAAATCAATCAACTTTAAATACCTCCAGTTTTCTTGACATTCATTAGAAATCTTAGCGAGTAAAGCTATGAGCCATTAAAAGTTTCTTTGAATTATGCCCGCAGCATTCTAAACTTACCTATTACAAACTTTTAATTAACAATTACATAAATGCTGGTTGTTCCTTATATTTATCATACTTTTTAACTCATTTATCATATTGATATTTTATCCATAATTTTTTTTTACAGCATGTTTCTTCATGTGATTATTCATCTTGTGGACCCAGGATTACAACATTTACTCCTAAAGATGAACATTTTGCATTAGTGTCTCTTCCAATAAATAATGTCTCCTACTTAATTCTCCGGTCTGGTCTCTCTTACTTAGTTCTCTTTTCTTTGAATACCCTCAAAGTTTACCTGCTTTGAAATTACACTCCCAATGGTTCCTAATTATTATTTCTTTAACTTCAATCTTGCGTTAGTAAGAATGGGTGTCCTATAACCCCAAAGATTTTAAATTGACTAATTTTTTAACAACGCGTGGCAGCGAGTCATGCTTCAGTATAGCTTCCCCTCCCATAATCCACTACTCGATGTCATACATGACAGGCTGTTGCACACAAGCAAGTTTAGTGTGCAGAGGTGTAAAGTGTGCTGGGGTCCAGCAGACCCCACCTTACCAAAAGTGTGACTATATTTACTTCCAAGACGTAAGTTGTTTTCAAGTATATTCTACTAAAATATTATTGTTACTGCTGTGTCTTCTATATTTTTACATACCAACTATAAGAAAATATAATCATCATCAAATTCCTGATATATACCCTCTAGGGGTATTCACCTATATCTTGGTCTTTCTCTGGGTCTTTTCCTGCTTGGCAGAGAACACCATCATCATCAAATTCCTGCCATGTACCCACAAGGGGTATAGAGGATATGATAGTACTACATGAAAAATTTACATCATTACTAACTTCCTATCTACAATTATCTTCCAAATCAATCTGTTACTTGTCAAGACTCCAACATCATCAAATCTTATATTTCTATCATCTAAGGCACTTTGTACCGTATCAATCCACCTATATTTTGGTCTTCAACTGGGTCATTTTCCTTCCAATCTGGCAGAGAACACGTTTTGCTAATCTTTCCTCCTCCATTCTGTTTAAGTGACCATACCACCTGAGATTAGCTCTGCTAACATTCCTGGATGCTGACGTCAAGTTCTTTCCTAATATCCTTTTTTAACATGATATTGCCATTGATTACATCTGTATACACACCTCTAATCTTTCTTCTCAGGATTTTCATATCTGCGGTCTCTAGTCTTTGTTCAAGTGTTTTACTTCTGACCCAGCTCTCAGATCCATAAGTTAAAACTGGTTTGAACACTGTCTTGTATACAGCTAATTTAGTGTTCCGACTAATTTCTCTCTTATTCCAGATGAATTTATTCAATCGACTTCATACCATACTAGCTTTGTTGATTCTGTTGTCTATTTCCATATTTAATTTACCATCTTCACTAAACATCGTGCCTAAGTAGCTGAAATGTTTTACTTGTTCCACAGGTTCTCCGTTCACAATGCAGTTCACATTTTACGATTCAGCCTATTTTCATTGTCTTTGTCTTTTTATTGCTGACCTTCATACCATATCTATTACAACAGTTATTAAATTTAGTCAGGGAATCTTGCAGAGTTGTAGCAGATTTATTTAGAAGTATAACATTGTCTGCATAAAGCAAAGTGCTGACATTAACATCTCCAATTTTGATATCAGGTTTAATACCACTTTCCTTCATAATATGATCCATATAGATAATGAATAACCGAAGGGATAATGTACATTTAACATTAAACCATCTTTCTGTACCTCCTTCAATCTTAACTGCTGATTTACAACTCAAACTTATATCAAGCTGATTATTGCTTGATATAGTTCACCCACCGTTTGTAGATCTCTCCTTGGCGTTTTGCCAAGAATAGTCGATTCATGCTGAAGGATGTACGAATTGGTCGCCAACATGCAAAATCACGTGCTTTCTTGTCTGTCACTGTACTAGATTGATTTTTGTTGTCGTTTTTTTGCATTATTTTTTTCTTATTAATTTGTATGATGGATTCAGTACAGTCAACAAGTTCTGTTGTTAAACGTTTCAGTAGCTCTTGCAAAAGAATATTGAATAATGTGCTGACATTCTGCAATAAAGAATCGTCTCCTTGTTCCCCTTCCTCAAGTCATAAAACGTGCAATTGCGGACGTATCGGGGTCAACTGTTAAAAGAATTCGTATGGAATCAAAAGGTCAAGGGAAGCCAAAATTTAAATCCCCTAAAGAAAACCATCGAAAACGTAGCTTTGAATGATTTTGATGTAGACGTTATAAGAACTATTCACAAATTTTAGTTGGTCGAGAAAAGAGTGCCAACTGTTCTGAAATTGATTCCTGTGCTTAAAGAAAAAATTAATTTTCCTTGGAAAAGAGAAACTTTAAGGAAAATACTTCATGAAATCAGATTTTGTTTTAAAAAGTCCCGGAATAAAAGGAAACTTATCATGTAGCGAAGTGACATTGTTTTATCTAGAACGCAGTATTTGAGAGCAATAAGACGTTTCAGGGAGGAAAAAAAAACGATTGTGTAATCTAGATGAAATTTGGATTGATAGTAATTTTAATTATATGGAAAATGTTGGCAGTCTAAAGAAGAATGTGGAGTGCTACAAACCGGAAATGCCTCGCGGCGCATAATAACTTTGTGTGCGGGTGGAGAAATAGGTTTTTTACCGAATTCAAACTTATTATACAAAGCTAATTACCATAGGCAAATGAATTCTACCATCTTTGAAAAGTGGACAGAAGAAAAACTGATTCCAATCCTTCCTAAAAATGCTGTTGTTATTATTGATAACGCTTCATATCACTCTATTCGATCAAACAAAGTTCCAAATTGGTCTAATAAGAAGCAAGTTCTTATGGATTGGCTCTCTGCAAATAACATTTCTCATTCCCCAGATATGTGAAAAATTGAATTGCTTAATTTGGTCAAAAGAAACTCGCCCACAACTAAACTATTTAAATTCGACACGATGCTCAAAGAGCATGGATTTCTAGCTTTGAGGCTACCACCATATCATTGCGATATTAATACTATTGAGTATGTTTGGGCAGATCTTTTGACATGTCGAAACTTTTTAAGCTTTCAGAACAGGCGAATGAAAGTATTACAGTTCAAAACTGGGGAAAATATTGCTTTCATGTCACCTCATAGGAAAATATTGGGACAGAGACGGAATTATCGAAGAATTATGCGAATCTTTGGTGATCAGTTTAAGCGAAAGTGATGGCGATTCGGACACCGATTCAGATGACTATGAAGATTAAAAGGATTTGATAATGGTATTTTTTTCCAACCTTTTTTTGCATGGGTTTGTTAAAAGGAGTCGCAACAAGTCATAAATAATTAATCGGTTCAGGACATTAAAGTGTCTCAGTTCTCTCAACTGTAAGTTTAGAATATCTAAGTTCATTTGAAAAAATTTGTTTTTCTGTATAATTATTTTTATTTTATAGATAACTTTCTTAAAAATAAACTTAGTTAAATTTTTGTTTTATGCTATACCTTTTTTAATTTTGTTAATACGTACATTTTTCCAACTGTTATACAAGCAAAATAGTTACACTTTAAAAACTACAATGTTCGTAAAAGAAAAGCTAAATTTTCCAACTTGTAATAAACAAACACATCCCAGAAGACAGATTGATTACCCTATTATCGGAATGGATTCTCCTTTATCTGACATGCGCAGAAGTGTCAAGGAACCTCTAATCAGTGGGCGAACTATATAACATTACATTGACACCATATAACTGTAGCATATTGAATAGCTTCTCTCTCTTGGCACCTTGTCGTATGCCTTTTCCAGATCGACAAAACTTAAATACAGATGTTTGTTATATTCCCATGATTTCTCGACTATTTGTCATAAAGTGAAGATCTGATCCTGACAGCCTCTATTTAAGCTGAATCCCGCTTGTTCTTCACCAAGCTTTTCTTCCACAATTCTTCTCAACCGTTTCTCAAGTATACTTGCATAAATCTTATTAGAAACACTCAGTAGGGAAATACCTCTGTAATTCTCACACTCCGTTTTATTACCCTTTTTATATATGGGTACTATGAGAGCTCTACTCAAATCATCGGGAATTCGTCCCTCTGTCCACGTCTACTGAACTATGCAGCCACCGTAAGACTTTTATACCACCATACTTAAGCATTTCTGGTCGAATATCATCTACTCCTGCTGCTTTTCCACATTTCAAGCCTTTGATGGCTTTTCCTACTTCAAATATGGATATGTATTCCTGAATGTATGCCTGCTGAGTGTTTTTTTTTATCACTGTGCTGTCATCACTGCTTGTTTCATTTGGCAAATTTTCAAAGTAATTACTCCATACTTCAAGGATATCTTTTTCTCCTGTTTTCATGTCACCTTTATCATCTCTAACTCCTTTTACAGCACTCTTCCCTCTATTCCTAAGCTTCTTCAACAACCTCCAGAATATTTTGCTACCTTCTTGATATTTATTTTCTATGTTCTTGCCAAAGTCCTCCAATGAGTTTTGTTTAGCTAGTTTTATACAGTATTTAACTTTCTTACATTTGTCTCTGTATTCTCTAAGAGCACAAGCTGACTTATTTGCCATGAACTTTTGATATGCTTTCTTTTTTTCCTTCACTGCCCCTTTAACTTTCCACCATGGAGTTCTGATTTTTCTATCCTTGCAGACAACCTCACCACATGCCTCTCTGGCTGAATCAATCAGGGTTTTCTTAGGCTTGCCACTGAATCTCCAAGGTTTGGTTCCTGTTCTCAAACTCTTTCATTTTCTTTCCAATAATCTTTGTGTATTTTAGTCTACAGTTCACATCTTTGAGCTGCTCAACTTTTATTCACTTTAAAACTTTCTCACAGATTATTCTTTTCAATATGGAATTCAATTTTATCCTGCTCAAGACTAAATAGTGATCACTTTCAATTTCAAATCCTCTGTACACTCTCGTGTCCTGCCCCAGGGAGAAAACATCACTATCCACAATAACATAGTCAATGAGACTTTTCTTATTCCTTTATTCTTCTTTCCATGTGAATTTGTACACATTTTTATGTTGGAACATGGTGTTAGTAATAACCAGTTCATGTCCTGAGCAGAAATCGAACAGTATTTAACATCATTATTAGCTTTGCTCTTTTCTCCAAATTTTCCTAAAATTTTTTTTTATGTCTGACAATCACTTCCTACTCTGCTATTTAGATCCCACAACAAGGACCAACTTTTCCTTTTTCATTGTGTCAGTAGCTTTCTGTGGCACCATAGGCACAAATAAGTCTCATTGTTCAGTTTCCCATTCTGATATTTGCCCATATCACTCTACTTGAGACTGCCTGCCATTCAAGAAGATTAGCTTCATATTTAGTGTTGAATACTATGGCTACTCCTTCTTTTCCTTGATTGTCATTGTCTGAATATAACATTTTGTATTTATTGCTCAAAAAGATCTCGCCAGTTTTTGTCTTTTTTGCTTCAGTCACCCCTATTATGTCGATCTGGTACTTATCTAATTCCTCAGCTAGCTCCATGTGTTTGCCATTCAGGCTTCTTATGTTGATAGTATCTTCAACTCTGGTGATATTGAGTTGGGGCGTGTTTTAGGGTTTGAGAACACTTGTTTTGCTAATCTTTCCTCTCCCATTCTGTTTAAGTGACCATACCACCTGAGATTAGCTCTGCTGATGCATTCCTGGATGCTGACAATATCTTCATGTTTAATATGATTTTGCCATTGATGCCATCTGTTCACACTCCTAATCTTTCTCACAACTCTCGTATCTACAGTCTCTAGTCTGTGGTCAAATGTTTTACTTCTGACTCAGCTTTCAGATCCATAAGTTGAAATTGGCTTGAATACTGTCTTGTGTACAGCTAATTTAGTGTTTTGGCTAATTTCTCTCTTATTCCATATAAATTTATTCAGTTGACTCCCTACCATACCAGCTTTGTTGATTCTCTTGTCTATTTCCATATTTATTACTATCTTCACTAAAAAGCATGCCTAAGTAGCTGAAATGTTTTACTTGTTCTATAGGTTCTCTATTTGCAATATCTATTTGATATTTTCAATGTTTCTGCCTATTTTCATTGTCTTTGTCTTTTTGTTTTCATAAATATTTAGAGGGTATTTTGAGAATAATATCTTTTTTTTACCAGACGAGTTACGAGCAGGAAGAACAGAGGTTATGTCAACTTACAGATGACGCTTTGACAGATCAGGAGCCATTTAGCAGAGATGATGATAGTGAAATCGATTTAGAATTAGTCAGTAACCATGAGTCTGATAGAGAACAAGACTGTGAGGAAGAATCTTAAACAATACGTAATCTGATACTGATTAAAAAGATATGGATTTCTATAATACACTACATTATTTGGGTCGGTCTGTGGGATCCCACCTTACCACTTTTGTTACATTTTCTCACCTCTTCAGTGCTGGGTTAATAATCCTTCCCAAGTCAAATCATCATTATGACAGAGGGGGTCTGAAATAATTAGCAGTCTATCACTAATTCCTGATATTATAATTTCTATTGAGAATGAATACCTATATACAGGACCAGCGCCTAGTATTTTTCTTGTGTGTGCAATTAATGTTCAGCGTCTTTCCAAAAAAGTTTTTTTTGAATAAAGTGTGAAGAAAACAAACAGGAAATGAAAAACAAATGAAAACTGCTTTACAGGTATAATGTTACCTAAGGATTAGTGCCACTTATACAAATCATAAGTTCATTTATGATACATCAAAAAAATAAAGAACTATTTTAAGTATATGTTCGTAAATTTTAATAAAAAATTACAATGATATAATTGAGTCCACGATACAATTCCAGAATTTATTTGTTCATTTCTGGGAAGATCTGAAGGGGCTCGAAAGGAAGACGATGTACATTCATAATTATATGTACCATTCTGTACCATTCGTGTTCATTTAAATTCTTATCTCATATTTTTTGACATCATTTAGGCACCTTTTCTTCTGCATGCCTGTGTATATTGCACACTCCGCACACACCACCAGCCAAGCCTGCCTATATACAAAACCTATAAACATGTTTTTATTACATTTACCAGACTCCTCTAGAAATTATTCACTTTAACCAGTTAAAGTGATTAATTCTAATTATTCACTTTAACTGGTTATTATTAATAATAACCGGTAATTATTAATAATAACCGGATATATCACTTTAACCATAACATATATAAATCAAACACCTGTTTTGCTAACCTTTCCTCACCCATTCTGTTTAGGTGACCATATCACCTTAAATTAGCCCTGCTCACCCATTCTTAAATGCAAAATATGTGAAGTTTCTTAATATCTTCATTTTTAATGATTCTCCCACTGATGCCATCTGTTCAGAGAACTCTCGTTTATGTCTCATATCTTTGACGTTTATTTCTAACCAAACTCTCACATCCATAACTTAAAACTAGTTTGAGCACTGTCTTAAATACTGTCGTATGTATTAGTGTTTTAGCTAATTTCTCTTATTCCATATAAATTTATTCAGCTGGCTCTGCACCATACCAACTTTGCTTACTCTATTGTCTATTTTAGATTTAACTTGCTCTATAAAATCTCTCTACAGATTTTACTTTTTCTATAGGCTCTCCATTGAGAATGCAGCTGAAGTTCTCTATGTTCCTGCAAATTTTCATAGTTTTGGTCTTTGAATTGCTGATTTTCATACCAAATTTGTTACAACTGTCATTCAATTTAGTTAGAGATTCCTGGAGACTTTCACTGGATGTGTTTAGGAGTATATCATCTACGTAAAGCAAAAAGCTAAGTTTGATATCTGCAATTATATCATAAGGTCTAATGGCACTTTCCTTTGTAGTTAAAGTTTAAAGCTAAGTTTGATATTTGCAATTATATCATAAGGTCTAATGGCACTTTCCTTCAGAATGTGATCCATATAGACTATTTGTCATAAGAAAGTGAAAAATTTGATTCTGACAACCTCTATTTGGCCTGAATCCAGCTTGTTCTTCTCCCAGTTTCTCAGTCATTTTTCATGTATGCTTGCATAAATATTATCTGGAACACTTAGTAGAGAAATTCCTCTGTAATTCCCACATTCAGCTTTATTCTTTTTTTTTTATAGATGGTGGAACTATGAAAGCTCTAACCAGGCCTTTTGAATTAAGCAGTGTAGCAACTGCAAAACTTTTGTACCCTACATATTTGAGCATTTCTGGTCGAATATAATTTTCTACCTGAAGTATTGATATGTATTCTTGTTTGCACTTCTCTTGAAAATTTTCTACTACGATTCTGTTACCGTTTGTTTCATTTAAGTCCTTCAAAATAATTGCTCCAGACATCTAACATATCCTTATCTTCAGTTTTCATGTCACCTTTATCATCTTTGATTCTTTTACAATTAAGTAACTTTCATTTTAAGTATGGGGAATGAGGAACTGGACAATGAGACTTATGGTCCCACAAAAGGTAGAAGTGGAGGAATTTTTTGAGGCTTTAGAGAAAGCAACTGACACAATGAAAAAGAGAAAAGTTAGTCCTTGTTGGGGATCTAAATAGAAGAGTAGGAAATGATTGTCAGACATACAAAAATATTTTGGGAAAATCTGGAGAAAAGAGCAAAGCTAATAATAATTGCAAATACCTGTTGGATTTCTGCTCAGGACATGGACTGGTTATTACTAACACCATGTTCCAACATAAAAATGTGCACAAATTCACATGGAGAGAAGAGGCAAGGAATAAGAAAAGTCTTAGTGACTATGTTATTGTTGATAGTGATGTTTTCTCCCTGGTGCAGGACACCAGAGTGTACAGAGGATTTGAAATTGGAAGTGATCGCTATTTAGTCTTGAGCAGGATAAAATTGAATTCCATATTGAAAAGAATGACGTGTAAGAAAGTTTTAAAGCGAATAAAAGTTGAGCAGCTCTCAGATGCGAACTGTAGACTAAAATACTCAAAGATTATTGAAGAAAACATGAAAGAATTTGAGAACAGGAATTAAACCTTGGAGATTCAGTGGCAAGCCTAAGAAAACCCAGATTGATATAGCCAGAGAGGCATTGTCTGAAAGGATAGAAAAATCAGAACTCCATGGTGGACACAGGAAGTTAAAGAGGCAGTGAAGGAAAAGAAGAAAGCATATCAAATGTTCCTGGCAAATAAATCAGCTTGTGCTCTTAGAGAATACAGAGACAAATGTAACACTGCATAAAACTAGCTAAACAAAAGTCATGGGAAGACTTTCGAAGAACATAGAAAATAAATATCAAGAAGGTGGCAAGATATTCTAGAGGTTGTTGAAGAAGCTCAGAAAGGGAGGAAAGAGTGTTGTAAAAGGAATTAGAGATGATAAAGGTGACATGAAAACTGGAGAAAAAGATATCCTTGAGGTATGGAGTTATTACTTTGAAAAATTGCTAAATGAAACAAGCAGTGATAGCAAAATGATAAAAAAACACTCAGCACGCATACATTCAGGAATACATATCTCAAATATACAGACTACTTATAATGCTTCATAATTTATCATACTGCTGTCTCAAAGGAATTCAATGTATTATCAATCTGTTAATCTCCTTGATAAGCCTCTGAGAACATTATAATTACCATTATGTATTTGAATTTCTTAAAGTTTATCATTAAGTCAAGACTCATATTGCCACAATATGAGGCTTAATTTCTCCAATTATAATCTAAACTAAATCAGTGTATTCTTTAAGCGTTTCTTATTCTTACGTGAAACCTCCAGGAAGTCCAAAGACTTATTGAGGGAGGGCACCTACTCTATAGCTCTCTATAACTCCACAACTCAATCCACTAACCACAATAAACCACAACTACACCAATGCCATCTACCCCCCCCCACCACCACCACTAGCATTTTGACAGACAATCACAAACATCCATGCCAATGGCAGGATTTGAACCTGCAGTCTTTTGGCTGGAGAGCGGATATGCTAACCACTCAGCCAACCAAGTGGGCATATGAACACAATACCATTTCAAAGCAGAATTTAGTGTTCATTAATATACAGAAATCTTAAAAACAGATTCAAAACAAAATCCAACAATCTTGCAGAAGCTACTGTTTGGCCTTCCTAACAAACTTATTCTTATATTAAAAAGGCCATAGGATTTTTATTGAAAAAACTTAAAAACTGAGCGACCAAGCGCAGAGGACGCCTGCGTCCTCTGCGCTTGGTCGCTCGAAGTCCAACTTAAGTTGAAGTCTAGTCACCGACTGGAGGAACTTTTTCTAAGCCTTTCTTCGACCGATTCCCAAGTTAGTCGATCTCTGGCATGGGCAAGCGGGTTTTTCCTTCTGGAAACTCTGATTTTTTATCCCGTAAATTCAAGAAAATCGACCGTAGTATCCACATTATTTCAGATAGTAACATATCTTGTTAGGGTTAGGTACCAAGAGATGGCAGCACTTGTTTGCCAGCCTCTTCAACGGTGGCTGCCTATAATTAGTGATAGACATGGGCCAGCTATCTCTGATTGGCTACTGATGGAGATTGAACTGCCCACTCAGCCTCAAAAAGCTAGATAGGGTATGAAGGCCTCGCCTACTTCCTATAAGGGAATAAAAGGCGTTAGCTGATTTTTAAAAAAAAATTTTTTTTTGAATTATTTAATTAAGTACATATAAATTTATACAAGGGCTTTTCGATAAGTCAGTGCAAAGTCTGAGAAGTAGCACCACCAGTATGTATTGAGGTTATTTTTAGTTGCTGGGAACTGTTGGAGGATCACACACTAAGTTTCAGTCAGATAGATCTATTGTAAAATAAGTTTTGATTAAAGAATTTTCGCTAATTATTTTACAATTAAATTGTCTAGAATAATAAAATATAAGAATGTACTAAGTAGTTGCAATAATAAAAGAATTGTAAAGCTGTATATGCTGTTAAAAGTGCACCTGCACTACATATTACTAAGAACTTAAAAAGACATGAGTCGGATTAGCTCCGAGCGCCACAAAGATCGTAAGGTCAAACGGCCTGCAATGATGTAGGTTCATTCATTGCTCGTGGCTAATCCTGGAATGTTCCAAATTGAGAACAAAGAACTGTGATTTGAATAAAAGGGCAATACAGCATGTGGTTCGAGGCTTTTTTCGACCTATGGCTGACCTTTCCTGCAGCACCTATGAGGGCTCCTTCCAGAGTAGAAGGATGGTTGTTTTTCCCGCTGCCTGATGTAATTTTGCCGCCCGCTCACTCTAGGCTGCGGATAGCCATGGCAGAACTTCAGTGCATAATTCGAAGGAAGACTATTGAGGAATTGACCTGATAGATGTGTCCATGTGTATCATTAAGGAATCGAACTTTCCTCTCAGGAAATTGGTAACAGTTAAGCGCTCGTTTTGTTTTGCAGTATGTGATACGATTGTGTCTAGAAATTGTAAATAGAAAGAAAGAGACTAATTGTTAACTGGCAGCTATATGTGAACTGAATGTCTTGTTTTTTTGAAGAACTTGTTTTGTTAATGTTATCTGATTCTCAGGATGCTTGATACAATATCTGAATTAGCCTTAATTAAGAAGTAAATGTAATGGAAGAGAATTAACTGTGTTAACATTCTTATAACAATTGTGTATGAGCTATATTTGTCCCATAGAGGATATTCTGTGATAAGTAAGATTGAGAAATTTTGCTAGTAAAAGTGTTATAATCTATGATGTTCAGATAGTGAGTTAATGTGTGATATATGGTGCATTTTGTTTAAGTTAGTATTTAATCATTCTTTCTATGCTTTGTATCATGTCTTTGAAGTCAAAATAAATATGTTTTGTTTTTACAATTGCCTGATTCTAATTCCTAAGCCAATGCACTATCCGAAAATAATTAACGAACCTGCAGGAGTAAGTTATAACAGCGAACCACGACTTGCAATTTTGGATATTTGTGTAGAAGTGTAAGGTTACATTTTGTCTTCTTCCTGCCCTGACTGTTAACATAAATTAGATCAATTAAGTGGTCAGAAAATTAAATAAATTTCTTAATTGATTTGTGTATGATTGCTCAGGGATTTCCACACCAGATAGATCTTAAAAACGAGGTCTATCTAGCAGCAGAAGGGGGGGGGGGGGGGCAAGAAGTAATACTAAGTAAGGAAGTAAAATAGATAGAATAATAGAATACACGGAATATACTGCACTATCACTCTGTGTTTGGCGTTCATTTGAATCGAACAAGTACCGTGATTCGTGAAAAATGGATGAAAAAGAATTTCGTGTTGTGAATTAAACATTACTTTTGGAAAGGCAAAACGGCTCAGGAAACCAAAGCTAAGCTTGATAAACATTATGGTGAGTCTGCACCTTTGATTAGAACGGTTTATAACTTTTGAAGTGACCATATGAGCACAAGTGACGCTGAATGTTTTGGATGCCCTGTTGAGGTCACTACTCCAGAAATTATTGAAAAAATTCATATGGTGATGGATGATAGAAGAGTGAAGGTGCGTGAAATTGCTAAGGCTGTGGGCATCTCAAATGACCATGTACATAATATTTTACATGAACACTTACATATGAGAAAACTATCTGCAAGGTGGGTGCCGCATTTCCTCACACTGGATCAAATGCATCAACATGTGAACTGTTGCAAGGAGAGCTTGAAGCTGTTTCAACAGAATCCAGCGGATTTTTGTGTCGTTTCGTAACAGTAGACGAAACATGGATTCATCACTACCAGCCTAAGACCAAGGAACAGTCAAAACAATGGGTTGCAAGTGGGGAATCTGCACCAAAGAAAGCGAAAACCGTTTCTTCAGCAGGAAAGGTTATGGCCACCGTCTTCTGGGATGCTCATGGCATAATCTTCATAGACTTCTTGGAAAAGGGCAAAACAATTACCAAAGTGTATTATGCGTCTTTGCTGGATCGTTTAAATAATGAAATAAAGGAAAAACGACCATACTTGGCAAAAAAGAAGATTCTTTTATACAGTGACAATGCACCTGCTCACTCTTCTGCAATTGTGACCGCAAAATTGTTCGATTTACACTACGAAGTCCTTTTGCATCCCCTCCTCCCACACACACTCTCCAGATTTGGCTCCCTCAGACTACTATCTGTTTCCAAACATGAAAAAATAGTTGGCAGGAAAGAGATTTTCATCAAACAATGAGGTGATTGCCGAAACAACTGCCTACTTTGAAGAGTTGGACAAATCATACTATATGGACGGGATCAAAAAACTCTAGCATCGTTGGACTAAGTGTATAAGACCTCAAAGAAGACTATGTTGAAAAATAAAAAATGTTTGTCCCAAAAAAATTATGTGTACTTAATTTTTGGACGGACTTATCGAACAACTCTCATATGCACTTAATGACATATATTTGAATCATAAGAATAAGATGACATTACTCATCATCAAATTCTTATATCTACTGAAGGTATTAAATTCATTAACACCAAACCTGATTTTAAAGATAAGGCAATCAGTTTTATGTCTATATCTGCTTTGTCTGTCAAATATGTTCACAGAGAAGTGTATCTGATTTGAAAAATGGAGTCTGTGATAGTGAAAGTCAACTGTATTTGCCATACATTGCTCAAGAATGATACCGAGTTGGAAAACTCGGTATCATTCTTGAATTTCACTATCACAAACTCCCAGGACCATAGTAATAGTTTGTTCTAGTGAATAGTTTGCAATACCGAATTTCTTTTAGCATGGCACTGTATGTATAGGTCTTTGGTCAGAACTTTTCAGTAGTGTTTCATATGGAGTGAGTTTGTTGTAGTGGTGTTTGCTATAGCAAGAGCCATATCTGATCTGAAACTGATCCTATCATTTATCTGTATTAAGGTAAGTACAGTGAAAAATATAACTACTGGTCTGATTAGGCAAGTGAACTACATCTGTGCTTTCCAACCTCTAGGCTTAAGAATTGAATCCCTCATGGACACAGATGTTTGTAAATCTTTAGGTGGTAGATGAACTTCATCACTAATTGTGCAACTACCATTCTTTTTAGTGAAGAGATATGGAAGAAAATGTTTCGCATTTGGCCCTTTAGAGAAATGTTTTGATCTCCTGCCAACATATTGTACTAATGGTTTACAACAACCTTTTGTGGGTGGGAATGTTGAATATTTTCATACCATCTTTGAGCAAATACACCAGTATACAAAATATCAAATGTATTAATATAACTTTATAAAAAAAGCATTCACAAAACTGGAATTTTTACAAATTTAAATTTCCTGTTTTAATCAAATGCAGTGCAGTATAGTAAAAACTATGACTATAGTGTTTATATGTATGTGTAATAAAAGGAAATAACCAAAATGAACTTTTGAAGTGTATATATAATATATATATTAAAAGGCCGGCCTGGTTGGTCGAGTGGTTGGCGTATCCATTCTCCAGCCAAGAGGCTGCAGGTTCGAATCACATGTAGGCATGGATGTCTGTGATTGTCTTCCACCTTCATTCACCCAAATATAGATACACTCTCCCAATATGGACTGGGTCACCATGGGAGTAGTAGACCCAAACCTCCCTCAATGAGAGAGGCCTTCATCCTGCAGCAGGTAGAAAAATAGGCTGTTCATCATCATATATTAAAAGAGTGTCAGAAAAAAAAAGTTAGTTTTTAATGGAAAACATTTTTGACAAATTTCTATCATAAATTCAAGTCAAGGTATGTATAATTTGTGTCATCACTGTTATGTCGTGAAACAACAAAATGGTATAGGATATCTATATGTTAATATAGACACCGTCTTTATTATCATTTTTTTCCTTACAAATAATTCTATCCTGAGACAAAACATCTGAGATGTCTGAAATTATTATATTCAAAATTCATTTCAAATTCATATTTTAAAGCAACTTTTTATATGTCAAGATTAAATACTTTCAAAAAAGAATTCTTATATATGATATTTACCTTAAAATTCCTAATCACTGAGTTTCTTTCAGAATTAAAACTTGTTGGCTTTGGAGGAAACAAAAGTTGGTCTGCCTAAATAAAATATCACAATATTATACACTTTAATTAAGAAATATTTAATTCTATTTAAATCATATTTCTTTATGTAAATATAGTACTCTGTATTTATCAAACTTACATGCCTGTTCTTGATTATTTTGCCCCATATTATATATACACTTTAATTAAATATTTAATTCTATTTAAATCATTTCATTATGCAAATATAGTACTCTGTATCAAACTTACATGTCTGTTCTTCTGGATTATTTTGCCCCATTTTCCTACTTCGGTTGACACCTTGGAAAAAATCATGCTTCTTTTTACCTGCAATAGAATAAAATAAAATATTACTGAAGACTTTTTTCTTATGGCATTTAAACGTATGTTATTATGAGAATCATAAATATCTGTCCATTTCTACTTTTTTATAACACCTTTTAATTAGTCATCTTTGAATGGAGTCTTTACCAGTGTAATTTATGATGACAAGTTTTGTATTACATGTACTGATAAATCCCAAACATGTTCTTTAGAACATGTTTGGGATTTACCACAAGTAAATTATTTTGCTGTATTATCATATACAAAAATGAAGAATCAATTATTAATGTTTCGTATTATTCTTTAGATAGTGCAATGTCCTTCAAAAGGTTTCAACAGGCAAAGCAATGATGTCAAACCAGACAATGAAAGTCTTCTGCCACTATTTTTTTGGACAATCCTAATACATTTCCAATGTTACCAGCTTATCTGGAAGAATTTTACAAGTGCTTAATCCATGGCCTGTTAGAAGCAAAGTGAAGGTGTTATTTACTCAGTCACCAGAGCTGAAAGCTTTGCAAACCACAAAACAGACATCACGTATGTAATTATTTCTTGCAAAGTTTTCAGCTTGGTATCAAGGTCATCATTAGTACAATGTTAGTTGAAAGTTTTTTTACCTTGGTTCTATTATACGTTAAAGATACCTAGTTTTATATACAGTGGAACCTCGGTTGTCGAATGGCTCTGTTCCCCAACATATTTTCCGAACAAAAAACCCCCAGTTTCTGAACAAGCAAACAGCAACCACATGCTCCGTGTGCTGAGCTGTAAGGTGAGAAAGTGTCAGTTACGCAGCAGCCTTCGTTCAGTGCAGACACCTCCTCGAATTTACAGTGAGTTTTCTTGATTTTCTTTGTGTTTTGTTGTCTTTTTTTTCATAAATTATTATTAATTAAGTCACCATGGGGCCGCAGAAGAATAGTGATAGTAGCAAAGCGAAAAGAAAAGTTGTTAGAACCATGATAGAGATGAAAAAAGAAATCATATCCAAACATGAAAATGGCGTTCGTGCCTCGAATCTTGCACTTTGGTATGGCGAAATCAATGATATGTACAATACTCAAAAATAAAGAGGCGATCAAGAGAGCTGATGTTACAAGAGGAGTGAAAGTTCTTACTAAACAAAGATCGCAGACAATTAAAGAAGTGGAAAAATTGTTGCTGATTTAGATAAACTAGAAACAGTCAGCTGGTGATAGTGTTTCTGAGGCTATAATTTGTGAAAAAGCAAGGCGATTACATGACGACCTGTTAAAGAAAAACCCTGGTATGAGTGCTGATACTGATGTGTTCAAAGCTAGTAGAGGGTGGTTCGAGAAATTTAAGAGGAGAAGCGGCATACATGATGCGGTTAGGCATGGGGAGGCTGTGAGTTCGAACCGAGAAGCTGCTGAGAAGTATGTGCAAGAATTTAGTGACTATGTAAAGGCTGAGGGTTTTCTTACCCAACAAGTGTTCAACTGTGATGAAACCAGCCTATTTTGGAAAAAATTGCCAAAAAGGACCTACATCACTCAGGGGGGAAAAGCATTGCCAAGACACAAGCCAATGAAGGACAGGCTGACTCTTTTGCTATGTGGAAACGCAAGTGGGGACTTCAAGGTCACGCCATTGCTTGTGTACCACTCTGAGAATCCGAGGGTATTTAAGAAAAATAATGTGATGAAAAGTAAATTGCCTGTTATGTGGAGGGCTACCCAAGAGTACCTGGTTACCCAAGTAGGGCTTGGTTAACCAGGCAATTGTTTACTGAGTGGATCCATGAAGTCTTTGCCCCAAGTGTGAGAAAATACCTTCAAGAAAAAAAAAATTGCCAATTAGATGCCTTCTTGTGATGGGTAATGCTCCTGCTCACCCTCCAGGATTGGAGGACGAGTTAGTGGAGGAGTCTGATTTTATCACAGTGAAGTTCCTGCCCCCTAACACAACTTCTCTAATTCAGCACATGGACCAGCAGGTCATTTCGAACTTTAAGAAACTCTACACCAAAGCACTGTTTCAAAGGTGTTTTGAAGTGACCTCTGACACAGAATTAACACTCAGAGAATTCTGGAAAAATCACTTCAACATCCTCCATTGCTTAAGTATCCTTGACAAAACCTGGGCACAAGTGACTTACAGGACAATGAACTCGGCCTGGAGGAAATTGTGGCCAGACTGTGTAGCAGACAGAAACATTGAGGCTGAGCATGTTGCTCTTGTCAATGATATTGTGTCTCTGGGCAAAAGCATGGGCTTGGAAGTTGACAATGCTGATGTGGAGAAGTTAGTGAAGGATCACAGGAATGAGCTCACCACGGAAGAACTGGAACACCTTCAGAAGGAGCAGCAAAAGATGGAGGTGGAGGAAATGTCTTTAGACACAGAGGAAGGCATTGAGGATGTTCCTAGTTCTTTGATCAAAGAAATGTGTGCGAAATGGGGTGAGGTGCAAAGTTTTGTGGCACGATATCACCCTCACAAAGCTGTAGCAAACCGTATCATAAACCATTTCAATGACAGTGCCATGTCTCACTTCAGAAACATTTTAAAACGCAGGCAAAAACAAATGTCATTGGACAGGTTTTAGTGAGACAGAGGCCCAGTGTGTCTCAAGCAGAGTCGAGTGGTGCAAAGAGACAGAAAAGAGGAAAAAACCCAGAAGGACAGTAACCTGATGTTTTTATGGAAGGGGAATCCCCTTACTCACCTCCTTCCACTTAATGCCATCAACTCTCCTCTGTATGTATAGTTAAAGTGAAGTTAAATTTTTGTTTTTATTTTATCTATTTATTGTGTTTACTCTTTTTATGTAAGATTTTATGCATTTTCATTATGTTTGTATACAATCTTATGCATGAAGTACTGTTGTAAAGGTTTAAATAAACAATCATCTGGGGTTCGAGAATGGATTAATCCATTTTACATTAATTTTTATGGGAGAATGGATTAATCCATTTTACATTAATTCTTATGGGAGAATAGATTAATCCATTTTACATTAATTCTTATAGGAAAATGGTTTCAGTTTTCGAACAATTCAGTTTCCGAAAAGCTTTGGGAACAAATTAAATTTGGCAACCGAGGTTCCACTATACTACTTGGTTTTAATCTTTTACCCAAGGAAGCAAAACAATGTTTTGCACGTTAAATATATTCACCGTGCATTTTTGACACACACACACACACACACCCCTTTTGTAAAATGCTATGCATAATGAGAAGGGACACTACCCAGACCAGTTTCAATGTTTATTGAGGTCTCATTAGTGGGAGATAGATCCGGTGGAGATACCAAAGTTGAAGTAATGCAGAAGTCATATACAAGTAGCCAAAAGGTGCTAGACCATATTAATAAAAATCTCTGGATAAGAGAAAGATGTCGAAAGTTTTTTACCTTGGTTCTCATCTTCTTTTACCCTCTTTTACCTTGTAGTGTCAAGGGTTTATTAATCAAATCTAATAATCAATGGTAAAAATTACAATTCGTCCATGATCGATTACTGTATTAATAATTCGTTTTATATGGTACTCTTTTAGGAAAGATAAAAAATGAATGCAAGTAAATGTTTAATAAATGCTTGTACCTACATTATTTACTGTAATTTTTTTTATTAAAAGAAGTTATCAAGAGTCGTTTGAGCAGTTTTAGTTTTTTTCTTATTGGCATAAATTCTACAATAACAAGCAAAATGACTCTCCAGACCTCAGCAAACAAGCAATAAAACATAAAGAAAAAACACTCTAAATATAATACATGATGTTACAAATTAAGTTAATGTTGAATCCAACATTATGTCATAACTGAATATAGAAACTACAAGAATTTTGTGCCGAATATATAGAAACTAAAAGTTTCGGCGGATGCAAGCATAAGCAACCTTATGGGCAACTCGTAGTAAAGGTGGAGTAAGCTCCAGATCACTTTCCTTATTATTTTCCATAATGTAAAGCACATCTCCTAGAGGACATGTATGATAAATAAGCCTTTGGCTCTCTATTTCAGTAATACATGATGGTTTATTTATTTTCAGTTACAATCTAGAAATTATTGAACAAAGAATAAAAAAAAACAACAACTAAACCATGCTATACTGACATCGGAGGTCGCGGTATCTCTCAGATACAATTTACTGTCAAACATCACAAATCTTAACATAACATGTGTTAAACTAAACTGAAGCAAAAAACAGTGCAGAATATCATTCGTAACATATGAATGCACAGCTATGCATGACCTTCAAGCTATACATTGAATTGTGTAAGAATATTTATATTAAACATTTTGCATGTATCTGTCAGATCAGCTGCGAGCTCTGCAGGGTTAAAAGTGCGTTAAACAAAACTTTTGCCACGTATATCAAGCGATTGCCGCAATTGATTTCGCTGCGTTAATCAAATTCCACGTTAAGCAAGGGATACCTGTACTTGGTTTTAATCCTTTACCCAAGGAAGCAAAACAATGTTTTGCGAGTGAAATATATTGATGTCTGAGATGTGTTTGGCATTTATGGGATACATACTAAGGCAAGTGATGTGAAGTCATTAGCTTCTATATACAAGTAGCTCAGACGTGAATATATTTCACATGTAAAACACTATACAATTATATAATTTCTTGGTATCTTTAACATAGTGCAATGTCAGGTTACAAAAAAATAAAAGACAGGAATAGAATATTTCAATTTAAGTATAATAATAAAATATATGACAAGTCTGAAGTGCGATCCAATTTCAACAGGTATAAACAGATGATTAAACAGAATTCTAAATTTTAAAATAAACAAGTACTTTTTAGGTATTTAGAAAAATAACCTTCCAAAAATGGTCAAGTTTTAGGCAATCAACACTATTTAAATTTGTTTTTTGGAAGATTTTTGTTCAAACAAACTCTGTGAATGTCCACACTGCATGTTGGGCAAGACCCAACTAGAAGCAGTGGTATCTGATATAATCTTAGAAATCAATTAAATGAGCAAATAGCAGCCTTCCTATTTGAATAAAGAGAGGCTGCTAGTAAACCTGAGCACAGGGAATATAAGAAGATGCCCTGTAAACAGGGCAAAAGAAGATTTATAAGCTTCCTGGGTACAGAAATAAAGGATAAGCATTCTATGAACTTCTCTTTCTTTATTTCTGTATCTTTATTTATTTTTTACATAATGCTGAAACCCTGCTCTAGAAACCAAATATGGAACTTTTTTTCAAGCCATTTTAGGCTTCCAAAAAAGTGGAGCAGTGGTCTCATATGCTGGGTGATGAAATTCACCTCCCACCTAAAGACAATCACAAACATCCATGCCAAAAACGCTTCATAAAGACTGATAACCAGTACATAAATGTTAGAAAAGATACTTACTTCTCAGAAAAGCAGGCTTAAAATATTTTATCACTAAAGCGCAAAAAGAAATAATACATAAACGTTATATCTATTTAGCTCCAAAAATTTTCAAAGGCTTACCACTCTTAATACGAAAGGAAAACAACATGAACACATAGAGAAATCTGATTAGACAGTACCTAAATTTTTATAATAATATTGAAAACTTATTCAGAATAATTATATAAAAAGTAATTAAACAATTTATACCAAGAGAAATTAACTGATGCAAAATATTCAAGTAATTACTGAACTGAACTGCATTATTCTTATTCCACATGTATATATGTGTAATATAAATATATATATTATTTTCTGTATCTATTGTCAATATCTTAGTGCGCTATTATAATTTTTTTGAATTACTAAACTCCATTGTTCTTATTCCACTTGTACATATGAGTAGTATATATATATATACACACTCTGGGGGCTCCCCCCCCCCCACCAAGTTCCGGACTGGTAGGCCAGTTCTCCTTGAATTCTGATGACTCGAAGCCCCCCCCCCGTCGTAACGATGAAGGCTGCAGCTTACAGGGAAGACTGATCTAAGCGCCTTTCCTCGAAAACAACACCAAGGAGGGAAAGCAAGGGATCAACCTAAGGGTGATGTAAGTTATGGATCGTGCGAAAAAAAAACAATATGGAAAAAGAGGACGCTGAGAAAGAATATTTAAGGCAATACGCGCCAAGCTCTGGGATTTTTTTTTTGGTTTTCTTCCGCGATTTTGGAGATAGAGGACTCTCGACGAGTGATCGGAGATAGGACAAGCCGAGGGTGCTATGTCGACAGACAGCCAGCCAAGCGAGCAGAGAAGGCTCGTAGTTCCAGCCATTTCTGATTTGTGTCCGGTAGCAGAGAACGGAACAAATCAGTCACGAGACCTGACCCAGAACCAGCCAAGACGAAGGATGATCCAAGCAACACGTGGCAGCTAATAGACCTTTGGAGGGACTTGGTAAAGTAAAGATCCTTTTGTTTTTTCTAAAAATTCAAATTCTACCTTCAAACAATCTCAAGATTGTTTGAAGGTAGAATTTGTGTCTTGATAAAGCAAGACTGAGGACATTTTAGAGAACTTTGACAGGATAGAGTAATTAATATAGCCAATTCTATTAGACAAAGAATTGTATAGGATAAACCTCTAACTTGTATATGATTGAAGTAGTGAAAACCCTTTGTTAATTAAGTAAATTTAACTAAGAGAAAAATGAGTTGTGAAATATCTATTTAAAGTAAATGTGAATGAAGGAACTCGACTTGAGTGTTGACATTGTTTAATTATCCATTTGTATTACATGATTTTGTATGTCAGTTTATGTAAGAAGGTTAGGTTAGTATTGAACAGTTTGTATAGCTTAGCATAAGACATTCACTTAGCTAGCAACAGAAGTTTTGATAACTTAATACAAGATTTAATGTACCTGTCTTTTAGCATTAATAAACATGTTTGTTACTTGAACCTGAGTCTTGCCTGAATTCGAGGTGTCAAACTACCACTTGTGAAATAGAACCAAATAGCAGGAAGGAGTTTAGATAATTATATAATTGAGATTAGATCTTAGGTCACGACTGCAAGGTACTCAGATCTACATACTCGTGTGTGAATTCTAGATTAACGTATATGCCTAAAACCTAGGAATATTTCCCTGAGCTTGAATTAAATTCTTGTTATAGGAAACTGGCTGGCGCAGTTAAAATATAAATTTGCTAGTTTCTGAAGAGGAAATATCCCTGGGAGCCAAACCAGGTTATATATTAAGGAGAAAGATATAAAATTAAGATACAAGGATATAGAGAAGACTGGATTGTGAAATAGAACCAAATAGCAGGAAGGAGTTTAGATAATTATATAATTGAGATTAGATCTTAGGTCACGACTGCAAGGTACTCAGATCTACATATTTGGATCATACTTAAATACGTACTCTAATAAGGAAACAAAAATAAAGACTACCATAACAAGAGGAAGTGTGTGTGTGTGTGTGTGCGCACATCCATGTTCATAGAAACTGCATCAACCATGTTTTTTTTTGGTAAATAAATTTGA
This sequence comes from Typopeltis vanoorti, assembly GCF_054136105.1. NCBI lineage: Eukaryota > Metazoa > Arthropoda > Arachnida > Uropygi > Thelyphonidae > Typopeltis > Typopeltis vanoorti. The sequence goes on from NC_143562.1 coordinate 36,099,714, forward strand.
ATGCCTATTTGAAAAGGGATAATAACACAATAACTGTCACAAACAATGAAGGTAATATAACATTTTTATTTTTGATTAATCTTTGGCTCTTTTTAGTACAAGATGTGATATAATTAGGAAATGACAATAAACTTGATAAACTTTGCAAATATTTCAAAATGGAGTGGACAGTGATATTTTCAGTGGAAAAACTAATAACGGTATCAAAATTTAGTTCAACTATACAGTTTTACTAACATTAAGCTAAAAATTTACTTTTTGCTGTTTAGTATTTCGGGGTCCTCCTCTTGCCTTTATTAGAGCTTCACATCAGTGGGGCATTAATGAAATCAATTTCAAATACAAAGACTAGTGATGAGAGCATAGTCCACCTTTACCATGAGTTGCCTCAGTCCTGAAGATACTTCAGGCGCAAACTTCGTTTGCTTACACTTGGATAAAGGATTAAACTAAATTTATTAAAATCAATTTCCCTGATGGATGCAACTATCAATTCATGGTTCTACACCTTATAATAGCTTCTTGGAGCTCCCGAAGTGTTTTTGGCCTCCGTCTTGTGTATTTCAGTCTCCATTTGGTACCACAAATTCTCAACTGGATTGAGATCTGGGCTGTTTCCTGGCCATGGTATCCACTAAATTGAGTGTTCATTGAGCCACTTATTAAGAGGGATAATAACCTCCCTAATCTTTATTTGTCAATGTATTCTTCAACATCCAAGTAATTCTGAGCTATTTTGCCAACTCTTGCAATATGTCCTCTGAATTTCAATCTCTATCCACCACCATCCCCTGATCCCTAGCCTCATCAGTTTCCTGAAAACTAATATACCATCAATGTAATATGAAGCAAGTAATCTTTTCATCCTGAAATGCATTACCTTACATTTTACAACATTAACAAAAACTAAAGATTTTAAGTACTACACTCAATTTGTATGGTACATTTTAGGGATATAATTGCATTACTTAAATTTTTGCCCTATGACAAGGGGCAGAGTCATCCTGAAAGATGCAGTTTGCCATGATGATAAAAAGTGTTCTCTAATAGTAGGTGGCAATTCTAAAATTTTCTAGGTACATTTGTGCATTCACTGAATCTTTTGTGAAATGCAAGCAACCAACACCATGATATGACATGCAGCCCCAGATCATCTGACTGGCTGAGAATTTGACTGTTGAATTTTTCCTCTAATCGTCTTCGAACTTATCAGTGGAAAAAGAGTAATTTTTTCTTGTCAGAAAGAATTACTCTTTTCCACTGGTAAGGGGTCCATTTGGCATGCTCTTTGCACCAATTTAACCAAGCTAATCTCATTTTTTTGGTTAACAAAATCTTCTTTTTAGGGTGCCTGGCTATCAGTCTGTTGAATGAGTCTTCTCCAGACGGTTACGGATCTAGCCACAACTCCTGTTTGTTCTTCCCAGTCCCATTTCAGTTCTCCGAATAACACATGGCGATTTTTGAGGCAGAGCTGCTTTTTTAGAACTCATTTTGGCATGGTGTAGACAGTGGCTTCCTTCCTGTCCCCTTTTTCATTTCAGCAACCAGTTTCCCTCACTTTCGACAGCAGCCGTACCACAGTAGAATGACTACAGGACACCCTTTTAGCTATTTCACAAGAGGATTAGACTTCTCTATTCAAAGCTTGAATAGAGAAGTCTAATCCTCTTGTGAAATAGCTAAAAGGTGTTAGCTGCATGTAACTAGCCATAGCGATCTCAGCATGAAAATGCAAAAACTAGCTCTTGCTGTCTATCATTCCCATGGGAATGATATATGATGCAGTACAATGAAATATCTATTGATAAATCAATGAAAATGACTATTTTATTACTAAAAAAAACATATTTATGTAAGGTGATGAGGTTTCTATGAACATGAGTTTTTACACACACATACACTATTTCTGGTATGAAGTGATTTACCTTTGTCTACACAGGAGTTGTTAGAAAATGATGCCACAAAATCAACTTTAGTTTATCTTTAAATGTTATGGTAGTGTCAACTAGAAGAGAGATAGAATATTGTTCTGTGCTGCTTCCACCTAAGTTGCAGTTGTGCCTGCTGACCTTAGTAAGGAACCAGAAGATATGACTACCAATTGTGCATAAAGTGATTTTTTTTTGCAATAGGCCCTTTTGAAGTCATATTTGAATTCGTTGATGGATGATTTGCATTTGCTGTGGGTTTTGGTACAGGCTAAAAATTAAGCTACAGTTCTTATTTCAAGCTATTTATCATAATCATCATCATCAAATTCCTGCCATGTAACCTCAAGGGGTGTACAGGATATGACAGTACTACATGAAAAAATTACATCATTACTAACTTCCTATCTACAATTTTCCTCCAAATCAGTCTGTTACTTGTCAAGACTCTAACATTATCAGATCTTATATTTCTATCGTCTAAGGCACTTTGTACCGTATCAATCCACCTATATCTTGGTCTTCCTCTGGGTCGCTTTCCTGCCAACCTGGCAGAGAACACTTGTTTTGCTAATCTTTCCTCTCCCATTCTATTTAAGTGACCATACCATCTGAGATTAGCTCTGCTAATGCATTCCTGGATGCTGACAATGTCAAGTTCTTTCCTAATATCTTCATTTTTAATATGATATTGCCATTGATGCCATCTGTTCACGCCTCTAATCTTTCTCAGGACTCTCATATCTGCGGTCTCTAGTCTTCGGTCAAGTGTTTTACTTCTGACCCAGCTCTCAGATCCATAAGTTAAAATTGGTTTGAACACAGTCTTGTATACAGCTAATTTAATGTTCCGACTAATTTCTTTCTTATTCCATATGAATTTATTCAATTGACTTCCCACGATACCAGCTTTGCTGATTCTGTTGTCTATTTCTATATTTAGTTTACCATCTTCAGTAAAAATTGTGCCTAAGTAGCTGAAATGTTTTACTTGTTCCACAGGTTCTCCATTCACAACACAGTTGACATTTTCAATGATTCTGCCTATTTTCATTGTCTTTGTCTTTTTATTGCTGACCTTCATACCATATCTATTACAACAGCTATTCAATTTAGTCAGAGAATCTTGTAGACTTGTAGCGGATTTATTTAGAAGTATAACATCATCCGCATAAAGCAAAGAGCTGACATTAACATCTCCAATTTTGATATCAGGTTTAATACCACATTCCTTCATAATGTGATCCATATAGATAATGAATAACAGAGGGGATAATGTACATCCTTGTCTCACACCAGATTTAACATTAAACCATCTTCCTGTACTTCCTTCAATTCTAACTGCTGACTCACAACTCAAATAAAGATTAAGTATTGCTTGATATAATGCCCCATTGACACCATATAACTGCAGCGTATTGAATAGCTTCTCTCTTGGCACCTTGTCATATGCCTTTTCCAAATCTACAAAACTTAAATACAGATCTTTGTTATATTCCCATGCTTTCTCGACTATTTGTCGTAAAGTGAAGATCTGATCCTGACAGCCTCTATTTGGCCTGAATCCAGCTTGTTCTTCACCAAGCTTTTCTTCCACAATTCTTCTCAACCGTTTCTCAAGTATACTTGCATAGATCTTGCCAGGAACACTCAGTAGGGAAATACCTCTGTAATTCTCACATTCAGTTTTATTTCCCTTTTTATATATGGGTACTATGAGAGAGCTCTACTCCAATCATCGGGAATTCGTCCCTCTGTCCAGGCTTTCTGAACTATGCAGTGCAGCCACTGTAAGACTCTTATACCACCATACTTCAGCATTTCTGGTCGAATATCATCTACTCCTGCTGCCTTTCCACATTTCAAGCCTTTGATGGCTTTTTCTACTTCAAGTATGGATATGTATTCCTGACTGCATGCCTGGTCAGTGTTTTTTTATCACTGTGCTGTCATCACTGCTTGTTTCATTTAGCAGTTTTTCAAAGTAATTACTCCATACTTCAAGGATATCTTTTTCTCCTGTTTTCATTTCACCTTTATCATCTCTAATTCCTTTTACAGCACTCTTTCCTCCATTCCTAAGCTTCTTCAACAACCTCCAGAATATTTTGCCACCTTCTTGATATTTATTTTCTATATTCTTGCCAAAGTCCTCCCATGACTTTTGTTTAGCTAGTTTTACACACTGTTTAGCTTTCTTACATTTGTCTCTGTATTCTGTAAGAGTAAAAGCTGACTTATTTGCCAGGAACTTTTGATATGCTTTCTTCTTTTCCTTCACTGCCTCTTTAACTTCCTGTGTCCACCAGGGAGTTCTGATTTTTTTATCTTTGCACACAACCTCACCACATGCCTCTCTGGCAGAATCAATCAATGTTTCCTTCAGAGTTTGCCACTGAATCTCCAAGGTTTGATTCCTGTTCTCAAACTCTTTCATTTTCTTTTCAATAATATTTCTGTATTTTAGTCTACAGTTCACATCTGAGAGCTGCTCAACTTTTATTCGCTTTAAAACTTTCTTACATGTTATTCTTTTCAATATGAAATTCAATTTTATCCTGCTCAAGACTAAATAGTGATCACTTCCAATTTCAAATCCTCTGTACACTCTGGTGTCCTGCACCAGGGAGAAAACATCACTATCAACAATAACATAGTCAATGAGACTTTTCTTATTCCTAGCCTCTTCTCTCCATGTGAATTTGTGCACATTTTTATGTTGGAACATGGTGTTAGTAATAACCAGTCCATGTCCTGAGCAGAAATCCAACAGATATTTGCCATTATTATTAGCTTTGCTCTTTTCTCCAAATTTTCCCAAAATATTTTTGTATGTCTCACAATCATTTCCTACTCTACTATTTAGATCCCCAACTAGGACCAACTTTTCCTTTTTCATTGTGTCAGTTGCTTTTTCTAAAGCCTCAAAAAATTCCTCCGCTTCTACCTTAGTAGAACCTTCTGTGGGACCATAGGCACAAATAAGTCTCATTGTCCAGTTCCCCATTCTCATATTTGCCCACATTACTCTACTTGAGACTGACTGCCATTCAAGAAGATTAGCCTCGTATTTTGTGTTGAATACTATGGCTACTCCTTCTTTTCCTTGATTGTTATTGCCTGAATATAACATTTTGTATTTATTGCTCAGAAAGATCTCACTAGTTTTGGTCTTTTTTGTTTCAGTCACCCCTATTATGTCGATCTGGTACTTATCAAATTCCTCAGCTAGCTCCATTTCTTTGCCATTCAGGCTTCTTACGTTGATAGTACCGATCTTTAACTCTGGTGATGTTGAGTTGGGGTTTGTTTTCAGATTTGTTCCAGTAGCTGACTTTTCGCTGTTCGCCCTGGTTCCCTGGCGAAAACAACGGGGGCCTTGTTTAACCGGGCGACGCCCCAGCCGGCATGAAATTTTGTCATGTTGTACCATCATTTTTTATTTTGGTTTAACCAATAAGAATACAATTTGGTCGGCTAAATCCCAAATTGCCAGCCCATCCTCGTTCGTTCAGTATCAAAGTAGATACCCAACAGGGTGCACCACGAGAAGGTGAGGATTGGACATTAGGTCAGAAGCCCTGGTCGGTTCTCCGCATTCCTTTAAAGGCTATGTGGAGGTCTCCTCTCAGTTATACAGCTTTGACCCTTAAGCACCCCTCAAGCTATTTATAATATGCTAAAGGTGTTTTTTTTTTCTTTTTTTTCTTTTTCTTGGACTGTGTCAGCACATGTTGTTAAACTATAATAGCTCAGATGGTTAAAATATTTAATTTGAGCAGAAAATGAAATCTTCATTTCAGTGTGAACAATTTCTGTAACTTGCTCAGATCAACTGGTTGGACTGGGAGAAGAGACAGAATAGTCTGATTGTGGAAAGAGAAAAGCCCCAAAGGTCATTCCACTTGGCATTATTGGGGATTAATGGACAAGAGGTCACGAGTGGCTGAGGATAATCTGTAGGAGAAGAAACAGAAGTTTGTGCTCTGAGTTACCAAGAAGAGAAGTGATCTCTGCAGTATATTTGGAAGGAGAACTGGTTAAAAATATATCAATGGTGTTTGGAAAATGGAGGTTATATATATTCAGTTAGTAGATAGAAATTTGCATTAGATTAGATCACTTCCTGCAGCAAATACTTTTTTCATTCTAGCTTGGTCAATAAACTGGAAATGGGAAACAAACTAGAATTATTGAAATGTGTCAGAAACCTAACTTAAAAAAGGTCAGAACAGAAAATTCTAGATTTGGCATTCTTTTGCATGAAATATCAGATTGTACGTGGTAGAAGGTGTAGCATAGTATAGGATACAAAGTGTAGCATAAGCAGTCAAGACGTAGTTTTTAAAGTTGATGTTTGAGTTTCATTGAAAAACAGGTCCTTTATGTCTATGTTCATGCCATAAATGTTGGAATGGATATAGAAATGGAAATAGAAATATCTTTTATTAGGATTGTTTGTATTTGTAATAATAGAGTTTTTTTTTTTTTTAGGAAGGTCTTTAATTGTGGGGACACTAGAAGCATTTTTCTTCATGGATGATTTTGATTAATAGGATCTTCTAGAATCTCCTCCAGGCATAGTCCAGAAGCATTATGCATCAGATGATGAGGAAGCATCTTGATGAATTACTATCAATTTGATACCATGTTCATCCATACTAGAATGACTAGTGGAATGGCAGGGGGCCACTGTCAAAAACACATACAGAATAAAAACTGGGTTTGAATTATGTAAAGAATGTAAATAGCAATAAACAAGTTTGAGAATGCATAAGTAATTCCATAACTTATCATGTTCAGTTTTACAATGATTTTAATTCAGGAAATGTACAAAAAAAAAAAAAGAAAAAAGAAAAAAAAAAGTGAAATGTTCAGTGAAATATTATTCCTTGTAAGTTATTGTGTAAAAAAAAAAAAAAAACATTATATTAAAAAGGAATTTCCTTTTTAATATGATGTGGCACATGAGTCAGCAAATTTACGGTAAGATTAGTAAAGAACAAAGAGGATTATCACTAGAGAAAAGTTACAGAGACTTGCAAAGAATGACATCATCACATCAAATGGTCAGTAAGTGCCAAGAACAAAGAATTCAAAAAAGCACACGAAGATGACATTAACATGCCCAGAGGTAAGCATGTGACAAGTTTGAAAAGCATGCGAATATGAAGATAAAAGAAACCTAGGCCTATATAAGTGGCCTAGTCAGCAAGCAAAATTATCTACAGGATTCTTAATATGCTTACTCTTGCCTGTGATCGGCGCCATCCTTGGTCGGGAAAAGAAAGAGAAGCTTCATTGGTCCATCTTCAGAGTTCTCAAGGCATTCTCTTATCTGGAGATCTCTGTTCATGGTAGGAAAAGGAAAAAGAGGCTTCGCTATCGGCTACGGGATCACCAATACGAGGGAGACATTATGTCAATACATTAGGAAAGAAAAGAGCAACACGAGTGAGAAAGAAAAGATAGGAAGATTCCTGGGGAACATTTGATTAATGTGATGGATTGTTTGTGAGAAGGAAACTTGTAAATAATTGTGTGTAACATGCCAATGAGACATTGTATAAGTAATAGTAATTTAAGCTTGACCGGTGTGCGTGTGTGTATCTCACGACCGCATAATGTTAAGTTCAAGTCCTATGATAACTCAGAACTAAGGTTTAGAAGAATAAGGAATTTGTATCTATTTAATGTGTATATTGTAAATATTCTTTGGGTTTTAATAAATGGTTTGTAAACAACATACTGAACTGTGAAGTGTCAATGTACTGTCTCCAAAAAATTCGAACCTGTGCAAGTAATATGTATGATTTTTATTTAATTGCCACAAATGACTAAAGGAAAAATTAAGTTAAAGTGGGGAATGCAAATACAATTTCATATACCTGTATTGTCTTTGAATAATGTCTTGTCTATACATTATATACAATATACAGTCTAGCTGGTGCAGTCAAAAAACAAAGACTATAGACTTTGCTAGGCTATAGGGCATGAGAGATAAGACATAGCATAAACAAATACATGACAGCAGTCAGAAGTTAGGAAGATTCCTAACTTCTGACTGCTGAAGACAGCCAATCATAATAATGAAAGACAAGTAAAGTAAAGGCAAAGCAGGATAGTGAAATATAGATATAGATAAATTTTACAAATGCCACAGTCAACATAATTGACGTGCAATAATTTTTATACATTCAACTGGCAGACTATGCAAATCGAATTAATGGATTAATCATCTGATTACAGCATTAATTAGGTTTCTATGAAGCAGATACTTGAATGTGTCAGTGAAGGTGCAATTAGTCAGAAGACGACATTGTAAACTAATGTTTCTTATATGCACACACGGAACGATCACCAAGAATGCAGAGGCACCAAAAAGTATAATGAGACAGAATTTAAAAACAAGGGTATCTAATAAAAATTACTCCAGCCAAGGACACTAGAGAAGCACAGAAGTGTGATTAGAAATTTACCATCCCAAACGAGACAACTCTTAAGTTTTTCCCCAGCCTTTTTTTTTTTTTTTTAATTTTTATTACTTTTTTACATAGACATTATTTGTGAGCTTTATTTTATTTTATTTATTTATTTATTTTTTTGTTACAACTGGTGTTTGCTATAGAGCTAATTGCATTTCTATTTAATACAGGTACAGATGCATAAACTATCAAAAATTTACAATGAATGACACCTGACAGATTATTTTGGAACTTGTGTGCTCCCAACTATTCTAAATATTTTATAGTAATTATTATAGAAAAACAAAATTTCAAATTCATACCCTGTCAGCTTGAGGTTTTGATAATGGTACAGGAAGGACTTTATTTCTTCTTGCTGCAGATCTGAAGTGTTTTTGCAAATTTTCATAAGATGCATTATGCTTCATACTCTTAAGCAACTCACGTAATTTAACTTTTTCCTTATTCACTATGTGAGAAGAAAACATATGATTTCTTAAACAACAACCTAATTGCTGTAATATATATTTTTGCATTATTCTTTCAAAATATATTTACAACTGCAGCCATACTTTTAATTTTTTCTATTTCATTTAGAATTTTCTATTGAAAAAAACTTTTCTGAATCTCTCTCTCTCTCTCTCTCACACACACACACACACACACACACACACACACACACACACACACACACACACACACACACACACACACACACACACACAAACTTAGGGTCAAAGCCAGATAACTGGGAGACTTCCACATGGTCTTTAAGAAATACAGAAAATCAATTGTGACTTCTGGCCTGATGTTTAATCATCACTCTCATGTAATGTGCCCAGGTAACCACTAGCGCTGAACAAATGAGGATGGGCTGGCAATTTGGGGCTTAGCCAACTGAACTGTATTGGCTTAAACCAGAAACAAACATGATAGTACAAAATTATTAAACTTTATGCAAGCGCAAGCTGGGGACATAGCCCACTTAAACAAGGCTGTATTGTTTACATCAAGAAACAAGGGTGAACAGTGAAAAGCTACTAGAACAAACATAACATCAGAAGAACTGATAAACATCACCAACATAAGGAGTATCAATGAAAAGGAAATCAAACTAAAGAAGTACCATGCAAACATAATTAATGTTACTGAGACAAAGACAAATTGGTGAGATCTTACTAAATGATAAATATAGGATGTTATATTCAGGAAATAGTCATCATAAAAAGGAAAGAATAGTGACAGCATTCAACACCAAACATGAATATAAACTTCTTGGTTGGCAGGCAATTTCAAATATAGTTATGTGGGCAAATTTCAAAATAGGTAATTAGACAATAAAACTTATTTGTACCAGCAGTCCTATAAAAAGTTCTACTAAGAAGTGGAGGAATTTTTTGAATCATTAGAAAAGGCAGCTGACAAAGAAAATCATATCTAGAAAATGAAATATACAAATTAAGACTCAGTGCATAAAAAATAGTAAAACGCATGAATGGAGATATAAAAGAAACTGCAAATATAAATTGCAAAATAGATTTAAAAGAATTCTTGGATTAATTTACAGATCTTTGGATGACAGATAACAATAACATAAAAAAAAAAAAAATTGCACCAAAAACTTACAAAATGCTTTAAATGATATAATAACAATAAAAGAATTAAAGGACAACCTAAGTAAAATTTAAAATGATAAATCAGGAGATGGAATAAACTCCAAACTGAATAAATTTGCTTGAAAAAAATTTCATCAGAGATTAAAATTTTTAAATAAAAGATTGTTATTTTTATTAAGAGAGACCTCGGAGTTCGAGACTCATCGAGGGAGGCCACATACTACACACACCAGCTATCATACTTATTCTTGAATTCATTCACACTGCTTGCACTCACAACATCCAATGGCAATCCATTCCAATCATGCACACCCTATGAGAGAAAATTCTAGTCCTTACCCCCTTTCTTAGCAGCATTCATTCTCAGCTTCCAAGAATGCCCTCTCATCCTTTCCCCACCCTCCATAAATTGAAAAATTTCATCAACTGAAATCCTGTATGACTCCTTCAGAAGTTTGTAAGTCTCAATCATATCTCTCCTTTTTCTCCTGTCTGCAGTCTACAAATTCTCAATCTGCCTCCATAATCAGTATTCCACAATCATGATATCATTTTTAACACTCTCCTTTGTACTCTCTCCAATATATTTGAATCAATATATATACAAATGGACAAATACCAGTAAAATGGAACACACATATAGTAATACCTATAGCCAATTGGAAAGAGAAGGCAGGGTAGACCTCAAAAAAGGATATTGGATGGATAATGAGACAGGAATAGACCAATATGGTCTATACAATTAGTGCTATGATGATGATACAGTAATACCAATATTCAAAAATAGGGATAAAACAAAACTTGATAATTACAGAGGTATTAATTCAGTGAATACATGAATATATATATACCAGAATACTTAATGAAAAATTGAATATATAATGTTTGATATATTACAAAGAATAAATATATCTAATATTTTACTATATGCAATATTGAATATATACAAAGATAATGAAATAGAAATAAAAATAAACTAAAAAATGCTTGAAAAACAATCTATAATTATATATAAGAAAAGAGGATTACTAGATCCAGCATTATTTCAAAGCCAAATACATTCGGCTTTTCAAATAATGCTGGATCTAATATCCACTTTACTTATATAATTCTGCATCGCCAAACTGAAGCTTTTTTGCTCTTTATTTTAGTAAATACTTTTACACACTGACTGAGAAATAAAATACACCTCTCCAACATTTCAAGTTCCTTCCTTTGTACTAAATGAGAGTTTTCGTTCTCTTAAGGTTTCTTCCGGATCTAGCTCCTGCTAAAGGGGGTTGAAGATTTCTTGCCTTGAGAGAGAGCAATTTGAGTCTCTAGTCTCTAATTTGTGTCTTCTGGAGTGGCCCATGTGGGGCTTTGTTGGTAGATACTTTTCCCCTGGAATATGTTCTGCTCAGTGGTAGGGTGAGCCTGTAACTGAGTGGAACCAACGCTGAGTTAGATGATCCTTTAGTCACTCACAGGGAGTGGTCTGGGGGATCGCCCAATTTTTAGAGAGGACCTTTACTTAAACAGGCTCTCACTGAGGGGAGTGAGATTTTGGAGGAGTTTTGCTTTGAGAAAGCAATCTGAGTCTCTGGGGATTGGCGTTTTCCAGCAGGGCCTCTATCGGGGCTGTGTCGGTGGGTGCTTTCGCCCTGGAATATGAGCAGTTCTGCTCAGTGGTAGCCACTGAGTGGAACCAATACTAAGTTGGACGAGCTTTTGGTCACTCATAGGGAGTGGTCTGTGTATTATCAAATTTTTAGAGAGGGCTTTACTTAAATAACTCTGAGAAGAACCAACCAGTTCAAAACAGCTGTCATGCCAGTGAAACCTTATCAAAATGGACTAACAGAAAGCGAATACATAGACATTTGGGCGCCGTTTATATTATCTATGTAGTCGGCACTAAGGCAACTCATGAATGCCGGTGAGTGTATTCCAGTAAGCTCTGGTCAACTTATTTTTACAAAACTTTCATAGTTTTTACATTCAGCTATAAAATAATGCTGGATCTAACATCCACTTTACTTATATAATTTTGCATCACTGACCTGAAGCCTTTTGGCTCTATTTTAGTAAAGTCCTGGTTGGCCGAGTGGTTAGTGTATCTGCTCTCCAGACAAAAGGCTGCAGGTTCGAATCCTGCCGTGGGCATGGATGTTTGTGATTATCTTTGAAAATACTAGTGGTGATGATGGTGGTCGGCGGTAGATGGCATTGGTATAGATGATGAAGGTAGTTGTGGTTGATGGATTGGCAGAGACGGAGAGTTGTAGAGTAGGTGCCCTCCCTCGAGTCTTTGGACTCCCTGCAGGTGTTACATAATAATAATAACATATAATTATATAGATCTATAAATGAAGGAGTAAGATAGGGATGCCCTATCTCCAACACTTTTCAATATTTCTTGAATCTGAGTCTGGGTCTTCCTACTGAGGACCCAGACTCAGATTCAAGAACTACTACCCTTTGGCCTGTAGTTCAAGAGTTTCTTTGGAATTCTGTTAATATTCATTCTTTGCACGTGATTCTTCCAGTTTTCCATTGTTTGATGTGTTTGATTATTGGTTTTGCAATATTTCTTTCAGAATGTCACTATTTCTTTTATGGTTGAAACGAGTATATACCCTGATGTTCTTCTCATAAAATGCATCTCCACTGCTGTTATCCTCTGCTCATTTTTCTTCTTTAAAGTCCAGGCTTCACTTCCATAGCATAATACTGATCTTGCCAAGGTTCTATAGGCTCTGATTCTGGTGTGCTTTTGAACAATTGAAGGTCTGAAAACCTGATTTATAATGCCTAGCGCTCTGTTGAAATTTATTATTTCATGATCAATATCTTTCTCTTTGTTGTAAATAAAAATGGTATTTAGAAGTATTTACTTGTTCCAGTATTTAATTTTCAATGCAAATTTTACTTCTCGTGAGGATGTTACCTGCAAAGGCCATGACTTCAGTTTTATTAATAGATATTTTCATATCAAAGCAACTATATTTACATGATGTATAAAATACTGAAGTTCATTTTCTGATAAAGCTATAAGCATCTGGTCGTCTGCATATAGTAGTGTATCTAAAATTGATTTTGGTTATTTTCTCTGTATTTTTTGTCTCCAACTTTTTATTAGAGCATTTATATATATATATTGAACAGAAGTGGGGAGAGGCTACAGCCTTGTCTGACTCCTCTATTTATTGGTTTCCAATCTGAAGATTGTTTACTTGTTTGAACAGAAATCATGTTGATTGCTTTTATCAGTTGTTTTGGAACTCTGCCATTTTCTAAAATATTCTGAAGTCTTGTACGATTCATTGTAGTCAATAAAAGCCAGATGAGTCTCAATGTTATATTCCTTATGTTTCTCAATGAGAAGTTTTAACGAAAAGTAACCATCAGCACGTGTGTCCACATCCAAAGCCATTTTCTTCTTTGCCCAGTCTTTCTTCATAAAATTCCCAGAGTTTATTTTTTTATAAGTTTGCTGTATATTTTATAACCTGCACTTAGAAGACTGATTCCTCTATAATTATTGCAATCATTTATATTTCCCTTTTTGTGAATGGGTAAGTGGTAAGGAATGATGATAGTTGCTTTAAGCCAGCTATCAGGGGGGGGGGGGGTTCTACTATTAACAATTTATTTAGTAATTTAAGGGATCATATTTTGAATGATTCACTGGCATATTTAAAGAGTTCCAAGTTGATGCCATCCTCTCCTGGTGCCTTGCTATTCTTGAATGAATTTAAAGCTTCTTCCAGGTGTTTAAGATCTAGTTCTATATTATCATCATTAAAAATGGTATATATGGGTTGGTAATCAACTTGTTTTTCTGTCCATGACTCTTGGAAATATGTTGTTCAAGTATCTGTATCAATAGTAGTAATGCATACTTTGTCTTTTATATCTCTGTTTAAGTGATTTAATATTTTATATGTTTTAGGCCATAGTCTAGTTATATCTCTTTCTAATGTGGGGTGTGTTTGATGGCAGAAAATATTTGTATAAGAATGATGGCTTGCACTTGAATTCATTTGGCAACAGCAACCTGTGGAAATTACTTCTTGTTATGAGACCCAATGCAGAGTATGGGAAACTAGATCATCAAGGGAGGAATAGGAAAAATGTGTGTGAAAGTTCAGCTATGGTATACAAACGTGATAAAGATATGAATGCCTTTGAACATGGTTATGTATGTGGCGAAGGAATGGAAAAATATGCTTTGGGTTCGGACCTTTTAAGTATGTCTGGGGAAGGAAAGTAGAAAATTCTAGAACAAGATCAAATAGATTGCATATCTAATTATAAGAATAGGCTAGGTCATAATTTATTATGTCTATACACAAATGCCAGGAGCATTAGATTGTTGGCATTAGTGAAACCTGACTATCAGAATCAGATATGGTAAGTGGGATCGAGTGTAACGGATATACTATTTTTAGGAATAACAGAAGAGATAGGAGAGGAAGAGGAGTGCTATTAATGATATCAGATGACTTAAGTCCAGTTAGGGTAGAAATACAAGAAAACAATGATGGTAACAATGTCCCATGTAGCGATGAGTTTGAGTATATCTGGTGTGAAGTGGAGGTTAACAATGAAATATATGGTGGGGTGTTGCTACAGACCTGGCGGCTCAGTTGTAGGGGATGAAGAAATGCATCACCAATTTAGCCTTATGGTGCCAAGCGAATGATTATTATGGGTGCCGTTAATTTTCCAAACACTGATTGGGTAGAAGAGAAATTTCATGATAAAAAAGAACAGGAATTTATTGAATTGTTGTGAGACAACTTTCTCAAGCAGCATATGAAAGAAGGAACTCAAGGTCAAAGCATGTTGGATTTGCTCATAGCATCAGAAGGGATCTCTGTCAAGAATATGGCTATTTTTACCACCAATTGGCGACAGCGATCATGCTGTTCGTTCTTGGGAAGTATCTACCTATATTGAAGCTCCGATTAAAACAGGCTACATGCTGAACTACAAAGCTGGAAATTATAATCAACTTAGAAGAATACTATCTTTGGTCCCATGGTATCAGTTACTGAATAGAAAAAATGTCAGCAATGCATGGGAATCTTTGAAAAAGTGCTTGAATGAGGCAGTATCTCGATGTATCTAGTGTAAGAAGAATAAATAGGTTGGGAGTGAAATGGATGGGCAGCCTTATTAAGCAAGAGATTCACAAGAAGATGTGAAAATAATATCATGAGAATAAGAGTGAGGGGAGTTATGAAATATATAAAGCTCAGGCCAGAAAAGTAAGCAGCATTATGAGAAAAGCTAAAATGGAGTATGAAAAGAAATTGGCCATGCAAGTTAAAGACAATCCAAAGAATTTTATGGTTATGCTGCAAGCAAAAGAAAGAATAAATGTGGAAGAATAACTTTATTGAATGCAGATGATACATGAGTGTCGGAAGCTAAGGAGATTGTTCAGCTAATGAGTGCTCACTTTGCTAAGATATATCAACCAGGTGTATGTACATGGTGTACAGTGCTACTACTACATTGGATGAAGAGTTAGAGGTTCATGAAAATGAGGTTGATGAGTTCTTGCATAACCTGGATAAGAATTTGTCAATAGGGACAGATGGAATATCAGCCTGTTTGCTAAAGGAATGTTCAGCTGAATTGGCTAGGCCTTTCGCACATTTGTATAACTTGATTCTCGGCTCAGGAATGATACCACAGGAATAGAAGGAATGCATGATAGTTCCATTGCACAAGGGTGGTGCAAAAACTGATGTGTCTAACTACCGACCCATTAGTATTCTGGTGTGGTAGTGAAGATTTTAGAGAAGTTGGTAAGAACTCGTATACAGAAATGGGCAGACAAGCATTCTATACTCTGCAGGGAACAGCATGGTTTACTAAAGGAAGATCATGTTTTAGAAATTTGCTTATATTTTATAACAATGTTATGGCCGAGTTGGATAAAGGGAATGGATACTCTATGATAATGTTGGATTTTTCTAAGGCATTTGATAGGATACCACACGATAATCTGTTGCCTAAACTGGAGAACAAGGGATTGGAATATAATCTATTGACTTGGATCAGGGGATGGTTGACAGACAGATATCAAAAAGTGGTATACAGTGGGTGTGAATCTGCCAGATTTAAGGTAACCAGTAGTGTACCTCAGGGTTCAGTCCTTGGGCCATTATTGTTCAATCTATACATTAATGACATCAAGCAGGGTCTATCATCAGATTTGCAATTGTTTGCTGATGATGTGAAGATAGGCAGGGCAATCAGGGATGCTACTGATATTCGGCAATTACAAAATGATTTGAATAGACTGGAAATCTGGGTAAATGAAAATGGCTATCAGTTTAATGTATATCTTTCCCATGATTTAATGTCTCTAAGTGTCGCTGAAAAAATTCAATTGGCTTATTTTTCACATCACAATGTTTAGTTTCTAAATGTCAGAGTTTCGCAGGTTTCATGCACTCATTCGACAACACTCCATAACACAAAACACATTGAGGTTTCTGTTCACTTTCATCGCCACACCAAGTAAACCCGAAATCCAAATATGAACTGTTATATTTCCTACTGTATATTTTGTTTGAACTGAGTGTCTCTTCTACTTTAATAGTATCAGCTTTACTCGCCGTTATGACAGGTGTATCACAATTAGGGTTAGCATCACCTGTTTCATTTGCTTTTCTTTTCAAAGCCCTACTTCTAAGCCACTTTATCATTATTAAAAAAAATGTTTTCTGAAAAATATATAAATACTGGGGTTACCTCACGATACCCTTTGTCCAATTATCACTTAGCACTTCTAAATATATACTGAGCCTTGGTCAAAGGAGGAAAATCTTCAATAATAAAAAATAAATAAACAACAAGCAATTGGTTGAAATGTAGATATTTACTTCAAATCTGACAAAACAGCAAGGGAAGGCGGAAGTAATAAAACCATACTGTTGTTCA